>NC_050456.1:50696514-50996514 GCF_903995425.1 Onychomys torridus
TCTTTCCATCCCCATCTGGCGCCCATTGTCAACACATCTGTCCAGAAGAATGTCACTTGGCAGGTACAGGGAACAGGAAAGAGGCTCAGCAGCTTGGCTGGTTGTTCATGCTGAGCCCTGCCCTCTGCTGAGTGTTTAGTTCAGGCTGAGGCACCACAGCAATGCTGTCATACAAAGGTCTGAAGAGTTACCAACACATGTCATGCATAAATGACCTACAGACCGCAGCTGGAGGAGATGGACTCTGCCAAGGCAAGAAAAGAAAACAAAATTACAGACCCACATCCTCCCATGCCAGTACCTGCTCTAACCATGCAAGTGCTTTGCCTGGAATGGTGGTAATAGATTACTGTGGATTACCCATTAGACAATGTCTGAGGAATGTGGATGAGGGAGAAAAAGAGAGAGAGAAAAAAGCTAATAGGTTTCCTAGGAAAATGCCATCTGTCTCATAAATAACTCAGATCTTCTTGCTTCAGGTAGGGCTGACTGCAGAGCAGGGAGTACAGCCAGAGACCAGCAGGGGACAGGTGTGATGCTGCTAATGCTGCTGCAGGTTGTCATGAACCAGAACCGAGGAGGCAGGTTGATGATGGACAGTGATCACAGAATAGCGCATCTCTGTGGAAGGAGAGAAAGAAGCATGCTGTACTCCATCCCACCTTGGAGCCGGAGGATTAAGAGCCACTAGGAAGGGCGTATAGTGCCAGAAAAGCCCCACGTGGACAATGTCTGAACCTCTTGTATTTACTTGACTCCTAAGTTTTAAATATTCACGGGAACTGAGAAAGGTTAAAGACCCATAAATAAATGGAGGGAAATGATAAACAATGGCTTAGAAAATGAGAGGGGAAGATGGAAACTGCATCTATTGAGTTAGTGGAACATGCCTGTAATCCCAGCAAAGGCAGGAGGATCATGAGTTTGAGGCCAGCCAGGACTATATAATGAGTTCTAGGCCAGCCTGGGCTATGTAAGACCCTGTTACAAAACAAATGAATATATACATGACTAAGGAGCCCGTAATATGCAGTGTGGATACCTGGTACCTCACATCACAGAGATGGGGTGAGCTCAGCCTTGCAAGACTTAGCAGCTTAGGAAAACCAATTACACAGAAATGGAATAAAGTCAAAGAGCCATGAAACAAACCTCCACAAAGCAACGAAAAACCTAAGTCAGAGATGGCATAAAATTAAAGAATATTCTGGGTGTTTGGTGAAGACAGCTGGAAGAAGGGAGTTCTGAGCCTGGTTGTGTATAGAGAGGCATGAGAACTGTTGACTGAACATTAAAGGGACAGACAGACAGACAGACACACACACACACACACACACACACACACAGATGTCAAGGGCACTGTGTCAAAGGAGGCTGAGTTGTGTAACATGACGGTGGGTAAATACAAACTCACATGAATCTCAAAGTCTTGGTTTCTGGCTGCATGACCTGTGGGTTCTCTACACCTCTTATAATCTCACCTCCTTTTAGGGTGACCATGGTGAATGGATGCTGTATTCCAGCCAGCCCAGCACTGCATTTGGCATGTAGCCATCACTCAATACATACTTACTCCCTTTTCCTTTCCAGAATTCAATGCAAACCCCATTTTTATCAGTATAGACTCATTAGTTCACAGTTGATCAAGGTCATTCCTTGACCTCTTGTGACATCACCAAATCTCAGACTCTAAAAGAGACAGAACATAGCGGAAGTGGAATTGTGACAGCACTCTCAACTGTTTGGACATTTATCTACATTTCCTGGCTCCTTGAGAATGATAGTTACAAGCTGTACCTCCAAGGCTGTGTGGCATGCAGCTGGGCCTTGATAGATCTTTTCTTTTCTTTTCCTATTTTTTTTTTTTTTTTTTTTTTTTTTGGTTTTTTGAGACAGGATTTCTCAGTGTAGTTTTGGTGCCTTTCCTGGATCTCGTTCTGTAGACTAAGCTGGCCTCAAACTCACAGAGATCCACCTGGCTCTGCCTCCCGAGTGCTGGGATTAAAGGCGTGTGCCACCACCGCCTGGCTTAGAATACTGTTCTTAAAGAATGGAAACAAAGACAAAAGGCAGAGTCTCAAAGTAGGTAGATGAGTTATTTTTCAAGTGTAAGCTTTTAGAATCCTCCTGATGCCTATTAAAAAGAAATGCATTATGGAACTAAGTGTGGTGGTAGGTGCTAGTACTTGGGAGGTGGAGGCAAGAGGATCAGGGATTTACAGTCATCTTTGGCTAAGTAGCACAATGGAAGCCACTTAGGTTTTATGAGACTGTTGTAGAATATTATTTTAAGATGTGTTCCATTTGTTTATGCTGTGGAACATTTGTTTAATGATGCAAAGATATGTTGCATCCTTTTATGTTGCATTTGTTTAACTTTGTAAAGCTATGTTACTTTGCCTGTCTACAACATCTGATTGAGCTGAATGGCCAATAGCAAGGCAGGAGAAAGAATAGGAGGGGCTGGCAAGCAGAGAGGATAAAGAGAAGCAGAAAAAGAGAGAAGGGAGGTTAAGGAGCAGGATAGGAGGAGGATTCCAGGGGCCAGCTACCCAGCTACACAGAAGACATGGAATAAGAGGGAAAGAAATGATATATAGAAATAGAGAAAAGTAAAAGCCCAGAGGCAAAAGGTAGACAGGATAATTTAAGAAAAGCTGGCTAGAAACAAGCCAAGCTAAGGATGGGCATTTATAAGTAAGAATAAGCCTCCATGTATTTACTTGGGGCTGGGTGCCAAGCCCCCCAAAAGAGTAGAAGAACCCAAAGAGTAAAAAATAACCAACTAGATGAGACTCTGTATCAAACCCCGCCACCACCACCACCCAAATGCATTCTGTATCTCTATGTGGAACTCAAAGACAGGGAGTTGGCCAGTGAAAGGATGTTGAGTGAGGTGGATGGGGAAAGGCTAGTAACCTTCCCATTGCATCCCCCACATTATCCTTCCCCAGGGTAGAATATACCCCAAGGCACTGTGTTGAACCCTAACATGAAAACCTCCTCTCCATATTAATTTAATTAAAATATATGGAAGTTGTTATTCATTACCTTTTGTAGAGAACCCCAGAGAACGGCAAACAAGAGGATCCCCAGAAGACAGTCCAGACCAACCTCACATCCCCCTGTGTCACCGACAGAAGGCTATAGCAGTGTACAACTGGCAATACATCTGACACTGTCCTTCATTATAACCTCACAATTAAAATTAAGAATCTGAAATGGTGCCAGGCAGCTGTGAAACTTGGAGAGTTCCTCCTGGCTTTTCCACCACCATGTCCCTCTTGGCATTTTAATCAGTAATGCTAGTGGGGGAGCAGATGAAGTCCTGAGTGAATGCACATTATTGACATGAGCATAGCCATGACAAGAATCCCAATGCCTCAGACCCTTAAGAATGTCAAGATCTGGTCCAAGTACCGATATTGACCAAGCATTGTGTGCAGACAGTCTCAACTGCAGCTTCCTCATCCTGAATGTTGACTTTGTTTGCAGAAACGATTACCCTTATCCTCCTCCAGGATGCCTGCAACTCAAGACTGCTCCCCTACAGATACCTTCTACTGAGATTAGCTAGCCACCCCCCCCATTTGTGCTGTGCATAGTAAGTGCTGAGTTCCTGGGCTGCTGTTGGGGCATTTCCATCAGAGCCCACTGCCTACCAGATCCCAAGCTTCTCTATATGTATGTGCATTGTTTCTTTATTCCTTGTAGCCCCAGTTAGGTGACTCCTTAAGCTGTGTGGATCATGGCAAATGCCAACAAAAGTTACTCCTACCCACCAAGATTGATTTTTCATATTTATTTCCTTCTTCTTAAAATGCGGGTGGCATACACATGAGAGGTGCCTGTGAAGGTCAGAGATGTTGGATTCTCCTGGAACTGGAGTTATAGGTATCTGTGAGTTCCCAGATATGAGTGCTGGGAGTTGATTTAGGTCCTCTAGGAGAGCAACAAATATACTTAACCACTGAACCATCTCTCCATCCTCTCAAGATTCATTTTTACTATTTGTAATTATGTATTGCATGGGAGGTGGTATGCATGTATGGGTACCCACAGAGGCCAGAAGTGTTGGATCCCCCAGAGCTAGAATTACAGGCAGTTGTGAGCATCCTCACGTGAGTATTGGGAACTGAACTCAAGTCCTCTGCAAGAGCAGTACATGTTCTTAACCACTGAACCATCTCATTAGCCTGAATAAGCTAGTTTTTAGGAGGCCATTAACATATGTTCAGTACTATGTAAGATACTTCACAGTATTATTATGCTTATTTACTTAGTATTGAGAAGGTTCCATTTCTAGCCCTGGCTGGCCTGGAAGTCAGTATGTAGATCAGGCTGGTCTCTAACTCACAGAAATCTGCCTACCTCTGCATCCTGAGTATTAGCATTAAAGGTATGTGCCCAGCTGGCAAATATAATCTTTACCACTACTTCCTAAATGAGAAAACTAGGGCTCACAATGGAAAATTTAGCTTGTACGGCATCATAGATCCAGTAAGTGGGTAAACAAAGACAAATATAGGCCCTGTGGGCTTCCAAAATTATTGTTGTTCAGCAAGAAAACCCATCTGTGATGCTTTCATGACATGAAGCTACCAGCACTAGATGATGCATCAGACAATTATCCAAAATATCAATACTTCACCGTCAGACACAAAAGTGGAAATAATGAACTGAAGGAGAGCCAATAAGAGAAAGCCTAAAAACAAAACAAGAGGAAAGACCAGCTACATAAATACAAGACGGGAGACAGAGACCAGCAGCAACATTATAGGAAAATCTTTATTATGGGTTTTCCTTACAGGGTATAGTGAGTAAATAATGTAAGATGACTGATGACTGAAAGGGTTCACCTTGGATCCAGAGGACCCCAAACAAAGAAAGACTTGGGGTGTGCCGAGCCCTGCTCCTGTCACTGATCCTGCAGTGTGCCCTGGAATCATGTTATGAGAGGGAAGGTGATAAACTCGGTGAGGAGGGGAAGAAAGCGTAGGAGGCACCAGGGAGCATTCAGCTGCAAAGGAGGAGACAGGGGGACCAGGAAAGCTATTTTCAAAGGTACAAGGCCGTTTCTCTGCAAGCAGAGTAGAGTCCACTCTAGAAGAGACAACCAGTCTGTGGGGACACCAGCTTTGTCTGCTTTCAACGGTTACGACCAATAGGGGCCCTAGAACTTGCCATCAAATGGTCCATCAGACACTGATCTTCCAGAACAGTCCTTAGAGAGCTGCAGTGAAGAATGCAGGAACAGTGGATCTGGGATTGATATCCACATAACCAAATGTACTATCTCCTGAACAAACCAGCACAAGTAAGCAAACAAAAAAAAAAAACTTAACAAACACACAAACAAGATTGACTATTGGCAACTAGGCCCCCAAATTTTTTTGTTTGTTTGTTTTTTGTATTTTTGTTTTTCGAGACAGGGTTTCTCTATGTAACAGCCTTGGCTGTCCTAGAACTCACTCTGTAGACCAGGCCGGCCTTAAACTCACAGAGATCTGCCTGGTTCTGCCTCCCGAGTGCTGGGATTAAAGGCGTGCGCCACCACTGCCCCCCCCCCCCAAATTTTTAAAGGCTTAAAGGACATACAGTAAGCAGGTAAAGTGTAGGTTTTTTTTAATACAACATAAATAAAACAAATAATAAAACTCAACACGGGGTCAATGTTTACTGTGTTCTAAGAGAAAGACATAGGACTTTAGGATCTTATCCAGAGTGTTCAGTTGAAAGATACAGTCAGGTAATGAGAATCTGAGGATATTCTATGAGAATATGTCACTGGAATATACTATCGTAACATTTCATTTTAAAAGTTGTTGATGGGGAGCTAGAGAGATGGCTCAGAGGTTAAGAGTACTGGCTGCTCTTCTAGAAGACCCAAATTCAATTCCCAGCACCCACATGACAGCTCACAAATGTCTGTAACTCCAGTTCCAGGAAATCTGACACCCTCACACAGCCATACATGCAGACAAAACAGTAATGCACATAAAAATAAATGAAAAAGAGCCATTAAAAAAGAAATCGTTGATGGGGTCGGAAAAATGGCCCAACAGTTAGAACTGTGTACTGTTCCTGCAGAGGACCCAAGTTTAGTTTCCAGCAGCCATAGCAGCTGGTAAATTGTCTATTCCTCCAGCTCCAGGATCTGACACCCTCTTCAGTGGTACTGCACTTGAGTGCACAATACCACGCACACACAATTAAATATAAAACAAATATTTTTAAAAGTTGTTGATGACTTTGAAATGTAGCAACTAGTGGATAAGTCAAAATTTAGAAAATGAAAACATGGGAAAGATGCAGAAATTACTGCTGCGTCCCATGGGTTGCAGGCCATGGGTTGCAGGCCATGGGAATGATGTCAATGTTATACCCTCAAAATGAGGCCAGGTGTAGTAGGGCAGAGTCGTAATCCCACCACTCAGAATTGAGGCAGGAGGATGATGAGTTTGAGGCTAGCTTGCCTTACTGAGACTCGGGAAGGCAGACAGGCTGTGTCGTAGAGCTTCTGTTGCTGTGATGAAACACAATGACCAAAAAGCAACTTGAGGGGGGGAAGGGGGGGTGTTTCACTCACAGTTCCATACTACAGTTCATCATCCAAAGCAGTGAGGGCAGGAACTCAAGCAGGGCAGGACCCCGGAGGCAGGAACTGGTGCAGAAGCCATGGAGGGGTGATACCAGCTTGCTCAACCTGCTTTTTATAGAACCCAGGACCGACAGCCCAGAGATGGAACCACCCACAATGGGCTGGACCCTCCACATCAATTAAGAAAATGCCTTACAGGTGGATCTTATGGATTTTCTCAATTGAGGGTCCCTCCTTTCAGATGACTCTAGCTTGTATCAAGTTGACATAAAACTAGACAGGACAGTCAGGCAGGCCAAGAATAGGTAGTATTAGAAGAGGTGGGAGGGGCCAGGGATTTAGCTCAGTGGTAGAGTGCTTGTCTGGGTTCAATCCTCATCTCAAAACAAAACAAAACAAAAAACAAAAAACCACCCACCTAGACGAGGTGGGAGCAGGTTATGAATATACTAAAAAACCATTAAAATCTCTCAGATTGGAACATTGTTTTACCCAGTGAGATGACTTAGTAAGCAAAAGCACTTGCCATGGAAGGCTGATGGCCTGAGTGGATCCTGGGAATCCATGGCAGGAAGGAAAGAACTGATGGCTGAAAACTGTCTTCTACCCTACACACACAGACACACACACACACACACACACACACACACACACACACACACACACACACACACACGCATATGTGCGTGCATGTGCGAGCACATATGCAAACTTGCAGACACACGTTGGTAAGCATGTGCCTACACTCACACATATGCACACATACTAATAATAAACAACATTTAAAATAAGCAAATAAAGCACTTCAATCTAATGTGTTTCTTTGTCGTCGTTGTTGTTTTAAAATTGTTAAAATACTCTTCTGACATGGTGGCTCATACCTGCAATCCAGGCTAGCCAGAACACTGAGATTGCTACACATTCAGAGCCATTCTGGCTTACAGAGCAAGTTCCAGGACAACCGGAGATATGTTATGAGACCCCGTCTCAAGAAATAAAATGAATAGAAATGAAAGAAAAGAACCTCAGATGAACTGCACTGGGCCTTTCGGAAGGTATCTTGGGTGGTGGAGATGTGTTTATGAAGTTTAGCGTTTTCCTCATCTTTTCATTTGTGTGTGCTACTGAGTTCCGTAGTTCGCTGAAAATGGCCGGTACATCATGCTAAGCTGCAGTGTGATGCATTGCCTAGCCTGAGTCTATTGTGCTCTCCTTCAGGGTCTGGTATGGTCAAAACTGTTTTTGACCATCATACAACAGGTTCCTGAGGGACCAAGAAGCCAGTAGTCAGATGCTCATGTGTGACACTTGAATTCTATGAGTCTGGCATGGCCACTGTGGCACCATCAGGGCACCATGTTGAAGCACCAACAGGCGCACTGTGGATCTGGAATGTACAGCTAACTAACAAATTAGCAATTGTGAAGAAGAAATATATGGCAGAAATATAGTCTCGTATTGTTCTGGAGCTTAGAGGTCCAGAAGCATTATCCCTGGGCTGAAATCAAGGTTTTCCCCGGGAAACCCATCCCTTGGCCTCTCCATCTTCTAACCTCTGGGAGCTTACCTTCATTTTAGTGCCACAAGATCTGCAGCATCAAATCCCCTCTAATCATACTCCCCTTCCCCATCTTTGCTCAGGACACACGCAGTTGTCTTTAGAGTCTGCTCTAGCAAGACTAGGATAGTCCTGTCTCTGGAAGCTCACCTAGCGCATCTGCAAAGTCCATTTCTGCACAGGTAATATAAATAGTACCAGGTCTGACATTATGATATAAGCATATCTCTCTCTCTCTCTCTCTCTCTCTCTCTCTCTCTCTCTCTCTCTCTCTCTCTCTGTGTGTGTGTGTGTGTGTGTGTGTGTGTGTGTGTGTGTGTGTTTGCGGGGGTATGTTCAACCTCTGTTGGGTAGCACAATCCTGGAATATAGGGACGGTGCCGTAGTGTAGTGGGTAGCCATCCCAGCCTTTGCCTGAAGTTCCAACCCCATTGAGGCTTTGGTAATGGTCACGCCCACAAGGCGGGGCGGGGGAAGGAAGCAGAAGACCCAGGATCGAGAGGAGAACTCTCTAGGTTTGCCTCCAGCGTCCAGGGTCCCAGAACCAAGAGAGACCTCCACTCGATCCTGGGTCTTCTGCTTCCTTCCCCCGCCCCGCCTTGTGGACGTGACCATTACCAAAGCCTCAATGGGGTTGGAACTTCCAGGCCAAGGCTGGGATGGCTACCCACTACATAGTAGCTCCCACTTCTTGGCATTCCCGACCATTCAAGAGTAGATAATGCTGGGCGGTAGTGGCACACGCCTTTAATCTCAGCACTCGGGAGGCAGAGCTAGGTGGATCTCTGTAAGTTTGAGCCCAGCCTGGGCTACCAAGTGAGTTCCAGGAAAGGCGCAAAGCTACATAGGGAAACCCTGTCTCAAAAAACAAACAAACAAACAAAAAAAGAGTAGATATTGCCTGACTCACCAGTTCTGAGTCAATCCTAAAAGCCCAACCAAGCCACCACACTTTTTAGTCTTCTTGTACCCAATTCCCTGTGTACTCAGCCTGCAAAAGAGTTTCTGTTTTGTGCAACTCAATCTCCTATCATTCAAATCCATCAGTGTCACACACTGGCACATTGTTTCTATTTATCCCATAGACCTGTATTGACCTGCTCTCTGACAGGCCCGAGCATGGCAAACATGGCAGAGACAGGTTTTGCCCATTAACCTTCCCTCTCCCTTGCTAAAAACCATTAGATTATGGTGTTTGATTATAGCCCCCAAGGGCCATTCCCTTATTTGGTCACTGACTCATACCTGAGACAAATCACCAAGGTCCAGCAATCAAAATTCATTATTTAGCTAACATGTCCCATCAGGACTTACCAACTCACCCTAGTACACACTTCCCCCTTTTCCCCTTAAAAACCCACTCCTGAAACATCAATCAACCAATAACAACAACACATGCTGCTGCTGCTGCTTGCTGTCTGCCTTTGCCTGATCCAGAGGTAGTCCTCCACCCCCACTCCCCCAACCCCACCCCCGCCACTGCTTGCCCCTCTGGAGTAATAAACATCCTTTGTGCCAAGAATTTAGTGTCTACTTGTGTCCTGTACTGACTCCAAGGAGGCCACCTCCTCCCTGACATGTATGTACATAAATTTCTATATATCCAGACTACACATTTATTATGTCAATTATACAAAGAAAAAGCAGTGTCTTGGGCTGGAGAGATGGCTCAGAGGTTAAGAGCGTTGTTTGCTCTACCAAAGGTCCTGAGTTCAATTCCCAGCAATCACATGGTGGCTCACAACCATCTGTAATGAGATCTGGTGCCCTCTTCTGGCCTGTGGGGATATGTGCAGACAGAACACTATACATAATAAATAAATAAATCTTAAAAAAAAAAAGCAGTATCTTTTTCAAATTATTTGTTTAGAAACATGCCTGATACCTATTTTAAGCTTTTTTAGTGGTTATGTGGCAGGTGGAATACAATGAAGGTGGGCTGTGGATGTAACTTGATCTAGTAAAGTTAATGGAATGAAATAATTTAAGAGGTTCATTCTAATAAACCCTGACTCCACATCTTCTCTCCTCCTCCTTGCTCCTATCGAAGACAGTCTGTCTGCGTGGAGTAAAATGGATTTATTAAACCATGTGGCTTTGGTGGGGAAGGGAAGATGAAGTCCTCAGAAACCTGCTCAACACCGGCTGTCACCGTGCCTCTCTGCTATGACTGGCTGTTCCTTCCAAGACATCCACCACTGGACTTGAAGTTCTACACGTTCAGGCTGCTGCCTGACTCTGTTCCCTGTCAGGACCTCTGCATTCCTGCTCTCAGATAGGCAGGAAACTCTGGGTCCCTAAAGGCCCACACCAGTCATGGCTAGTCTTAGGTCAATTTGACACACAAAATAGAGCTATCCAAAAAAGGAAACCTCAACTGAGAAAATGACTCCATAAGATCTGACTGTAGGGCATTTTCTTTTTCTTTTTTTAATTGGGCACCTCTTAGATTTTTTAAAAAAAATTATTTATTATTCTTTTATATACATTGGTGTTTTGCCTGCATGGATGTCTGTGTGAAGATGTCAGATCTTGGAGTTACAGACAGTTGTTAGCTGCTGTGTGGGTGCTGGGAATTGAACTCAGGACCTCTGGAAGAACAACCAGTGCTCTTAACCTCCAGCCCCAGGCATTTTCTTAATTAGTGATTGATGGGGGAGGGCCCAGTCCATTGTGGGTGGTGCCATCCCTGGGCCTCTGGTCCTGGGTTCTAAAGGAAAGCAGGCTGAACAAGCCATGAGGAGCAAGCCAGTAAGCAGCACCCCTCCGTGGCCTCTGCATCAGCTCCTGCCTCCAGGTTCCTGCCCTGTTAGAGTTCCTGTCCTGACTTCCTTCAGTGATGAACAGTGATGTGGAAGTGTTAGCCAAACAAATCTTTTTCTCCCCACTTGCTTTTTGATTATAACATTGTGTCACAGCAATAGAAACCCTAAGACAGACACACTGCCTCCAGAGCCCAGGACAGCTGTCTGCCTGGGCCCAACCCATACAGACGCTCCACTGGAGGTGAGGAGAGGCAGGGTGACCTCTTTGTAGATTGTGTAAGGACACTCTGAGATCCTGAGCTCTCTTCAGCTCTCTGGATATTTTGATACCTTTCCTGCATTCAAGTTTGGTTCTGAGGAGATTGAAACCAGAACCTGTGACTGAACCTTTCTTTTCCCATAATTCCCAAAACCAGAGAGATTGGGTTTTTCTGTATTGGTTTTTGTTTCTGTTTTATGTATACCACACCCTGCTGGCCTACTCTCTCTGGAGTAGCCAGCTTCATGGCGTGGTCACGCTCAGGAGGGACACCACTCTATGCTGGAGAAGAAACTCTATGGTCTGACCCCTGCAGATCTCATCTTGATGTCTAAGGGGAAGCTATCATAGCTTGAGAAGTCTTTTCTTTCTTGATCCTGTTTGGGGCTCATGAACAGTTTGTTGACATCAAGGAATTTGGCTGTGATCAATAGTCTCAGTTCTAGGCAATACCCATTCATCACCCCCAAAACAATAAGCCTTGTAACTCTGTCACTCAATTCTAATGATAAAAGGTTGCTGGGAAGCAATTAAGGAGGGGATTGGAATGGATCTGTTTAGTTTTTGACAGCAGTGCCTGTTACCTTTTAATAGCCGACTGGAATGACATTCATTATAGTTTAATCACATTTGCTTTCAGATTTAGACAATTTAGGTGGATTACTTCATTCTCTGTACTCTTGGTTACTGACTACATTTTGAAAGTAACATTCATCTAATAAAATGCCCTTACAATTTGGTTTTAAGGCTTTCTTCCTGAAAAATGTTCAAGAAGCATAATATAGATAGCCCACAGTTCCACATTCAGTCATTCTACGATTTATGGAGCAGTTACTATGCTTCAGATCACATGTTAGGCATTAAGGATCCAGAAACTAATTAATGTTATGGCTTCCTTTTAATCACAGTTCAATGGTATATACTAAACATATAGCTATAGCACATTCTTTTCTTTTTTCTTTCTTTTTTTTTCAAGACAATGTTTCTTTTTTTTTTTTTTTAATTTATTTATTGTCTTGTCTGAATGCATGTCTGTGTGAGAGTACTCTGGAATTGGAGTTACAGACAGTTATGAGCTGCCATGTGGATGCTGGGAATTGAACCCGGGTCCTCTGGAAGTGCTCTTAACCACTGAGCCATATCTCCAGCCCCTTTTTTGGTTTTTTTGAGACAGGGTTTCTATGTGTAGCTTTGCGCCTTTCCTGGATCTTGCTCTGTAGACCAGGCTAGCCTCGAACTCACAAAGATCCACCTGCCTCCCCAGTGCTGGGATTAAAGGCACGTGCCACCACGGCCCGGCGAGACAGGGTTTCTCTGTGTAGCTTTGGAGCTTGTCCTGGGACTCGCTCTGTAGACCAGGTTGGCCTCAAACTCACTGAGATCCGCCTGCCTCTGTCTCCCAAGTGCCATCACCACTGGGCGCTCTAGCACATTCTGATCATTAGAATCCTATGACCTCATGCCTTCATGTGTCATAAGGCATTGACTTAATTTCACAACACACCCTTTTTTATGCTTTTTTAAGATTTATTTATTTTTATTTTATGTGTATTTTGCTTGCATGGATGTCTGTGCACCCATGTATAAACTACCTGTGAAGGGCAGAAGAGGGTATCAGATCCACTGGAATTGGAGTTACAGATGGCTGGGAGCCATTGTGTGGGTGCTGGGAACCGAACCTGGATCTTCTGCAAGAGCCACGGGGCTCTTAAATGCTGCACCATCTCTCAATTCTCACAACACACCCTTCTTGAGCATCCACCTATGAGCCAGGCCCTACGAAGGAAATAAACATATAATCTTCTCTGGAGAGTGTTTCATCCTGGGCCTCACAAGACAAATTTCCCTCAAAGACAGCAAGACCAAGTTCACAAGCTGGGCCTCTTCCGCCTTTAACCTGTACTCACTTGGTCTACCCACCGGAAGCAACGTGTGTTCTAAGGAGTGAGACCAAACAGATTCTGCACTCGAGAGCAAACACAGGTGGAGAGATAGACAGCTGCATAATGCTAGGTCAAGGTTCTGCAGACACCAGGGAGGAAGTGAGTAAGGCACAGTCAGAGTTCTGCACTGTTCCACACAGCAGGGCTCTTCCAAGCGAGGCTCCACCTTGAGCTGAATCACTGGCTTCCTCCTCCTGCCCGGGTCACAGCACAGCAGTCTCTTTTCCAACTGTGCTGCTGAGAAAATGCAGAAACTCTCTGTTTCAAGGTGGATGGCTGAAAATGCCTTTCGTTCCTCATCCCTGAGTCCAAATCTTGTCACTGACCTGCTGAGTCATATTTGGCAAGTTCAGAGTCTCTCTGCTTCCCCTGGGAAAATATGGTTTATGAAAAGCTTGAGGACATTTTACTTGCAAAAGCTATATAAGCACATAAATATAATAGTGTTGTCTATCAAAGGGCATTTATATGTACATAAATCAATTTAAAAAGGCTTTGAACTTTGAAGATTTAATTATCATTGTGTGTGGGTTTGTGGTGATGTAGGATAGAACACACATACCACGCTACATTTGTGGAAGTCAGTGAACAACTTTATAGGGCTGATCCTCTCCTTCAGCCTTTTTTGATTTTTTTTTTCAAGACAAGGTTTCTCTGTGTAGCCCTGGCTGTCCTGGAACTCACTCTGCAGACCAGGCTGGCCTTGAACTCAGAGATCTGCTTGCCTCTGCCTCCTGAGTTCTGGGATTAAAGGTGTGCGCCACCACCGCCTGGCTTCTTCCACTTTTATGTAGACTTTGGATATCAAACTCAGGTCACCAGGCCTACTCAGCAAGCACCTTTACCAGCTAAACCATCTCATTAGTCCAAAAACATACTTTTCTTTAAAATGATTATGTTTCGAATTTTTTTAATAATTTATTTTATCTATGTGGATGTTTTATCTGCACATACATCTATCTGCAAACCAGAAGAGGTCATCTGATTTCTTGAAACTATAGTTATAGATGTTTGTGAGCCAACATATGGGTGCTAGGAATTGAACTCAGGACCTCTGAAAGAGCAGCCAGTGCTCCTAACCTCTGAGCCATCTCTCCAGCCCTTAAATTTTTATTTTTATTAATATGTATGCATGTGTGTATGTGTGTGTTTATGCTCATGTGTGTGCAGGTGCCCACAGAGGACAGAAAATGTTAGCTCCCTTGGAGCTGGAGTCGCAGGTGGTTGAGAGCCACCTGACATAGGTGTTAGGAACTGAACTCTGGCACTCTGAAAGAACAGTGAGCGTTCTTAACCACTGATGCATCTCTCAGCCCCCAAAACATATTTTTATTGGAAGTTTCTGGACACGATGGTGCATGCCTTTAATCCCAACACACAGGAGACAGAGGCAAGTGGATCTCTGTGAGTTCAAGACCACCTTGGTCTACATAGTGTGTTCTAAGCCAGTTAGGGCTACATAATGAGACCTTGTCTAAAGAAAAAAAAAAAAAGTTCTGGGAATGGCTGGCAGGTTGGCTCAGCAGTTAAAAGTACTTGTTACTCATGCAGAGGACCAGGGTTCATGTTTTAAAACCCACACAGCAGCTCAAAATCATCTCTAATTTCACTCCCAGAGGATCTGATGCCCTCTTCTGGCCTCTAAAGGCACTGCATGCACATGGTGCACACACCCATATGCAAGCAAAACATACACATAAAATAATACAACAAATAAATTTTAAAAATTGCTGTAATTTGTTCTTCACTAGCATGGAAGCTCTTGGAAATGAATTGTTTTCACTTTTCCAACACTTAGCATGGCAGTTATAATGAAGCTAGGTATTCCTCCACTGAATTCTTACACCAGCGAGAAGCGCATGTATGAAGCCAAGTATCCTGGAAGTGTCATGAAGTTTTATGAGTGCATTTGGACTTAGGTTGGGGGAGTTTATATCCTTCATCAGATTTTTAAAGGTATAAGCCAACAAAAATGGCTAAGAACCACCAAAATCCCTTGATATATATTTATTGAATAAGTAAAGGGCTGCTATTTCTTTTTCTTTGAGTTTAATCAACAATTCTGGTCATGTTCCAGAGTCAGGGACCTTACATAATTGCATGGTATCTATCTGGGTCATGTTAATGCCAAGTGCAAAGAACAGAAATGAAAAGAAAAGGACATCAGACATTGAGATCATTCTGCTCGTACTGAAGGAAGAGCTGAGACAGCCTTGGCTAACACTGCTCTCTCATCAGCCAACACAATATGCTCAGGCTATTGATTTTAATAGTGATCAAACTATTATGAAAATGTCAGTATGTGTATCCTGCAAAGAGAAGACACTGGATGAATATTTGATGGTGCTAAGAACACAAGATAAAAAAACAAAACAAAGCAAAAACTAAGACACTGTAAAACTATTTCCACAGCTGGGCGGTGGTGGTGCATGCCTTTAATCCCAGCACTCAGGAGGCAGAGCCAAGCAGATCTCTGTGAGTTCGAAGCCAGCCTGGTCTACAGAGCAAAGAGATCCAGGACAGGCACCAAAACTACACAGAGAAACCCTGTCTCAGGGGGAAAAAATATCTGTTTCCACAAAGGCTTTGCCAGAACTTAATTTTGTCAAGTGTTTTAGGCCTGTTTTAGGGACTTAGTCTCTCAGTGTGACTTCTAAACTGATAACCTTGCAACAACAGCAACAAGAAGAAAAGTAAATTCAAATGTGCCATGTATTGATCGAAAGCAGTATTGTACTAAATTTATGTTGCTTTCTTTATAACCTTAAAAAAAACCAACAAACTCCTTTTCCTCAATAAACCAGCATTGCCTTGGGGTGGGGTAAGCTTTGTTCTGATTTTCTTTATGATTCCTAGCATACTGTATGGAGCACAGGGCTTTACTGTTACTGGCGTTGCAGAAATACTGTTGTTGATAAGACAGAGTGACAAGCAGTAGGTGGTCTGAGAGGTCTCTGGGTGAAATTGTTTCACTTCTCAGTCACTTATCTGATTTCTGTAGCAGGAAACATGCTGGTCTGTACCAAGTCCAGAGCTAGGATTGAGTGTGTGCATAAACTACAGACACATATTCCTCATTGTAACAGAGCCCCAAAACTAGCAGGCCCCAAGACGAAGCACAACTGACTCCATGATGGAAGTGCCATTCAGGCTGTAAAAACTCAATACTTAGAAAGCACCACTTGCCAAAACTAAAACAAAGGCCTAATCCGTCAAATCAAAGTCCATGGTTCTGGGACTCTCTAACTGTACTAACCTGCCTTTTGGCTTTGATTGTTCTGCTTCTGGCTAACTGTTCTTGTTAAGGGAAGTAAGTCAACCTAGAATATGGTTTTTGTGCTTAAAATCTCACCCTAAGAAAGGCTTGGGGACTAGACTGAGATCCTGACACACCCAGTGTAGTTGATGGCTGGCTAATAAAGACTTTGTATTGGCTTAAACCCATGTCCAAACAGTCTTCTCTGTAAATACCCTCCAATACTCACACCTAATATCTAGTTTGGGAACATGAAGGAGTCACTCAATTGAACTCTAAAAAGGAAACTCTGGTCCTGAGGTATAGCTCAGTGGTAGAGCTCTTGCTAGCTGGGGTTTAATTTCCAATACTACAAATAATGATAATAATAACTAATAACAATAATCAATATGTTTAATCTTACATAATTTTATTTTTTAAAATATTTATGCATTTTTTGTTTTATGTGTATGAGTGTTTAACTGCATGTATGTATGTGCATCATGTGTGTATCTGGTGCCAATCAAGGCCAGAAAAGGGTGTTGGATCCCTTGGAACTGGAGATATAGACAGTTGTGAGCTGCCATGTGGGTGTTGAGAATTGGACACAGGTCATCTACAAAAGTAGCAAGTGCTCTTAACTGCTGAGTCTTAAATTTTCTCTGTAGCCTAAATTTTAATTTTTAACTAATATTTTAAAATAGAAATAATACCCCAAAAAAGCCCATGAAACAAATGTAGAGTTTAATGAATTATTATGAGACTAATATCCTTTGTTGTTTTGTTTTTCGAGACAGGGTTTCTCTGTGTAGCTTTGCGCCTTTCCTGGAACTCACTCTGTAGAGCAGGATGGCCTCGAACTCACAGAGATCCACCTGGCTCTGCCTTGCAAGTGCTGGGATTAAAGTTGTGTGCCACCACTACCCGTCTGAGATTAATCTTATAACCTACATCAAAGTCAAGAAATAGTACTTGGCCGTGCACTCCAGATTCCCCTGCGTGTTTCCTGGCCTTATAATGCCCTCATATCCCAAGAAAGTACTATCCCGACTTCTTAGAGCACTGGCTCTCAAAGGCGGTTCGTGAATGAGGCTGCACCATCACCTTCGATTTTGACAGCAAGGGAAACTGATGTCAAGAGCCCTCAGCAGAAACTCACGTGGTCGGGGGTGGAGCCCGGAAATTCCCACGTTAAGAAATCTAGCAGGTGATTCTCATTCGTGCTCAAAGTCCGAGAGCCACTGTTGGTGATCATCAGTCCCTGTGTTTTTATTTATTTTTTTTAGTCATCAAATAATGGACTCTACACAGTGGTTTGTTCTTGCCCGGTTTTTAAATTATACGTGTCCTTGCGTCTCTTCGACTGTAAAGTCTCCTGCGTCAGCCTCCTCTTTTCTTACACTTTCTCTGTAAGGGAACCCAGGCTCTGTAACCTGCCCAGTGCTCCACTCCCAGTCTGGACGCTGCTGATTGTAGACTCCCGTGCAGTTCAACAGATTCTTCTGCCCTCTGCACTCCCTGCAAATTGGCAACGAGGTCCAGGCGCTTAATTGGATTTCTGACTGACCTCATTGGCAAGACTACAGCTGTGTTCTTCTCTTGTCAAGAGGTGCACAATATCCACTTGTCATGCTCTTGGAGAAGTGAAAAGTTGTAGATAGTGCTTAGATACATTAATTCATTAAGGGTCACAAGCAGTCACAGCCAAATCCTGCCATTTGCTTTTCATGTATTACCTAAGCGGTTTTCACAGAGAACAGTTTTCCCATTCGTATGCACATACTGCTTGATTCTTCCCTATTTTTAACCAGTTTTCGAGATAATGAGTTAGTTCCCCCATCATCTTCCAAAAGTGGCTAATTATTTTTAAAATTTAATTATACACTCGCAGACTTCCACATATTTGATATGTGAGTACTATTGTTGTCATTGTTCAGGTTAAATCCCTCTTGAGTTAATGCCACTTCAAGTTGGTTTCTGAACCTTTCTAGAAACTATCTAGGATGGCAATATGCTGCAGATGGGCTTTGCATATTTCCTGCCCTAAATAATTTCTTTTAGAAATCATGGCTTCTTTTAGAGAGAAATAATATCTCCAGAACACAATGGGAGCCCTAGTGGAGCTCATTTTGACTGGGTAAGCATTGTTTTCAGACATTAAAAAATGATTGGTTTTATTTTTTGTATACAAGTGTTTGCCCGTGTGAATGTAAGTGCACCATGTGTGTGCAGTGCCTTCAGGGTCCAGAGAGGGTATTGGATCGTTTGGACTTACAGATGTTTGTGAGCTACCATGTGGGTGCTAGGATTCAAACCTGGGTCCTCTGGAAGAGTATCCAATGTTCTTAACTGCTGGCCAGCTCCCCAACTCCTCCTTTTAGGCAGCTTTAATGAATGAAATTCAAAGTATGTTGGTGGGGGAGGGGGAGTCCGGTACTGTGTAATAAATTACTTCAAGGTATAGCTTTTTATAACACTATTATCTCAAATAATTTTTATGAGTCAAGAATCCCAGAGTGGCATACATGAATGGTTTAAATTAGCATTTCTTGTGAGGCTATGACCAGCCAGGCTGCAGTCAGGGCTTGGTGGGACTGGAAGATTAGCCTTCTAATCCTAGCCAATTGGTGCCAGCTCTTAGCAGGACCTCATGGTCCTTCCCAAAAGGCATGGCAGCTGGCTTCCCCAAGAGAAAGTGATTCAAGAGAGCATGACAGAAGCCACAGTGTTTTTGATGATAGTCTTGAAAGTCACACTCTGTCAATCACATGATATTCTATGGCTTACATGAGTCAGAGGAGGAGATGATGCTATTAAAGGGTGTGTATGACTGAGGAGAGAGTTACTGGTAACATTCTTGAGGTTGGTTGGTATTTAAAGATAGAAAATAACTCTATTGGGTAGTTTTTATTGTCATCTTGATACAAGCATGACAAGAGAGTCTCCATTGAGGGATTGTCCTGTGACCACATCTATAGGGAATTATCTTGATTGTTGATTGATGAGGGAGGGCCCAGCCATTGTGGGTGTTATCACCCCTGAGCAGGGAGTTTTGAGAGTAGGCTGAGCACAAGCCAGAGGGAGCAAGCCAGAAAGCAGCATTCTTTCATGGTTTCTGCTTCAGTTTCTGCCTTGATTTCTCTCACTAATGGCTTGTGTAAGTCAATTAATCCCTTTCCTTTCTGTATTAGCTACTTTTCTCTTACTATGATAAAAACACCAAGACCAAGGCAACTTATACCAGGAAGGGTTTATCTGAATTTATGGTCCCAGAGGAGTAAGAATCCATCACTGTCCCTGGAAAGTGGCAGGCGTGTTGACTGGAGCAGCAAGCAGAGAGCTCACACCTTCAGTAGCAAATATGCAGCAGAGAGAGCAAACTGGGAGTAAAGTGAGACCTTAAGAGCTCACCCCTACTTCCTCCATATTTCCTTCAGCAAGGCCACACCTCCAAAGCCTCCCCAAACAGTGCCTCCAACTAGGGACCAAGGGTTCAAATACCCAAGACTATTGGGTCATCCATCACTCAAACCATTACACTTTCTAAGTTGCTTTTGATCATGGTGTTATCATAGCAACACAAAGCAAATGTGGATAGTGTATGTCATGTGATACTTCTGGTCACAGCATAGGGGCTTAGCTTCTAGTTAGTGTATGCTCTACTGTATCAGAGAGTCTTCCACAATGAGGATTATAGGAATGAGAATATCTTGTAATGGCCCACTCATTTTACTATTAGTTCAGGTTTTGGAGAAGGAAACATCAAGGCAGGGGTGAACATGCAATAGGTTTGGAGGGGAAACCTCTGGGCCACATAAAGGAAAGAAGACCAGAGCCACAGGGATACAAGGCAAAGCTCACAATGGGAACTAGAAAAGGTAGCAGGCTGGGGAGGCAGAGCCTCAGAGCATGGCTCAGTTCTTAGACTGTTTTTGTCCAAAGGGAGACTCTTTCAGCCAAGGCTGCCTGTTATACAAGTCCTAAAGCCAACAGGAATAGCTCTGCAGTAAAGTACCCTACTGTTGTGGCATATTTAAAATGTGTTTCATTCACTTATGCTGCGGAATATTTGTTTAATATATAGGATAATTTAAGAAAAGCTGGCTAGAAATAAGGCAAGCTAAGGCCAGGCATTTATAAGCAAGAATAAGTATTTGTGTATTTATTTAGGAGCTGAGCAGCGGGCCCCCAAAGATAAAAAAAACAACAACAATAGACAACTATACCCCACGGTGCTCATTCACTGGCTGAGAGCAGCTCTGTGGGAAATGGGCTCTGTGCAGTGGTACCCTGATCTTGCATGGGAGGTAGATGCAGAAGAGGCAAGTTAGGGCTGTCAGTCAATTATACCTCTGGAAAGTGGAGGTCAAAGGTACATTTCCCTGTAACCTACAACTTTGTTGTGATACACAATAGACTCCGACTGGCCGTTTCAATATTACTACCAATATGGTCACTGTTGAGCTAGAATGTTCTTCACATACTCGCCTCATTGCCCACTTCTGTATCCACAGCATCAGAATATTGCAGTTGCATGTTGTAGTCTGTTTCTTTTTCCTTCATTCAAGATGCCCATGTTTTATGTCAGGATAAAATTACATATATCCATCCCCTCTACTACATCATTTGCCCTTTCCATAGTCCATTAAACTGATTTCAGCATATCAGTTCATATTTGAGAGACATTTAGAACAAAGCCTAGTCATTTACATACACTACTGTAAGTAAAAGGTGTATCTTTGCCCTTGAGCTTGTTAACCAGCCAACCTATTATTTGATGAGTTTCCAGGCCACTGAGAGACCCTGCCTCAAAAAACAAGGTGCACAGTTCCTGAGGACAACATTTCATATTGTCTTCTAGCCTCCACATAAACATGTACATGTGTGCACTCTTGTCTGCTTCCCCATGAATATGCATGCATACAACATACACATCAAGATCTATGACTCTGAAGTGTTTGACTTCATCTGGGACTCCAGAGCCCAAAGTAAACAACCCAGAGTAGTGATAGCTTGAGAAGTAAAAGATGTGCCAATCCTCCCACGTTGGGGTAATTCACATCCTAGGATCCAACATGGGCCCAATGTGGATTTTTAAAGCTAAAACAGGAGACTTGAAGAACACATCTTAGAGCAGGGTTTTTTGTTGTTGTTGTTGTTGCTTGTTTGTTTTGCTTTTTGTTTGCTTGTTTTGTTTTGCATGACCCTAATCATGAGGAGAGTGTGAGGCCAAGGGCAAAGTGTGGGTCAACCCTTCTGCTGTCAGAAATACTTCAGTGGAAGGCAGGAGGGATGGCTCAGAAGTTAAGAGCACTGGCTGCTCTTCCAGAGGTCCTGTGTTCAATTCCCAGCACCTACATGGTAGCTCACAATAATCTATAATGAGATCTTCTGGTGCACAGGCATACATGCAGGCAGAACACTGTATGCATAATAAATAAACCTTAAAAATAAAGAAAAGAAATACTTCTGTGGAAATGCTTAAGGAGCATTAATCTATATATAACCCAGGCATTGAGGGGAAATTTTCATCTTTTAAAACATAATTTAAATAACAATAAGTGCCGATTCATAAAGAAGTGGAGTAATTGTTCCAGAAACACAGGGTTTCATCTGGGCTGTGTCTTTCTTCTCCTTCCATATTCACAGCCCCCAAATTGTTACAATACAAAATGGCTCTGTAAATTAGTTAAGTATACAGAGACAAATGCAGGCAAATGCACATGCGTGAGGAGAATCCTATTAAGATTCCCCAGATGAAGGCTCTCTGTGAGAACGTGACATAGAACCTTCTGATAACTCACCCATGATGCATGTGTGCAAAGATTACGAAGGCTTTCTTTGGCTTGCTATATGAGAACCTCTGATTACCCCTCCCCCATCTCCTTCACCTTTACCACATCCCCTGGAAGCACAACATTGGCCTTGTAGACGTTAGTGGCCTGGGGGTTTTTTGTGCTCACTAGGGAACTATGCTGACCACGGTGGGACAGTTCTGGTGGGAAGGCAGGGCAATTCTCCATCTTGCAGAGAAACCCATGTTGAGTGTGTCTGTGACTATTCCTGGTCCAAATCCCGTCTTGGCCTTAGATTTAAGGAGAGGGCTAAAAAGAAAATGGGCGGTTGGCTTTGCCTCCTGAATTCTCCTCTGGGCTATACTCTTCCCACTCAAACCAAACACCTCCCACCTGTCAAGAAAAAAATCTGGTGTTAAAATATAATCAGACTTGTAAAACAGAACATGGGGTGATTATTTTAATGACAAGATTTTTTTTTTCCTTTTCCAAAAGGAGCATTTGCCAATGGATTCCTTTAAATAACCAATCCCTTGCATGTTCAAGGGAAGTCATGATTGACAACAGCATGACGCATAATAGAGCTTTTTTGGAAACACACCTCATACGTGTCATTTGGGTGGCCCTCCTGGATGAGGACAATGGTGACCAAGGCTGCATTAAAACAGCATTTCTAGAACCAACGTGAAACGGAATGATCTTTGAATGTCCAGCGTCTGGCTCACATGATCTAAAGCTATGTCTTTCGGTCTCTTCTGCAGTGAGTGCCTGCTTCGTTAGATTTGTCCTACAGCTGTTTCCAGACATACAGAGCTACGAGTTAAGCTCCAGGAGTCGATTGCCTGGAATTAAGGCTCAGGTACAATACTTCCCAGTTCTGTTACCTTGGAGGAGTTATGATTTCATCTTTTTCAGCCTCTGTTTTCTCATCAGGACAAGGAATTGACATGAGCATTAAGTACGATAACTTATTAAATGTGATATGTAACACCCTGCCTGCCTGCTATACACTAACTTATTAGCTGCTATTAATAACTGCTAGATGGACAGGATGCCATCCCAATGCCCAGGAAATAGGAGAACAGATGTCTTGGTCTATTCTAATTACAGGATCCACAAACCAGGCAAAGACTCAATACACAGCTTCTAATTATCTAGTTAGCATGGGAGAACAATCTATATTAGATTAAATTCCAAGCAGCTATTTCAACCAATATACAATACATTTCAAATGTTCCAGTTTCCCACCACCCATCTAGCACACCATTTTCTACAGGGTACAAAGGGCAGGAAGTTCTTCCAAGTGCCTCAGTGGGGAATGTTTGTTAATTAAAATCAGAACATCTTTAAGTGAGATACCAGGAGTTTTTCTGGGCTTGGGACAAGTGGAGGGAATGGCTGAGTTCTGTTTTTTAACGATGGCCTGGTTAAAATGATGTCGGCTGTAACACACAGCAGTGGTTCTCATTAGCAGACCAGCTCTTACCCAAACCCTGCGAAAAATACAGATTCTCAGGTCCACTCGGAGTGATCAGAGCGCAGTAGTTTGTGATTGCAGAAACCCTCGGGAGCAATATTGATCTCTCGTATGGATGGCACACCACCCACTCTGTTCCCAGCAGACGTCACTAATGAGATCTCAAAACTCTTTTCCACACAGTGCCCGGAGTGCCCCGAGTCACCGCACATCCATCTGATTTGCCATGGCCAGTCGGCAGTTACTGATGAAAGGTCTCAAGGAAGTACTCCTTCACTTTCTTGGAGTTCCCCTGCAGAGAGATTATGACCCTGTTTAAAGAGGGTGAGACCCCTCAGGACAATAAGAAAACAGGTTGGTTTCTGAACCTGAACATCATTCCTGACATAGACAAGCCCAGTTGCCATAGCACATGAAATTGCCCTCAGAAATACAGGCATGAAGTCTGCAGGGCAGGCTCTAGCCAGCAGGTTCAACCTCAGTATAATTGCCATTCAAACCCTGTAAAACTATGCTAAATGCCCAACTGAGATAGCATGAAAGGCTCCTGCCAGCTACCTATTCATCCCCTAGCTATTCCCATATGCCTAACTGTTATACAAAGCTAGATCCCATCAAATTTTACACTCTGTCACTGATTAACTTTACCCTTTCTGGTCTGTTCCTCTTTCTAAAATCAATCTATCCTTTGGGGGAGAAAAGATTTAAATAGAAGAAAGTACTCACACCCTTTCAGATGGACTGTTTCCTGGGATGTGGACACCAAAATTTGTACAGGACATTATGATATCCTGTTTCTTGCATTTCTCCATCTACTTTTTGTTGCCATTGGTGGTGGATTCTTTGGTGTTGTTTTGGTTTGGAGACAGGACCTCGTGAAGCTTAGGCTGGCCTCCAACTTGCTGTGACCTTGAACTCCTCCTGCCTCCCTTTCCCAAATATTTGGTTTACAGGTATGTGTCCTCATGCCCAGATTCCTTTTATATGAAATTTTAATCATCAACATTCAGTATAGATTGTTCTTAAAGCATGGGCTCAACCTATAATCATGTTTGTACTGTTTTTATTTTTTCACTATCTGATGTGGTGTTTCATTATTTAACGTCTGGAATGTATGAAAGTCTCTTATTTAAAAATAGGACCTGAAAAACAAGGGAACTTCCTTTATATTTACCCATATTGCCTAGTACACCTAAGTTAACTTGTACAAACTTTCAATGAATGTGTTTATTTCCTCAATAGCTTTTCTGACAGATGGTCACTGCTATTAGTGACAGCAGCTGATATCTTGGGACTTTAAATATTCAAAGCAATTCAGCACAAATTCATAACTAGTGTTGCTTGAGTTTCCGTGCATGCTGGGAGTTCTCAGGAAATGGACTTGTGCTAAAACTAGCTGGGACTATAACTCAATCCAAGCTCCCACTCCAAAGCCAAGACGTCTAAACTAGAGCCCTGGAATGGTTAGGACGTCTGAGCAACAGGCAGTGTTAGTCTGTAGGGGTTACAATTGAATGCTATGTCAAGCACACCTATTTAGATTTTATAAGATACTACTGGATTACTGTCCAAAGAATGAAACTTGCAGAAGCTAGGTGAGTGCATGGTTCTATTCATGGGTGGAATTCAGTGCTGGCGGGACTCTGGAACAGAGGCCAGCTGTCTGAAGGTAGAGTTGGCAGTTGTGGTGGGATGTACATGATGCTGCCTGAAGACCAATTTAACTCCTAAGCAAATCAGACTTTGGGTCTAAGATACAGACGCTCAATTCAGGCTCCACCATGACAGATATTGTCATGTGCCCTTCCAGCATCCTGGTTCTTTCTCCTCCTTGTTCTGGGCAGTCAACATGCCCAAGAGAGAACCCTCAAATAACTAAGATGATTATAGCAGTCATGATCCCTGGCATCTTACCTCCTCTGCAGCCGCTGATGACACATGACCCAGCTATGACAATGAGGCAGAGCAGAAGCATGTTGGGAAAACATTTGTTTTTCTGTTCAGGGTGCAGAACAGGCATAGGGCTTCACCCTTCCTCTCCCTGCTTAAGATTTTGGAATCAGTGGCAAAAGACCAAGCAGAGCGCTGAAATCCTAACTCTGTCGTCAGTGATCCATGAAACGAATGTCAGAAGCAATGTATATCTGACTGTCACTATGTAAGAATTAGAACTCCTGTTCAAGCTCTGGCTAGATCCTCCATCACTCACCGTGGAAAACATTCCTAGCTAATATCTCCACCCACTATGGATCTGGACGTTTTTAACAGATATCACATTCAGAGAATAGAGCTGAGTATATGTGTGCAGAAGACCCAACAGACGGGCCACACTGCTATAGCATACACAAGAGCAGACTGACTGCATGTTCTGATCAGATCCCATCGAAAGACTGTGTTTCTAGATGGGGATTAAGACTAGCTGAGGGTAGTTAAGACGTTGGAAACTGAAAGAGAAGATGTTGAAGCAGTGGAGTTTTAACAAGGAACGTTGGTATTTGGACAGTGTTCCTGCAGTGGGCTAAGGAATTTGTCTACTCCATCCTTACTTCTCTCGGCAGCAGTTGGGGGCTCTAGACTGAGTCATGGCTAATCCCAGTCTGTGTTCTAGTTCCTAACTATATGATCTTGACAAAGCTCTTCTACTACATTACTTCCTGATTTCCTCATCCTTAATAACGGATGGAGAGAATCATAGCACACACCTTGTAAATGTGTGTCAAAAATAAATTCAATAATCCATGTCATGAATTTAACTCAATATTAGATACACAGTGTGGTGGTTTGAATGGGAATGGCCCTCATAGGCTTGTTTATATATTTAAATGCTTAGTTCTTACTTGGAGGACTGTTTAGGAAAGATTGGGAGGTGGGGCCTTTTGGGAGGAGGTATGTCACTGGGGGTGTGTTTTGAGGTTTCAAAAGCCCATACCAGGCCCAATGATTCTTCTCTAAGCTTCCATCTTACAGATAAGCTCTCAGCTATTGCCAGCACCATGCCTGCCTGCCTGCCTGCCTGCCTGCCACCATGCTTCCTCCCATGATGATCATGAAGTAACCTTCTGAAACTAGAAGCAAGCTCCCAGTTAAACGTTTCGATGAGCTGCCTTGGTCACGGTGTCTCTCTCTTCATAGCAATAAAACAGTAACTTAGACACACAGGAAATATTCAGTATAGGATAAAGTCAGTTGTGGTGGCACAAGCTTTTAATTCCAGCTCTTGGGAGGCAGAGGCAGATAGAGTTCTGTGAGTTCAAGGCCAGCCTGGTCTACATAGTGAGTTTCAGGACAGCCAGGAGCTGCGTAGAGAGACTCTATATCAAGAAAACATTTAAGAAAGGAATTTTTTTTTTATTTGAGAAGTAGGTAAGTATATGGACTCTAGCGTCAGAATACCTGGGTTCAAATCTTACATTCATCATGAACTGACATATAACCTTAAGTAATTCTCAGCCTCCTTATCTGTCACATGGAGGTAGTGATACCACCAGCCTTAAATGACAGTTGTGAAGATTCAATCAAATGGTGTCATAGAACACTCAGCACTGTTAAATGACAAACAAATACTGCCTCACACTCTTACAAGTTGTAGACTGAACACCATAAAGAATGTTTTTAGACTTATTTCTTGTTATTTTGGTTTCTAAAAATCAAGTCAAGTACAATGGCGTGCACTATAGTTCCAGCTACTGGACAGGCTGGGGCAAGAAGATCAATCATTTCAGTCATGAGTTTGAGACCAGCCTAGACAGTGTAGAAAGAACCCGTTTCAAAAATAAAAAGAGAGGGGGAGAATTATGATGCAAGAGGGGATGACTGGGGGATAACTGGCTGAGAATGGAAGGCATAGACCGAACACTACAGAGAAAGTTGAGGGACAATAGGCGATGGGTAGAGTGGGGTTACTGAAGAGAATGAGGGAGGGTAAAGGGAATTTCATTATATTCCATTTTTTAAATTTTTATTTATTTATTTATTTTTGGTTTTTCAAGACAGGGTTTCTCTGTAGCTTTGGAGCCTGTCCTGGAACTCGCTCTGTAGCCCAGGCTGGCCTCGAACTCACAGAGATCCGCCTGCCTCTGCCTCCCCAGTGCTGGGATTACAGGCGTGCGCCGCCACCACCCAACTTCCTTTTTCTTTTTAAACAGGTCTTGCTATATAGCCCTGGCTAGATTGGAAATTGTATGGAGACTGCTTTATACATACAAAAAAGAAAAAGTTATTCCTTTTCCTAGCTAACCTCACAATCCTAGAGCAAATCAAGTATTCTAACAATGCGATTTAAGAAAATTTACCATGTGGAATAGTTTTATCCCATGTTCCCTAATTGCTCATCTCAACAAATCTAGTGATATTTAAGGATTATCTGTACAACGCACAATTCAGATCATATCTAACCCAAGAAATATGTAAGAACAAAAAGTTAAAGGAACTGGTACCAGAAGTCACTTGGCACTGCATGGTGTATATAAATTATGAAGAATTATTACAAACAAGATATGTGCAGCATGTAGTTGCTGTCATGGCTGTTTTTGTTTTGTTTTGTTTTGTTTTTCTATGAAATGTAGTTTCTGTTTTTGGAAAGGAATCTATTCAGAGTTCTTTGAAACAATGAAATTTCTGTTTCTAGAATGAGAAAAAGTGGCTTCCAAGACATTAGTGTGAGACTGTCTAGACTTGTCCTAAGTTGGCCATCATATGCTGCCAAGCTCATGGCCCCCCATCTCCCAAATACCCACAGTCATGGGTGCTGAGCCAAGCTTTTTGAGGTCTCCTGGCTGTGTCCAGTTTCCATAGCAGGCTCATTATCAGCCAACGATGACCACAGAGTAGACACTAAAAAACCATGAACTGTCACCACATGTCCTATCACGAATCTGGAATCTGGTTCCTTGACATCTCTGTTTGGTCACAGCTTACACGCCCTACGTGCGGCCTTTCCCCCTCACAGAGTCCCTTGTCCATTACTCCCTTCTCTCCACTACAGCATCACTGTTGGGGACATACATTTTCCAAATGGTGGGTTCCTAGGGTCTCAGTTTCTCAGGTCCCAACTACCTTCTCTATTGTTTTTTTCCCAGTATATGTTCCAGATAAAGAAAGTAATGGGGCAGAACCCACAGACCCACAAGAACATGGAGTTCGGGGAATGACGTGGAGGTCAGGGACACTTCCCCTGGGGAGAAGCCCCTCCAAAGTGACTCTAAAGCAACTTCCCCACAGTCCATACCTGTAGTATGCTTTTGTCTCATGAATCCAGTTGTCTATTAAAATATGAGCAAATGTTCTCAGACTCTCACTAGGAATCTCAAACCTGAAACAGTTGTGACATATCTGTCTATTAAACTAAGTGGCTTCGTGGCTTTGCTTCATGGTGAGGAAGCATCCTCACTGGAAGGCTAACTGAACCTGAAACATCATCTTCCATTTTCTCCCGGGAAGGTGAAGTGTGAGCACCCCACCTTTCCACTAAAATCCTAACACTGTTGTTACAAAGGTAAGCTTTCTCTCATTTGTGATTGACAAGTTATTTAAGAGTGGTAACTGCCTACTTGCTTGCCTGGAGTCATTTGGAATTTATCCCACTATCACTAAGCCCCAGCGACAACTTCTTAGCATGCACAACAGCTATTTCTCAAAGTTGCCCCCGACATTTACTTTTCCCTGTAACTTCACAGCTCCATATTACATTTTATTTGCATGTCAGGTACAGTTGGATAGACAGATATGAATTCTGAGCGACTAGAGATTATCAGATAGTAGATTTTTAATCTTTTTTGTTGTTGTTTAAATTATTTTCCTGAAATTTATTCTCGATTTTACTAGTGTGTTGCTTTGGGGTACAAGTGTGGAAAACTTGTGTATAAAAACTGTATCATTGACTGGCTTCCAGTATACACATATACAGTCCTCCAGACTGTGAATTTCTTAGTCTCAGGGGGAGTGTGCTGACTTCCCTGGCCATCTATTCTTTAGCAGATAGACAGGTGACCGATATGACCAATAGAATATGGAAGAAGTATGATGTGCCGATTTCAGAGTTCTTGCCTTGAGAGATGTAGCTTTCACTTCCTGTCATCCCTGGAAGCCCTACCTACCTTGTAAGTCCAGCTATCCCAAGACTGCCTGGCTAGAGAGGCTAGCCTGTAGCATGGCATCATTCAGTCTTCTGTCCATCCCTGCTAAGATGCAGGCATCTGATTGAATCCTCCAGACTATCAGCAAGATACCTTTGGAGCAGGAGGTTTCCCTACCTAGGCTTCCTCACGAAATCACAGGTTACAATAGATGGTTATTTTAAGCCTCTGAGATTTGGAGTGATTTGTCACACACGATAAATAGAAAGAACAAAATCCTCGGGAGAGCGGTATCATGTACACCACTCTCCCACTCTCTCCCCAGAGATCAGCTCATACCTTAATAGCTATTCTCACTTTACTTGAGTGAGATGCTGCAGATGCGAGCAGGTTGGCTTGTTTGTTTGTTTTAATTATAGCTGGCAGCAGCTAAGGATGCTGTGGCTCATTCTGTGTGCTGTTGGGCAGCACAGATCAGAGGACCAGACCAACCTCAGGCCACAGAGCTTGCAAAGAGGATTGTTTTTAGCATTTAGAACCTGAAGAGGATGAAACCCCTAATTCTTCCTTCTCATTTTACAGGGGCCCACCACCAGAGAGAGGTATGTTGCTGATAGAATAGGCTTACATGGAAATGCAATATGAGTCCCATCACACCTGGTGACTGCAGAACCACAAGATTAAATGAAAATTACAGGAGACAGATGCATTCTCTTTCTTTCTCACCTTCATAGTAGAGCCAAAGATAGAGTGGGAAAAGAAAAGAAAGAAATCACCCATGAGATGAAGACGGAGGATTCTGAGCAACAGAAAAGATGGGGAAGCAAAAATTAGCCATTCAGTATGCACTTAGAATTTTGAATGCAGGGACCCCCCCAAATAACTAATGAGCACAACTCAACAATAAAATAATGACAAAATCATGGTTTAATATGAACATGATTGGGCAGGGTGTCTGTCAAGAAATTGCAATATCAGTCCTAACAACTGACAATCGATTGGACTTATTTTAAACGGTTTCCTCGTTGTAAAGTAAGATCTCTCTTTCTTCCAGGAAATCACCGGAGTTGATTTGCAGAAGGGATGGAAAAATAACTTAGGCAGTGAGAGAAATAATCAACTGTCACCAAGTCATGCCATCTTTTGAGAGACTTAAAATAATCTTTCTCTTTAAATGAAATCTCTTTTAAAAAGATAAGCAAATCAGTCTGTTACGCATGCACTGATTATAAAGTTTATATATAAACAGCTAGCCCCTGAGAGATGGCTCAGCAGGTAAAGGTACTCTCTGTTAATCCAGATGGTCTGGGTTTGAGCATTGGGACCTGCATGACAGAAGGTGAGAGCTGACTCCAGCAGGTTGCCCTTTGATCGCCACACATGGCATGACACATGTGTCTTCCCACATCATGCACTCATACACAATAAAAACTAAATGGAAATCTCACAGATACAAATACATGACGGTAAATTTTTTTTAATTGAAAAATCAAATAATCGTGGCTGCACAGTGAAAAGGGAATCAATGCATTAGCAAGATACATGAACAGCAAAACTGCCTAAGAATTCAACATCTAAACGGATCCTGTTGCTTTAGACTGGAAATAATCTCATCTGAAGACTTAGTATGTGCGCCTAAGTGACTTTTCTTATTGTTGTAACAAAATTCCTGGTGAAACCAGCTTGAGAGAAGCAGGGTCTACCCTGGCTCACAGTTTGTGGATACAGTCCATCGTGGCAGAGAAGGGACAGTAGCAGGAGTGGCCAGCTGGTCACATGGCATCCACAGAGGGAAATGAATGCTGGTGCTCAGCTCTCTTTCTCCATCTCCTGTTTATTCCGTCTAAGGTCCTAGCCCATGGGTTCATGCCCCGCGCTGTTTGGGTCGGTCTTCTCACCTCAGTCACCCCAAAGGAGAAACTCCCTCAGGGACACACCTACAGATTTGTCTCCTTTTGTGTTTTTAGAGCCCATTAGGTTGATAGTCAGTAGTAACCATCAAAATGCGTATGAGAACCTGGCCCGCTGCTGAGAGGGGTGCAGAAGTTGTAGGCTGCCGGGGGAGTCGGGAGAACAGGAAGTAGCCCTGAGTTAGTGGCGCTAGCTAAGGGCAGCTCTCTTGAGCAATGGGAAGGACTCTCATAAACTAGTCGGTGGTTAGTTACAGTGTGCCCGCAAGCACATATCTAAAAGGGAGGCCATTTCTTCTCCTAATTAGTAGACACTGCTGGTAAAGACAACGCCATTTCTTGAGCTGCGCTAAGCAGAATTCCTGCAGCACAGCTCCTGAAAGGGCTTAATAAGGTCCAAACCTGAGACTCACCTCAAACTAAGTACATCAGATTCTCTGTACTGCCCAGGAGCCCGAATTTTTAACAGGCACCCCGGGTGCTTCCCATGCACATCCATAGCCCAAGGACGGCCGTGCTTCCTTGTATGTATAAGCGGCATGGCTGTCTATAATGTGCTGCCACGGTCCAACAGTTCCTTTGCTCTTTCTCCCTCTAAAAATGCCTGCCTGCTCACCTGCTTCATGGCTCCTTGGATCTACCTCCAATGTCTTGATGTCTTTTCTGTGAATTCTAATTATGCTACTTCGTATAGTGTCCTTCATGTTCGATTCCATCCCTACCCTCTGACAACACCTTATCCCCTAGCTATTTTATATAATATGTATATGTATATGTATATGTATATGTATATGTATATGTATATGTATATGTATACCTATTTTAGGCAAGGTCTTACTGTATAACCTTGCCTGGCCTGAAACTCACTGTATAGACTAGGCTGGTCTTGGAACGTAAAGAAATCTGCCTGCTTCAGTCTCCTGGGTGCTGAGTTTAAAGGCATTCACCACTGTGTGTGAGTGTGTGTGTGTGTGTGTGTGTGTGTGTGTGTGTGTGTAAATAAAATAAGACATTTATTTATTTCTGAGACAGAGTCTCACTATATAGTCCTAGCTACCCTGGAACTCTCTTATGTAGACCTGTTTGGTTTTGAGTTCATAGAGATTATTATTTTTTATTTTTAAATAAAAATTTAAATTTATTTTTGTCTTCCAAGACAGAAGACAAAATGAGTCCTAGAGCTCTGTGAAGCAGGAAGTCCCGAGGGGTACATGTTTTGTAGAGAGCACTGAATATCCATCCCACCACCCACAATTGCCTTGGGCTCCATTACACCTTAAGAAGCCCTGATTTCAGTAATCATTATTGATCATTTTCTATTTTTTCCTTAGCACTAAAATTAATCTAAATGAGCTGGGTGGTGATGGTGGAGGCACACGCTTTTAATCCCAGCACACAGGAGGCAGAGGCAGGTGGATCTTTGAGTTTGAGGCTAACCTGGTCTACAGAGTGAGTTCCAGAACAGCCATGGCTACACAGAGAAACTGTGTCTCGAAAAACAAAACTAATTAACTAAAATAAAATAAAATAAAAAGATAACATTTTTAATGTTCCTAACTATATGACAATCTTAGAAATGGAAAGCTTGCTTGTTCTTTGTGATTCCTCCACACTGTGTCTGTATTATGGTCTTCTCTCCTTATTCCTTGAGACCTATCACCCTGTCTTCTCCTTACACCTTTGTCATGGCTCCTTCATGTCACGTTCTGGAACATGCCCCCAGACTTCTGGTTGCAGCTGACTGGGCTGGAGGTGGGTGGGCACCTCGTTTAAGCTGGGAGAGTGGGCTCTTTTCCCTTCAGACATTTTGCAGACGTGGGAGATGTTGTTTGGAATGGACCACAGGAAGTATTCTCTCTGCGTGGACCAGAGAGATGGAGGACACTGTCTTACAGAAAGAGGGAAGAATGAGGTGGAGACAGGTACAGAGAGAGGCGGGTGGGCGAGCAGTGGAGATGTGTTCCTGATTCTCATTCCCCACCCAACGTACATTCTGGAATTCAGGATAAATTTTTGTTCTCTGCTTTTTGGAACCACGTTCCTGTTTTGTGTAAAGTTAGTTCTAGTGGCCCCACAGATTCTGGAAGAACAAAGATACTAAGGGGGTTGTGGATAGCTTCTAGGTAACCAGTCCAACCCACAGGCCTAACAAAGCACATACTATTTCACTTCATTTAAAAACGTGTATCTAAAGTCCAGCGGTGTGACACACACCTTATCCAGTACTTGAGAGGCAGAAGCTGGAGGATCTCTACGAACTGGAGGCCAGCCTGTTTTGCACAGTGGGTTCAAGGCCAGCTCGGGCTACATAGTCCAACCCTTGTGGCTAAAAGCAAAGTACCTTAAGAAAAAAATATTACTACTACTACTACTGAAACAAACTTGGAGAGGTTAAGAAACTTTCCCCCAAAGCCAGACAGCTTCTAAGTCTAGAGGTAGAGGTGGGACTTGTGACCAGGCTAGACTGAATCCACTGTGGTAACCTATCTGTTCACGGGTGGGATACCTCACTCTGTTCTTACTCCTATTCTGTAGAGTCAGGCTATGAGGATCTGAATGAGTTCTGTAAGCCAGTCAAGCGCCATGGAGTTGATGTTAGCTCATTGGTGGGGCTGTATTTTGTGCTGCCCTCTAGAGGCACTAGGGAACAGATAAAGTATCCCTGGCCAGCGGGCCCACCTGGAAGCTGGACATGGCTCTAAGAGGGCTCACTGGGAGCAGCAGTCTTCAGGACTCCTTTGCCACAAACGTTGGTATGGGGTGGCCACACCAATGTAACGACTGAGATCTACTCGGGCAACTGTGGCTACCATAGAGAGCAGCAGGGGATGTGTGACATAACTACTCCCAAGTCTTCATCCCTGGTTATTGTGCCAACATGAGCTGTTGTCATTCATGGGGACGCTTAAGGGGTGAGGGTGACGATGGGAGACAAGAGTGAAGAGGGAAGAGAGCCATCATATTAAGGAAGTGGACACTGGGGTTGAGAAGGTAGCTCAATGGGTAAGAGCGCTTAGGACTTGAGTTTAAATCCTTAGCACACCTATACAAATCTAGGAATGGCTAAATGTGCCAGCAGTGGATACCAGGGGGATCGTGAGAGCTCACTGGGCAGGAAGCCTAGCCTAAACAATGAGCTTCTGGTTCTGTAAGAGACCCTGCCTCGAGGCAATAAGGTGGAGAGCGTTAGAGGAAGCCATCTGACATCCTCTTCTGGCCTCTGCATATGCATGCATGGGCACCCATATGCACTGTAGCGCGTGCGCACGCACACACACACACACACACACACACACACACACACACACACACACAGGAAAAGAGAGACTTTCAGGAACTATGGCCAAAAGTATAGATGTCAGACTCTCAGATTTTTTTATTTTAATTAATTAATTAATTATTTCAAGACAGGGTTTCTCTGTGTAGTTTTGGAGCCTGTCCTGGATCTCGATCTGTAGACCAGGCTGGCCTCGGAAGTCACAGAGATCCGCCTGGCTCTGCCTCCAGAGTGCTGGGATTAAAGGCATGTGCCACCACCACCTGGCTGACTCTCATATTTTTGACCAAGAACAAACAGACCCCAAGGAAGGTAACATATCAGCATACATTTTGTTTAAAGAGATGGGGTCTTAACCTCCTAAAAACATGAAAAACAGAAAAATCAAATTTACTGATCTGAAATTACTCAGATAATTGGTTAAAGAGAAAATCAGAATTACAGTACAGAATTCAAGTCCTCCTGGAGGTCTTAAGATTTTCCTGTACTTCACTGGGTTCCCTCCATGTGTGTGTGTGTGTGTGTGTGTGTGTGTGTGTGTGTGTGTGTGTGTGTGTGTGTGTACATACACACACACATGGAAAGAAACAGTATAAGATTGTATGTTATGGATCTAGAGATACCCCGCACTGGTAAACCATATACTTAGCATGTGCAAGGCCCTGGGGTCAATCCTCAGAACTGAGGGACAACAGCATGTTGTGGTCTTGCCCACTGCTCACACCCAAGTAGATGCCCTCATGGTCAACTCCCAGGTGTAATGAACAAGTAAATGAAACCTGACTTTATATTTGGACAGTGACTTTGCGATGTGCGGGATGAGTGGGTGCTGAGCTGTTGTGCGGTTCTAAACATAGCTGAACTATTGGTATGCTCATTCTTTCCTCTTTTCCCTTAAAAACAAGTGATGATGGCTCCTGGGGTGGGGGGGGGGGTCAGGCAGAAAGAATTACCATTTCCCATTGCCTCTATCGAGAAGCTTGTGATGACTCTGGCTCCCTTGCATGGTCCAGGATGAGGCCTTTTCTACTTCAAGATCATCAATGTAGTCGCACCTTCAAAGACCCTTTTGCCACATCAGGTAAGATAACACTGATTCTGAGGCTCTTGGGAGCAGCTGATGTTGTTTACGGCTCTCTATTACCCTTTTCCTTTGTGTTAAATCAGAAGGGCTGGGAGCTGCGCACACGCCTATAGTCTCAGGTTCTTCAAGTCCCCGTGGCCATAGGAAGTTAGGCCAGTCAGGCAACACAGTGTGAGACGCCAACTCAAACAAACGCAAAACAACCGCCAACAAAACAAACAAGTGAAAACAGAGTCTTCTTGGATTCTAATTCTATTTCTAGGTGGTGTTGGAATCCAGCTGTGCATACAGATGTGTAGTTCCTGCCACCAGGCACCTCACACTGTAGATAAGAAGAGACAAATGATAAGCCTCACTTAACTTACTTAACAGTCAGAAAGTCTCATGACCACTTAGCACGCAGAGATTTTTAAAAAGTTGTGCTGCTAGAGAGAAACCCAGGGCCGCACACCTGTACCTCAGAAGCACTGTACTACCAAGCTACACTCCAACCCAATTTAGTGATCATTATCAGCCAGAGAAAGTTACAAGAGCGTGAAAATGGTTCTTACTCAGTAGGACCTGGGGCAGTGGGGGAAATGCATTGCTAAAATACTGCCCGAGCCAGAAATGGGGAATGTCGGGAGAAGGCTCTAGCTTGCCTTTGCCTCTGCCCAAACCCTTGTTGTACCTCCCCATGTGTGAACCCAGCTGGAGTCCCCATGGAAAGGGAGGTAGGGAAACATGGGGGGCAGATCTCCCTTAAGAGAACACAGGAGAGCTCCTGAGAGTGAGCAGGCAAATGACCAACCTTTGTACAGACTACGGGAACTCAGGGACCGAGTCATGCAGGTGCTTGGGGAAAGAGCTTTCCTGGCAGAGTGGTCAACCCATGTGAGGCCTGGAGGCAGAGTACCTGATGAAAGTATTTGAGGACAGCAGCAGCAGCAGGTTGCGTGTGTAGGAAAAGACGAAGAGATCAGAGACTAGAGCTCCCTTTCCATGCTTGTAGATTCCACATCCCCATGGATTCAGACAACCATGGATCAAAGATATATCACACACACACACACACACACACACACACACATACACGCCCGAGCTCACAAACACAATCAGTGTCTCTATTAAATACATACAGGCTTTTTGGGTGTGAGGGGAGTCACTATTTCCTAGACAATTCTGTGTATCATCATTATGTATATAAGAGGCCAATACTTTAAAGTGTTCTGGAGGATGTATATAGTTTATATGCAAATTCTGTGCCTCTTTTGTTTGTTTTTCAAGACAGGGTTTCTCTGTGTAACAGCCTTGGCTGTTCTGGAACTTGCTTTGTAGATCAGGCTGGCCTCAAACTCACAGAAGTCCACCTGCCTCTGCGTCCCAAGTGCTGGGATTAAAGGTGTGTGCCACCGCCACTTGGTATTTTGTGTGTGTGCATGACCTTTTTTTTTTTTAATATACAGGACAGAAACATTGGGGGTTTGGGGTGTTTATGGCAGGAGAATAGGGTGGTGGGTAGGTAGGCCCTGGACCCAGGCTCTCTTGTGTGCTGAAGGACAACCGAATTCAGTTCTCTAGGTTGAAATTTGACTTGTGTTTTAATATTATTATTTTCTTCAAGTTTCATGAGAATCCCTGGGAAGTTTCTGAACAGCGAGGTGACATGCTCTGACTTACACAAACTCCACATTCTACGTCAATCATGTTGATCAGATATTAGTTGCAGAGGGCAGAGTAGTTAGGCTACGTATGGAGACCAACAGGGAGACTATTGTGACAACCAGGTGGGAAATGTCTTGAAGCAGAGATGAAGTTTCCTTGGGTAGAGAGTGCTTGCATTCTGCACACATTTGGAAGGAAGGGCCAGCAGTATTTTTTCATGGTTTGGATGTGGGCTTTAAGAAAATGGAGAAGAATGCCTGTAAGAAGTTTGCTCTTCTAAAACTCTGGGAAGGCACCGTTAATTGAGATGGGGATGATCGTAGCACACTGGCTTGGGGGAATAACTACAGCATCTAGCCTTAGATGTGAGATATTTGTGTCTTGGGGGTATTGAGTAGGATAGGGATGTACAGTCTGGAGTTTGGGGCATGGCTGGCTTGGAGGTGTTAAATGGTTATCAGTCAGTATCTCACAACCATCAGACTGCTAAGGTCACCAGGAAGTGAGAGGAGATCATGGAGGGAATCTACACTTCGGGGTTTGAGACTGAAAGGCTGAGTGGTAGGACTCTCCATCCCGAGGTAAGAACAGGAAGAATTTTCAAAGGTGAGCCCGCTTACCTTCATCCCTGCTACCAAGGGGTCCAGTTGGGTGAGGAAGCACAGGTTTTTACTGCTGTTTCTGAGAACACCAGTTTCCATAGCAGGTGAGGGGCTGCTCCTCGCAGCTGCAGGAGGATGGAAGGGAGCAAGGACAGACAGCAAGGACTGAACAAATACCCTCTTCCCAAAGATGCTAGGTGTGAAATGAGGCAAGGGCAGATGTGGAATGTAGGAAATGTTTGATTTTCACCATGGCACAGATTATATAACAGAATGTCTGTAAGTTATAGGAGAAAAGGTGTCAGGAGCTGGGGAGACGGCTCAGTGGATGAAGAGCTCTCTGCAGTTCCAATCCCAAGAACCTACACGGTAGCTAGCCTATATCTGTAATCCCAGTGCTCCTGGGGAGGTAGAGATGGGAGGGTCCTGGAAGCTCAAGGGTAGGGCAGCCTGCAGTACTTGGCGGCACAGGAATAAACAACAAAGAGACCCAGCTTCCAACAAGGCGGAAGGTGGGGACCCACACCCAAGGCTGTGCTCTGAATACCCGCCATGCTCAGTGAATGCGTGCATCATGTGCACACACCAAAGGAAGATGATTCACTAGAGAGGGAGAAACTAGAGAGAGAGGGCAGTTACTGAAATCAATGTCCCTCAGCTGAAAAGGATGGGACTAGTACACAGAGCAAGACGTTAGTCTAAGCTAAGAACTGAGAGGGTGCTCTAAGTGGCCGGAAGTGAAGAAGAGAGCTGGTGTCCCGGCACAGGTAGACGGGTAGACAGAGAATGCAGGCACATAAGGCAGGCAGAGTGCCCTGGAAGGGGGCGTGTTCCGTTCTTTTCTGCTTGCCTCGTTTCACGGATGAAAGGAGCAAGGGCACGTGCAGTGAGCAACCCACAGTGGCTTGATGAAGGAGAAGGTGTGGCGTGACACAGTCTTTAGAGAGTAAGAGAGTGGAGAGGGAAGCACAGTGGCCCCTCTGTAGTTTAGCATGGGAAGCTAATTGATTATAAAGCAAGTGGTGTTTCAGGCGTATAACGAGTACTAGTCTGTAGGCAGGAGAATAAGGAATCCTCTATTAAGGCAGATTTAAACTCCAGGAGGCCAAAGCAACAAAAACCCTCACTTTTAACCAACACTGGAGATTGGAATCCAACACCCTTCACCAGGGCCTCATAAAGAGCACCGAAGAAAGTTAACAGATTTGGCTCATACTTGGGTCAGTTGTTTCAAAGGGCTCTCTGGGAGTCATAAAACAGGTGGCCTTGAGAACAGGACTGTGCTGGCCAGCCACTTTTTAAAGGGCAAAGCTATGTTACATTCATGAACAAGAACTGATTTATACTATCCAGTAATTTGATGAAGGTTTGATCCTTAAAAGAGATCCACAGACTGATGGTGGAGTGCAATGAACTGGTGGGTGAAGGGACCTGCCAACCAAGCCTGAGGGTTTGAGTTCAATTTCCAGAATCTACAGGGTTGAAGGAGAGAGCTGACTCCTACAGGTTGTCCTCAGACCTCCACATGTGTGCAATGGCACACACACGCCCACACCCGTATGTGTGCATGCATAAGGAAATAAATATAAATGTTTTAAAGAGATGGTTCAGTTCCTGATAAGCTGTGAACCCAATGCCCATCCTGTCTCCCTTCTGTAGCTGGAAGTTTCCTGGTCAGGGAACCAGGAAGAGAGAGATGGCTCAGTGGTTAAAAGCACTGACTGATGTTCCAGAGGACTTGGGTTCAGTTCCCAGCATCTACATAAATGCACCTAGCCAGTCATGCTCAGAAGCCTCCATGTGATTACTGGGAATTGAACTCAGGACCTCTAGGAGAGCAGCCAGTGCTCTTAACCCCTGACCTTTCTCTCCTTCTTTCTTACAGCCGTCTTGTTGTAAGTTTGCATTCACTCAAGTTTGCCTTTTACTTGTATTGACATGTTTATTAAACAACAAGGAACCTGTTCTGAGTGTAAAAAACGAACCGCTAATAATGCACACCCCTTAAAACTGCCATTACAGGGCCTATAGTTTTGTTGTTTTCGTTGCTGAGACAAAAGACAACTTCAATATAAAATTATCAACATATAGCTAAAACATAGTGAAAATGACCTGCCATAAAATGAAACATTCATTTGCTTTTTTATTGTTCAATATAAAAGGGGAATATCTGTCATTTATTGGAAACTTTTATAGGTCTGAGTGCTACAGAATTTTAAAGCTGTAATAACTTAACATGTGGGCCACCTCTCGATTTTTACAGATGTGGTATCAGACACAGTAAATTCCTCAAGGAGTCTCAATTATTAGCAGCACAGAACTCAAGCTCAACTTTCTTGTCTCTATATACTACTTTTTAATCACGGTGCCATTGAAGTTTCTAATATAAAAACTTTCAGGCAGGGATGACCCAGTAGGGAGAGGGTTTTGCAAGGCTGGTGACTTGAGTTTGATCCCCAAAGCCCACATAAAGGTGGAAGGAGAGAACCGACTCCACAAAATGCTCTCACCTCCACACTCTTGTCCTGACGGGCACTCCTTCTCCCAACTCTCTCTCTCTCTCTCTCTCTCTCTCTCTCTCTCTCTCTCTCTCACACACACACACACACACACACACACACATCATCATCATCATCGTCATCACCATAGGTAACCTAAAAGCCTTAACTGTTTAGTCTTTACATACTTAGGTTCATTCTTTAGGTTTCTAGATGTATGGGATTAACAGTTTCCCCATATTGACGTTTAGGGATGAATTCTTTTTTTTATAGTGTGAGTTCTGTTATATATAATAAAATCTATATTCATCTTTGTTGGCATCAAAACTTCATGCTTAACTTCTGTCAACTGCAGCATATTACTTAGACAGTAATACACAATCACCACAGAAAAATTTCTCCCATTTAGAAACAGATGAGATTTCAATCAACAGCCATTTGGACTTTTTTATTTTATGTATATAGATATTTTGCCTTGCATGCATGTCTGTGCTACATGTGATATGCCTGGTGTCCTTGGAGGGTGTCAGATCCCCGGGAACCGGAGTTATGAATGGCCTACCACATGGGTGCTGGAAATTGAACTCCAGTCCCCTTGAAGAGCAAGCAGCCAGTGCTCTGAACCACTGAACCATCTCTCCAGCCCCTCAATATCATTTTGGAATTAGGTATAAGGACATAGTTTGAGAATTTGTAATTGCTATTATTATTATTATTATTATTATTATTATTATTATTATTAGTTTTGTCTCCTGCCCTCCCCTATGGTGAACAAGTTTTTAATGGGACAACCGAGAAAAGAGAGCTTGTAACCACAGAAAAAGACAAGATTTGAGCAGAAATGGGAGAAGTTTAGCAGAGTAAAAAACTTGACTGTAGTGCAGAAACTGACATATTAATTCCAGGGGCTCTTCAGGGTTAGGCAAAGTAAAGGTACTGCAGACACACAAGGACCATTACTTTCATTTTTAAAAACAGACACAAAATACCTACTAGGCAAAAAGCCTGCAGAGGCGTTGAGAATACCAACGTAAGTGAGCCATGTGCTCAAGGAGCTATCTCGTGGGGGCGTTAGGATGCGGAAAGGAAGGCATCTTGCGGGGGCTGGGGAATGAGATTTTTTGCACAGGAAGGCTGATAAACTGAGTACACGGTGGGCACTTGAGAGACGTACTGGCTTCTGGAGTTCCGGAACCTCTCCGGCCAAAAGCACCCAGCTGGGCGACGCAGGTCTACCCAAGCCTCCAGCCTTCCCTTCCCCACCGCTAGGCCCGGGGCAGCGGCGGAGGCAGGTGAAACCAGCACCCGGCGGGAGAGTCGTCATGGCAACCAGAAGTTCCGCGGTCCTCACTACCCGGCTTCCACTCCCCCCCACCCCACCCCGGCCCGAGCTGGGCTCAAGTCTCGCGAGACTTGCCGGAGCGCAGAACCCAGCCGCGGTGATCTCACCCGAGACTGAAGGAGGGAGGAGAGGAGGGAGGGAGGGAGGGAAGGGAAGGGATGGGGCGGGGAGAAGGGCCAGTGCAGCGCCGCCACCGCCGGCAACTTTGTGAGCGAGTTCAGTACGTGCGTGAGCGAGTGAGCGGAAAGTCAGTGCGGCGCCGAGTCCCGGGGGGGAGGGTCGAGGGGGGTGCGGGTGGGCCTCGGAGGCCGCCCGCAGCGCGCCCACCGCCGCCGTCCCGGGCTCCCTTCCCGCGTCGTCCCTGCGCTGGTCCTCCAGCCCCCGTGGGCAGTTACCTGTCCCCTCCCCCGCGGCCACTCAACCCTCCCCCCCAGCCCCCACCGCGCCCAGCGCGGAGCTCCGCAGCCGGGACGCTCCTGGGGCGCCCGCGCGCTCGTTCCCGGGAGCCGGCCGGCGGGCGGGCGGGATGCGGGGCTCGAGGGCGCGAGCTGGGGCCCGGGCGCCCGCACAATAGTGGATGCCCGGGGGTGGGGGCTGGTCTCTGTGGCCCCCCCCGGCGGCGCCCGAAGCCGGGCCGCTGCGGGTCGTCGGTCCTCGGAGCCCGGCTAGGGAACCGCGCTGATCCCGCCCCCGCGGCCCCTACGCCGGGCGCTCGGAGCCTCGGATCTCCGCAGAGGAGGCGGCGAGCGAGCGCGCCCCGACCGTCTGCACGCTTTCTCTTTTCTCCCCAGGGAGAGCGCGCGGACGACGCGCCCCGGACGCGCGGCAGCACCGGGAAGCCTAGGCCAAGCGGTAAGTGGCCCCGGGGGCAGGGCTGGGAGTGGAGAGGGGGCGGCGGGGCGGCGGCACTCCTGACAGTCCCCTGTGCAGTCCCCTGGCTGGTGATTCTCGGCCCCGGAGCGGGACGCTCACAGCCGCTGAAAGTTTGATTTCCGATTTGGTGGCGTGCTGGGGAATCGCGATCCCGGCGGGGGCGAGTCTGCGCTCCACCGCGCCCGGCGCGCGCGCACGTTCTCACCTCGGGATCCGGATCTGCTCCCCTAGAGGCCCTGAGCCCCGTGTCCCCGCTTGGTTGGTGGCTGTGCTCACCCGGCGGTTTTGGGCTCCTTGGAGCGACCCTTCCCCATCCGTCACCCGGTGAGCGCTTTGCAGGTGTGCTGGAGGGAGCAAGGCCCCGGTGGGTTAATGGTGGGTTAGGGAGACCTTCGGCTGCAGTCTTGAGGGTGTTCATTTCCCTCTTGGGGGATCCTGGGGACTGAGATCCGAGGATGCTCCAATCTGCGTTTCTTGGAGGAAGTAAATCTCCCGAGGGTCGAGAGGCGCAAGGGTGCTGCATAAAGAACTTCTCTCTTTGCCCTTTCCAACTTCGCTTCTGACCTTAAAGGCAACTTGCCAGGATCGTAAATCGCTCCGTGGCTTTTCTACGTGGGCAAGCAGTCGCGTTAGGCAGGTTGAAATTTCATCGGGGCTCACCGTGTCCAAAACCAGAGGCACGGGAAATAGCTTTCAAGGGAGGTGGTGTGCTGGATTGTTGGCATTCCTCTTGGAAGGGGAAGCATTTGGGGATGGGTAGCTTCTCGACTGCCTTGGGGCTTTGTAGATTTGATTTTTCCTGACGTCTAGTTGAGAGGCAGCCTTCACTGAAATACATACTACCTGGTGCACGATTATATTTCTAAACTCGAGCCAGTGATGCGATGCAAATTTCAGAGGGAGGTGTCGACTTTCATCAGGTTCCAGGTCTATCTGGATGAACTGGGGTTGGCGTTTCCTCTATAAAGCGAGCCTTTCATGTTGAAACTATGACTCAGAATCTTAAAGCCATTCTTTTTTATACTGGTACTCAGTGGGAGTTAAGTGTCAACTTTCTCCTGTCTTCCCGAATGGAGTATCTTCCAGTGCAAAGGTTCTCTGGCTGAATGTTTTAGACAACCACGACATCAAGTCTTAACCGAATTGCTCCTGCAACCTCGTTTAGGGACGGGAATGATTTTCTGTATCCTGGTTTAACGACTCTCCCACATCCCCTTTCCTTTCCCTGAAAGCTGCAATTAAGATGCCTTTACTAGGATGGAAAAAAACCTGATGGGATTATGCAGAGCAGTTAAAAGGTTTAAGTAAAGCAGTTTATGGTCACTGATGTGTCCAACTATGAGGTGACAGCCCAGTTATTAACTAGAATATTATTGCTAAAGCATTTTCCCATGAAATACGTTATTGACACTAAGGCATTAACAATAGTGTTTTAAAATGACTTGGGTGATGGTGTGAACATAAATGATTGGGGCAAAATAAGACGTTTGGAGTGCTGACTTCCTTCTCTGTCACTGAAGGCTTTTTTTCTTATCTCACTAAAGGACTCCTGAAATTGACTATCATTAATTAGATTTCTCCAGTCGACCAAGAAAGAGAACGGGTTTAGCAAGTGGCCAGAGACGGTCAGTAGGTGTTAGCTGCTCTGCAGTTCCAGGCCTGCTCTTTGAGTTGGGAATCATGGTCCTGGGGCCCTGAACTTTCAGATTTAGTCAAGCTGTGACTCCATGTCAAGATTCTGTGGAAGGCTGACTTGAACTCTTGGAAGTAAATCATCCTCATGTCACTAAAATGACATCCTGAGATTAGTTTAACTCTTCCTTTGACTCACATTTTCAGTGGTATTTCCTGGCTTTTATATTTATTTCATGTTTGTTTTGAATTATTTGTGTAGTAGTGGTGTAGTATCCTCACTTGATTTTTTTTTTAAGCAACTTTTTAAAGAGCTTCCTAATAACTTTATCAACATTCTGTAGATTGAGGATGGCTGGAGATTAGCAGTTGTATATGCTTTGGGATCTTGGTTAAGTTAAGGTGTGCATATGTTGTATTTTCAGTTGCAGTTTGAATTTTTAAATCAGTGACTTTTTAAATGATCTCTCAGAGCGAAGACAGCAGCACTATAAGTGGTACCAAACTCTGAGATCAAATTCTTGGCTAACTCAGTGGAAGGTTTATGTGGTGAGTGATAAGGCTTGGTGCCTCTTGCCTATCTGTATTTTTATTATCAAAGGTCCAGCCATTGCACAAATGGTATGGCTATCATGAAGGTTTTCAGGTTACTTCTTAGATTTGAGCATTTTGGTTCACTAGCCAGATTGGATTTTTGAGGAAGACAGATAGCACCCCCCCCCCCCCCCCAATGCTTACACTCTGATGGAGCAAGCTTCTTTGTTTTGTTCCCCATAACAGAAGCGGAATCTCAAAATATGAAAAAGAAATTGTCCTCAAATTTCCCTTCATTTTTAACCTTTTGAGCCTTGCCAGGCAAGCGGGATTTCCTGAGTGCCGCCATCGGTGAATCAGTGTTTCTCTTGGTTTCTGTGACTCCAGTGGTGGGTGGGCATGATCATTCTTGGCCTCAGGAACTGTTGGTCTTCGGGACCATGGGTCCTTCCATAGCTTAGTGTATGAAGATACCCCTGGGTCCAAGGTTTTGCACATGAGGCAGTTTTGATTTTTCAACTTATTTAAAAGGTTTGAAATACTTGTCTTCAGAAGGTGTGGCTTTCAAATACCTGTTCTGCCCCTCTCTGGCTGGGGTGATCTTAGCTGAACCCCTTTCCAAGCTCACAGTTGGGTGGCAGCTTTGCTACAGTACTCTACCAGAATGTGTGTATAAAAATACTTTGAAACTAAAGTCTCCTTTGCAATTGCATTTCCCTACCCCGTGATGAGCAGATTCATGGGTGGCTGGAGGGAGTTGGAGCAGAGTTCCTTTGGTCCAGTCTTCCCACTTTGCAAGTGAGGAGCTCCAGGCCCAGGGAGTGGACGTGATTTGTAGGTTATAAAACTAGATGCAGCCAGATTCAGGGCAAGTGGCCTTCCTGCTTTCAATGTGCTCCTCTGTTTCACTTTGGTTCTTTTTCTCCTTCTTCTTCATACTTAAGTATTCTGTGATCATTAAATATGAAGTAAGGGAGAAGCAAAACTGAAGGAAATAATAGCTACATTTAGTTTGAGAAGCTCTGAAGATGGCGTTGATGTCCTGTTTGGTACCTGAGCTTTGGAGTTGCTCAGATAGCTTAGTTATGGAAAAAGGAATCCTTTGTTAAAGTTTCTGCTCGGTGGAGCATGGAGGCTTTATTATAATTATTTTCTAAAGATACCTTTATCATCTGGTGTCCTGGTGGAGGCTTTATTATTGTTTTCTAAAGATACCTTTATCATCTGGTGTCCTGGTGCTCCTTAGAAAAGTCAAACTTTCTTGTTGTCCATCTTTTCTTAAGTTCATTTGCAAAAGAAAGGAGTTGTCCTTGCCTTGTTTCTGGAACAATGGCAACTTGTGGTTTGTCCATTAGCTCTGTGGAAGGGTTGCATGGGGTGTGTGTTGGGGTGAGGGGCAGTCGGGTGGAGGATTGCAGATGCAGCAGGTGCTGGTTGTTGGAACCCTCTCTGGGCAACCCAGAGGGCTTGTGTAAGACCGTCCTACCCCCTGGTGTGCTCTGAGTCTGGAGAGAAGAAACATCCCTGCTGGCTGAGGATGACATTTAGGAGAGGGGCTGCCCCCATTCTGGGGTGGAGGGGGAAAGCGTAACTTCATTGCAGGATTCACGAAGAGGTTGTGTGCTGTATCTCTGAAGATTGACAGCCCACCCCAGGCAAATCACTTCTGCTTTTTGCATGTTGGGAATGGGCCTCACCATCTTTTTGCTTTCAGTTGTATGCCTTGATAATTAAAAACAAAACATCGGTTGGGGATGTAGCTCAGTGGTAGAGCGCTTGCCTAGCAAGTGCAAGGCCCTGGGTTCGATCCTCAGCACAAAACAAAACAAAACAAAAACAAACAAAAAAACAAAACAAAACGTCCTTATATGGCACTTTGCTTTTCAGACGTACATTTAAGTTGATTATTCCTGATAGCTCATTTTTTTGGGGATGCACTTTTGATGAGATCTGGTATGTGAGCCATGGGAAGGTGGGAACAGTTCCCCTGGCTTCAGCTCTCTTGAACACAGGCCATTTGAGCAAGGAACAGAATGACATAGCTTAGTCTGCTTTGCAACCAGGAAGGTGAGGAAAAGCATCTGAGTGCGTCTTTCAAGGGAGAGAAAACTTGGCCTTCTCATCGTGTCCTTATCCATCTTCTCCATTTCCTCTATCCAGATGGAATAAGATGACCCCAGAGGCAAAAAGATTTTCTTTTGGGACAGGGTCTCACTTTGTCACCCTGGCTAGCCTGGAACTACCATGTAGATCAGGCTGCCCTTGGCCTCACAGAGATCTGCTTGCCTCTGCTTCATGAGTATGGGAATGAATGTGTTTTCTTAAAGATTTAGAGAGGTGATTCCAAGATGGCACAGAGGGGCATGAGGGTCTTGGTGGTGTGCTGTAAGGAAGGCAAAGCTGTTGCTTCTGGAGGTCTGAGATGAGAACTTCCAGCTGATGGGTTCTAGCTGGTTACTTATGCTACAGTTCTCTCTCTACTTAGGTCTGTAGGATGCCTAACTTTAAGTGTGGGAAACAGGCTCTTACATAATGTTAGATGGGAGACTAAGCTTTGTGAGCAATACTGGCTTGGAGATGGAGAGTTGCTGGTTTTACAGAGGGGTCGCTCAGAGACTGCTGTGGTTGTAAGTACATTGAGCCACAGTTTCCTGGGTCTCCTTAGTTTCTTGAGCTGAGCCCTTTACCGGAGTGTGAACAGGTGTGGCCATTGATTGTTTTTGTGGTTCATTCAGAGCTTTGCTTCCTTTTATAATGAGTTCTGATCTCAGAAGTAGCTATTGAGAAATTCAGAAGCAGAGGGCTGTGGGCCAGCTGCTCATGGTCCTGGAGTCTGGGACTCTACCATCATCGGGGGATCCCTCCCTCCTTCCTTCCCTCCCTCCCTTCCTCCTCCCTCTCCCACCTCCACCTTATCCAGGAAAGGAGACTGAACCTCAGGCAAGTGCTCCACCACTGATGGACACCCTCAGCCATCATTAGTGTCCTTTACCTTAGCTTCCTATATCACCTTTCTGTGATTAATGCTTCTGTATATAAACGGTAGATTTCACTTGAGTGTATTCTAAGCCCCTGCATTCCTTTCATGCACTCAAAGAAGCAGTACTGAACTGTCTTCAGGGAAGAGTCTTGTTTATTAGTAGGTGTCTGTAAGAGGATGTTCAAGATACCTGGGTGTACCTTCAAGGGCTAAACGGAAAGTCAGCATTTTCTCATATCCTCACAAGCAGAGTTGTGGGCTCAGTGGTGTAGAGGACTTGCTTAGCATTTATGAGGCTCTGGGGTCAGTTCCCAGCATTTCTACTTCCCTCCCTACAAAGCAGCCCAGTTATGACCCTGAACCATATGCTACCATACTGTTGGTCACCCAGACTTTGAGAAAAACACCTGTCTCTTCTTGAAATGAGGGTCAGTGTGGAGCTGAACAAGCTTCCCCTCCTTCCAGGCTCCACTGGAGACTTGGGAAGATTTCACTAGTTTGCCTTCTGAGTAGCTGATGGTGTGTGTGTGTGTGTGTGTTAGTAGTAGCAGTGATGGGGGTGTGACCCCTAGCTTAGCTGTGTGAGGGAACTGTGCCTGAGTAGCTGATGGGGTGTGTGTGTGTGTGTGTGTGTGTGTGTGTGTGTTAGTAGTAGCAGTGATGGGGGTGTGACCCCTAGCTCAGCTGTGTGAGGGAACTGTGCCTGAGCTTGAGTGTGGTTCCTAACCCTGTCTCCAGTTAGAGAAATTCCTATGTGACTTCACAGTTTCATTCTTATCTTTAAACATAGGACTTTAGTGCTGACTTGTAGCAGTATAAGAAGGGTGATGATTTGTATAAGGAAATCAAGTTTAAGTGGCTAAGAGTCCTGGAGTGCTTGTGGGGGAGGAGAGGTGTGTGTGTGTGTGTGTGTGTGTGTGTGTGTGTGTGTATGTTTGTGTGTGATAGACAGAAGGGCTTGTTAACAGTTCATGGGTAGGGTCTAACCTTTCTTTGGAGGGATTGTTCTGGAGGGTGTTTTCAAAATAATGTAGCCTGAAGCAGCTTGGGTGTGTTGGGAGATAATAAGGAATGCTGTGCCTGGTGCATCACAGCAAGGGCCAGGGTGAGCAGGATAATCAAGTGGGTGGTTGTTGGAAGACGCTGGGCAGGTGATTATGTCTTGCTGTTTTCCAGAGTGGCTTTATATGCTTTTTGGATCTGTGTTTGACATCCAGGTGAATTATTGTAGCAGTGTAGCTCTCTGGGGTCAATGAAATTTCATTTTGAATAGATGAAAAGGAGAGTTCCATCCCCACTCCCCAATCTTCAATAGAGTTCTGTTTATTGTAAAAGGTAGTTTGGAAGAAATCTAGAACCGGCCGCCCACAGGTAAGGGGCCGGCTTTGTGCAGCATGGCTGGGACATGTCCATTCAATTTGGTAATTGTTTGGTCCACTAAAACAATGTGGTAAAAACACATGTGTATAGTTCAGTGGTGTTAAACTCACTCTCGCTTTTGTGAACTAGAGCTTGAGAATTGAAACTGTATATATGTCAGAACTGTCTTCCTTTTGGCTGGCTGTGTTGAATTTTTGGCTGTCTTGAGGGTTTTTTTTTTTTGTTTGTTTGTTTGTTTGTTTGTTTTTTTAGTATTTCAAGACAGGGTTTCTCTGTGTAGGTTTGTTTGTCCTAGAATTCCCTCTGTAGCCCAGGTTGGCCTCTAACTCAGAGATTCACTTGCCTCTGCCTCCTGAGTGCTGGGATTGAAGGCCTGTGTCATCACTGCATGGTTATTATTTTTTTATTTTCAAAGAAACCTTGTCCTGATGCTCTTTAGAAAAGTCAGTTTCTTGTCGTCTGTCTTGTCCTTCCCTCAAGTTCATTGGGAGGAGGAAGTAAGGTGATTTAAGTGACAGAATTCGAGTGAGGCTGTGGATTTGAAAGCAGTATGGTAAGAGCTGTTGACAGCAGTCCCTGACTTCCGGAGGACATGCAGAGTCCGGTGTCATGAGAAAGGACCTTGAATTGATCTTGACAGTTGGGTGTTAACTCCGTAGGTGTTTTGTGTGTGCATAGGCACATGACTGTGTAGAGGCCAGAGGTCAGCCTTGGGGGTGGTTCTTGGGTGCCATGCTTTTTTTTGTTTTTATCTTTTTATTTTTTGAGACAGGTCTTTCACTAGGCTGGAGATCTGGAGTCGGTGAGGCTGGCTGGTTAGCAAGCCCTAGGGAATCTGCCTGTATATACCCACCTTCCTACCACACTTGGCTCTTCTGTGGGTTCTGGGGATGGACCTCAAGTCCTTGAACTTTACTGACTGAGCAGTGTCCTTAGCCTCTCATTGGGTGTTCATTCCAACACTGTTTATTAACTCTTCTCATAGCCTCATGGGAAGGGTCTTCAATGACGTCTCTAGAAGTTATCTGTAATTTTTTTTAACATTTATTTTGTATGTATGCTTGCATGTATGTACATCCACCACATGCATGTCTGGTGCCCACTGAGGCCAGAAGAGGGTGTTGGATCCCTTGGGACTGGAGTTACAGTCCAACTGTGAGTATCAGGAACCAAACCCCCAGATCCTCTGGAAGAGCAGTCAGTGCTCTTAACCACTAGGTCATATCTCCAGCCCTTGCATATTTATTCATTTAGTGAAGGCTACCTGTTTTACTTCTGACACAAAACAGTTGAAGCTGTTTATTATGGAAATAGTCCTTATTAAATGTTCTTTATGTGGAGGAAAAAAGAGACAGTGTTGTTTCTTGGTTTCCAAGGAGATAGGCTTTGGCAAAATTTATTTTATCAAGTGCTTTTCTAATTAAGAAAACTAAAGGAAACTGCCTGTAATGTATCTTGGCTACAGTTTCCCTGAAGACCCAGGGGGTTCCAAGTCTTTGTTTCTCCCACTCCCACATCTAGTCTGTTCCAGGAGAACCTAGACACCTCCCCGGTTCTGGGTAGCCCTGGGTTTCACCTTCAGCTGTCGGGATGGATGGGTCATAACCCCTTCTAGATCTTAGTCTCTGTTTGTTCATTGTTGTGTACCTACACACCAAGCACTCTCTGCTTTGGGGGTTTGGTGGGCTGAATTAAGTTTCCTTTAGAACCTACTGTTAACCTTGTAGGAGTTAATTGTTGTAATCAATGAGATTTAAGGTAGATTTGAGTAGTTGATACTAGAAACATTTTTGAAAGCTCTTTAAGAAAGAGATTTAGGTTTGTTTTTTTTTTTTAACTCTTAAGACATTTTAGCAAGAAAATTTGTAATGGTTAGTACTTTAAGTAATAGTTTTATTCTGATCCAAAAATAATCACTATTTAGACTTGGCTCTGGACTGTTTCTTTCCAGGTCATTTTGGTGATAACACTTCTTCCAGCCTTCTTTCTTGTTACTGGTTTCACCCACGAGACTCACTGGTACCCTGTGATTGGGAGGGTCTGGTATGAGAAGCCTGCGGGGGGCGCTCTGCTCTGAGCCTGAGAGCAGCCCGTGCTTATGCATGGTGCTCTTGAAACATGGTCACCAGACACAGACGCACTGGAGGACTCAGTGCCAGTGCTTTGCCAATCAACTTGGCATTTGCCTGTGCTGCCAGATAGCCCATGTTTAGGCTACCTAGTACAGTGGTTCTCTACCTGTGGGTTGTAACCCCTTTGGTGACCCTCTGTTTCCAAAAATATTTATGTTACGATTCATAACAGTAGCAACATTACAGTTATGAAGTAGCAGCAAAAATAATTTCGTGGTTGGGGGTCACTACAACCTGAGGAACTATATTAAAGAGTTGCAGCATTAGGAAAGTTGAGAACCCCTGGCCTAGTGTGAAAATCTGTGTCTTTGTAAAGTTAGCATTTCCATTTTTATTTGTTGTTGGGAATCCAGCGTAGTATTGATTATCCATTAAAAGATTCAGTTATGCTAAGTGAAGTGTAAGGATGTCCTCCCATGAGGAGGACTGTCTGTTGGCTGCTGTAAATCCAGTCTCATTGTTGCCAAAGAACACGGAAGGTCTATTCCAGCCTTGGCTCTGCTGCATGATACATGGAATTCTGCTGCTCTTTCATTTACTTGTGGGCAGCTCTCTTCAAGTGCTTTACAGGAAGATATCCTTCTGTCAGAGGGCCCTGTCCACAGGCAGCTCTGGTGAGGTGATACCCTGGAAGGGGGTTCTGCACAAAGTGTGTTTTTAATTATTATTATTATTATTTGTGCGTGTGTGTGTGTGAGTGAGTGAGTGAGTGTTTTGTAAACACTTATGTCTATGCACCACGTGGGTATAGTGCCTATGGAGAACAGAATAGGGTGTCAGATTCCCTGGGATTGGAGTTACAGATGGTGTGAGCTGCCGTGTGGGTGCTGAGAACTGAACCTGGGCCCTCTGGAAGAGCAGCCAGTGCTCTTAATTGCGGAGCATCTCTCCAGCCCCTAAAGCTGTGTATTAAAGGACAGCTTCTCTGAACAGTGTGGTTCATAGAACCAGGAGGGTGTGGGTAGAAACGAGGGATGTGATAGCAGAAGTGGGGGTGATGAGAAGAGGCTGGGCTCTGGGTGTGGCCCTGGGGCTGACCTGGTTTACTGGGGAGATGGTGCGCCCTGCAAGTGTGCAGTCAGGGATGACACTGTTTTTGCCAGAGCATCTGGTGTCGTAGAGGTGCCGTGGACCAAAGTGGCGGCGACTAGAGGAGCAGGTTTGGGTGGGGAGTTCAAGTTCAGAGTTGATTTTACATGTTGAGTATGAGATGCTTGTTGACATCAAGTAGGCAGTGCACTGGTGTGTCAGTGCTCATGAACTTGGGTTTCCTCATCTGTGAAATGGGGAAGTATCTGCCCTTCTCAGAATTCTGGAGATTAAATGAAGGCACAAAAGGCTGTCATAGTCCTGTTTGTGGGAAGAAGACTGACTACCATCTTTCAGACTTTGGGATGTCTGGAACCACTTAGCTCATGGGCCAGCATGTTCTGTGGCTGGCTGCTGAGAGGTTCTCTGGGATCCATCCTCGAGGCCTGGACAGCTTCCTGGGAAACTTGGTATTTTGGCTCAATAGGCAGTCAGAGCTTCCTTCTGTGTAAAGCCAGGGAGGCCACTTGGGTAGTGTGTGCAGACCTGCCTCTTAAGAAACATAGCTTTGACCAGAGCAACTTCATATTTCCTAGATAGCTTATTTTAGGCCTTCATAAGCTAGGTAAATGCTTCATTATATTTCCAGTTAGTTTTTTTTTTTTTTTTTTCAGATGACATGTAAAATGTATTTGGACCTATTGGTTTAAAATTTAATAAAATAAAGATGTTGAAAATACCAACCCTATATTTTGATAAATAGCATTTTAAATTTATTAGAGGTAGCCGGAAAGAAGAAATATGTTTCCTTACATTGATACTTCCCTTGGGACGGGAGAGGTGGCTCAGAAGTTAACAGTTCTTACAGCATTTGCAGAGGACTGGGGTGAGTCCCAATCACTTACATGGCAGCTCCCACCTGCTCCTAATTCTAGTTCTGGGGCTCAGATGCACTCTCCTAATGTCTGTGGGTCCCTGCACACATGGGCTGTGTGTACTAACACTCAGGCACACATGTATACATAGAATAAACATTTAAAAAATAATTGATACCTTCCCAATAGTTGTCTGCTGCTTTAGACAAGGGGTGGGTCAGGGTTTGGTTCTTTGGGGCAGTTTTGGACAGAGACTTGTGCTCTTGATAGGTTGGGTGCATTCAGGTGGTGTGACCACAGACTATGGTGATGTTCTGCATTGTCCTCAGAGTTGGAGCATCAGTCATGCTGGACTTGAACTCACTCTGTAGCCCAGGCAGACCTTGAACGTGGGATCTTTCTGTGTCTCCTCCTGACTAGTTAGGACTACAGGTTTGTGCCAGCAAGATCTATTGGGCATTACTGTGTGTGCCCATTGCAGGTCTTGGGGTGTAGAGAAATGAAGGGTATGTTTGAGGGTCTGGTCATGTAGCGTGTTAACTCTTGATGAATCGTTGTAGCACTCAGCATTCTGGGCATTGAGTGGGAGTTGAGTCATGGCGCCCTTAGCTATGGGGGCAGCATGGAATGGCGAGGACTATTTTAGGTAGGTGTCTTGGAGGCAGAAATTATTTTGGGTGCTCCCTGGTGTCAAGCAAGAAAACCTTTCTTTTTGTTAAGCTTTTGGCCAAACCCTCAAATTAACTTTAAAAATGATTTATCTTATGTTTATTTTGTGTGCATTGGTGCTTTGCCTGTATGTATGTCTGTACAAGGGCAGCAGATCCTGTAGAACTGGAGTTACAGACAAAGTGTGAGCTATCGTTTGGGTGCTAGGAATCGAACCCAGGTTCTCTGGAAGAGCAGCCACTGCTCTGAACTGCTGAGCCATCTTTCCATTCCCTACATCCTCAAATTTATAGCATTCATCTACTCAGTAATTGTTGATGTACATAAACCATTTTTCCTGGAGTTGACTTACTGTGCATTCCTTTCCTTCAGCTTTTGAGAAAAAAAGGTGTGTAGTATACTATTGACTCAATCACTGAAAACCTCAAGCCTTTCTGTTTCGGAAGTGCATAGCAAAGGATTTAGTGCAATTGTAGGAATCCTTATGAAGGCATCTATGTGTAAGTTGCCATCTTTTCCATGCTTGTTCCCCTTACAAGGAGCTGACTTCTTCTTCCGCAATTTCCTTTCAGGGTTTCCAGCTCACCTGACAGTTGTTACCGCAGCTTGTGTGCAGTGGCTTCTGTTGGCCAGAGGCTGTCTAAATGTCTGAAGTTACAGTGCTTATTTATGAAGGGCTTTCTTAGACTTTACTGCGTCGTCACTTACTGTTCCATTTCCGGTTTAAACTGTCCATTCAGCATTTTTTGGTGCATTCATAGAGTTGTGTGACCATCTCTCTCCATAAACAATTAGAACATTTTTTGTGACCTGGAAAAGACCTCCAAACCCATTTTCAGTCACTCCTCATCTCCCTATCTTCCCACTCACCCCATCACTACTGCTTTCTCTCTTTATAGACTTGTGTGGTCTGTGTGTTTCATGTAAAGGTAAGCATGTCGTGTACCATACGTGGTGACTGGCGTCTGCCTCCCAACTCCATTAGACCTCTTTCTTCCTCTTCCTCCTCATACTCCTCGTCGTCCTCCTCCTTTTCTTCTTCTTCTTCTTCTTCTTCTTCTTCTTCTTCTTCTTCTTCTTCTTCTTCTTCTCCTCCTCCTCCTCCTCCTCCTCCTCCTCCTCCTCCTCCTTCTCCTTATTATTATTATTATTGTTTTGGCTGTTTTCATGACAGGGTCTTACTGTATAGCTCTGGCTAGCTTGAAACTCAACTCTGTAGATCAGGTTAGCCTTGCACTCACAGAGATCCACCTGCCTCTGTGGTGGATCTCTTTGATTCCTGCCAAGTGCTGGGATCAAAGGTGTGCGCCACCACATCTCGATGAAGCACATTTTACTTCTTGCAAACACTTTGGCTTTTGGTGGTATTGTTACAGTCAAAAGTACAAAGTCCCTGTGTGCTGATGCAGAAACTGCCACCTGTGCTGTGGCCAGAGAAAAGTTCAGAGCTGCCAGGTACTGTGTGTGTGGGACGGAGTGAGCCTTGGGCCTTTTTAAAACAGAATAAGGCCTGAGGCCCGCATGTGCTCAGTACACCCTGACTGCTACTAGCTTGCTGCTCCTTGCCTTGAGTCATTGCCTTGTTTCTACTTTGAGTGTTCCAGACACCTCTCTTTGTATTGAGCCTTCCCTTCCTTCTCCTTGTCTGATCTGTGACCACGCCTGCGTTTGTCCCCTGGCAATGGGTTCCCATTTCCAACATTTTCTCTGGTTTACTGCTAGCCACCCAGAGCCAACCCTTCAGCTTTATATCTTAGTGGCTGGGGCAGTCTCCTTCACAGCCACGGGGCAGTTACATTGCACGCGCTGCCCTGCAGCTAAAGTGTCTAGGATGCTGTGTGCAGCAAACCCACACTCCTGCTTTGGTGCCTCTTTTCTTTCCTGTTTATGTGATTCTTGCGCTTATGTGCTGAGCTTCTGCTCTGTCTGCTTACTAGCCGCTCTGGTTCCTCTGAACCTTTGTCTGTTCACAGTTTCCGTTGTATTTGCAGGTTTACCTTTCTTTAGATTAAACAGTAGACACAGTCACTGACAGCCTTGTTGCTTTAGTCCCTTCTTGCCTTGTAACCAGACTGGCCTCAAACTCCTCCTCATCTTTCCACTGCCTGTGGAATGCTGGGATTGTAGGTGTGTCCCGCCACTCCCAACTTGAACTCTGGTTTAATTTGGATCTTTCTCATCCTTTAACACCCACCTCTTCAGTGAGAACTTCTTGGATACTGTATCTCATCCTGGTTTTTCCCCTCTCTGAAGTTTACTTTGCTCTGTTGTATGTGTGAATCTCCAGCATGTTGTAAGAACAGAGTAGAACGTCATGAGAGTAGACACCCATGTTTGCACACGAGGAAGGACTTTTCCGGTAGAACTCCCTGCAAGTGTGGTAGAGCATCCATCCTGGAGGGGTCATTGTAAGGGACATTCAGGCTCCACATGAAGGGTCAGCTGGGTGAGTGGGTCTCAGGCATTGTAAGTACACAGAGCCTCCATTTCCATGGTGGATGTTCACATTGAAGTGTCTGTGAAGTCACTTGGAAACGTCTCAGTCAGATGATGCTCTTCATCCTGAAAGCCCATGAGTGTCCCCTTGACCTTGCTGGATTTGCACTTGTGTTGTAAGACCATGTACATAAAGCTTTTGGTTTTGTCTACTTAAGACACTGAGCCTAGTGGGGGATATGGAAATCAAGGGAAACCCCCTGATTTCTTTCCAGGTATACCTTCTTAGAGGATAGGGACCCTTCCGCATTTTGCATATTTTTTTATTCACTCCAAAACATATTAGCCTGCTGTTTACTTGTAGGACTTGTTACTGTGTGTTTTATTCAATTACCTTTATTAATTTTTTGGCCTGGAAAGGAGCTACCTAGTGTTCAGTCTCATCATGGTGGGAGCCTTTTGCGTCCTAGATAGAGGATTAACATTGGCCATGATAGTTGAGGACCCGCTTCTTGTCACATGATTCTTAATCTTTCTCACAGGCCTGCACGATAGACAATAGCACTGTGGATGGGGCCATGCCGCTGAGTTCATGGGACAGACTCCTTCCTGTGTCATGCCCTGCAGCCACTACACTGCAGGGGTGCAGCCGGCTCTCGACAGTGTCCTTGTCTCAGTGTGTTTTGGTTGTGTGAGTACAGTGTTTTTTCCTGTTGGAAATACCAGAAAGTCTCTCTCCTTATAATAGGGTACGTATGACCACCCAGTCAGCTAAGCTAGTAACTTGTTTTAAACACTAGTTCATGCTGATGAAACACTCTCTCCACCCATTTCTCCAGTGGAAGGCTGTCTTCCTGGTATAAGTTTTAAGTTGGGAATGCAGTTCATAATTGGTTCATGTTGTCCCATATTTTTTTGTTTAAATCATTCCTAATGACTGGGAGTTCTCAGAGTTGTCATATGAGTCACCTTTTGGTGTGCCCAAATTCTAATTTGTTGTGGGACTTTGGCTTGTTAGTGTGAGCTCCACAGTTAATATCTTTCACCAGACTCTGCGGCAGGTTTGTCCTATGTTAGATGGATACAGTGAACCATTAGGAGATGATGAACCTGGAGCTTGGGAAGGCTAGGGTACTTGCCTGGTACTCCTGCTGGCTTCAATAAGGAAACTCAGGCATTAGATGAATGAATTTGTAGGTAGAGGGTGAAGAGAGCAGATATCTCAGATTTCTAGAGAAGGTCTTGGGTACAGTATTGCATTTCCTCCTTCCAGGGGAGTCAGGGTAGGAGTCACTGGGTGCCTTCTCTTGGCCAGCTGAGTTCACAGAGGTTGGGAGCAGCAGCCTCAGTGGACTTCGATACATTGCTTCTGAAGCCCACGGCATCGGGTTGCACAGTTTCTAGTATGAGCAGCTAGGTGGAATGTAAATATTTATAATTGTGGTGAAGCAAGTTTAAATCTTAACAGAGTTTGTAATAAGGACAGTTTTTTCCTAGAAAACTTTCTCTTCTTAGCCTAGGTGAGACAGAAAACCCAAGGCATCTATTTTTGCAGTGAAATGCTTGCTTTCTCATCTTGCTTTGTGGGTTCCGACGTGACTCTGGCCGCTATCCTGCATTGACCTTTGCCTTAAAATGACCATGTTACCATCAGTCTCGCATCTGCTTTGTTTGGAAAAGAACGTCCTCTAAGAGCCTGGGGCACGATGGACACATACACAAGCATATAGAGTGTTGATGGAAGCCAACTCAGCGGAACACAGAACCCGGTGTAACAGTCCTGGGTTCTAGGAAATGGAAGTTTGGTTGACAGTTCAGAAACCATGAGCTCAGGCTGTGGTGGGAAGGACACTAGCTCAGGCTAGCTCTGGGGACAAAGTGGCGCCTTCTCCACCCTGTCCATGTCTGCTGAGCCTGGCTCCATGTTTGCAGAGCATGTGTGCCCTCCCTCACGTTTTACACGTTTTAAACGTGGGTCAGTTCTCCCATGCAAATGTTGGCGACTCCTTTTTCATGTTGTCGGTGGAGATGTCCTGCTTTGGGCAGTTAGATAAGGCATTCTGGTGGTTAGTCACCAGTCTGGGCTGGTGTTATCTTAACCCTTTGTTTGCTTTAGTGTTTAGTCTTATTCAGTCTCAGGGCAAAGGTTAATCTTGGAGGATATTGTTGAACTTTGGTGGCTCAGGGCTGTGATGTGCCTCCTGAATGGCCGAGCCCTGGTGTGACTTAATGAGTTCAATCCTGCTGCTCCATCTTGTAGCAGTGTTTGCCAGCTTGTTCTTGGTTCACTAGGGATGGAGGTGTGGAGCAGCGGACCCCCTGAGTAGGTGCCTTGTCGTGAGGGGAAGACTTTTCCTGTTGGCTGCCTATTGTTGAGAGCAGCCTTTGGGTCCTCACCCTTTCAAATGCTCTATACAGGCAGTGACCCCAGTCCCTTAGGACGAACCATGGTACCCCATGATCACCTCACTGTCCGTCTACCAAGTCAGACATTTCCTGAATACTCAGTGTTTGTTCACCAAGTACTCAGCTGTGTGGGCGGGTGTGGGCTCTGAGTCCGGTCCTGAGTGTTGAGTCCTTAAGGTGCTTGTAGCTATGAGCCCTGCAGGAAGACAAAGGAACCCTTTTGAGTGCCCTGTCTTCTGGCTTTCTCTTGTCAGGAAAACAATACAAAAGACTATGTGGAAAGTTTGGAAAATACAGGAAAGTACGAAGGAGAAAAAAACTGACATCTTTGTACCACCCCAAGCCCAGCATTCCTTTGCTATGCTTCTTGACTTTAGAAACGGCTTCCAACCAGGCTGTAGTGGCACACGCCTTTAATCCCTGCACTCAGGAGGCAGAGGCAGGCCAATCTCTATGAGTTCAAGGCCAGCCTGGTCTACAAAAGCTAGTTCCAGAATAGCCAGGAATGTTACACAGAAAACCTATCTCAGAAATCCAAGGGGGAAAAAAAAAAGCCTTCCAAGATAGCAAACCTAGAGCTTTGTCCAGTAAAAAGGGACTTTGAGGTTCTATATGATGTTTTCCTGGGGTGCCTGAGTTCTCTGGACGGCAGACATGGGGAGCACAGACAGAGGAGGGCTGACCATAGATTCCCTGTGAGGCGTTCTGGGTTACAAGTGCATTCTAAAACTTTGTGAAGGGTGCTGGCCTTCAGATGCTGGAGAAGTAAAGCAGAGTCATCTCTTGATAACAAAATGTGAGCCATTTTAACAGTTGTAGTCTGTCTGTGGCTTAAGGTTCGGAGAGTTTAAGTTTGGGGAGGCCAGCAAAGAAATATTTGTTTAAATGAATGTGGAGGCATCTCCGTCTCTCTCTTTCTCTGTCTCTCTCTGTCTCTGTCTCTCTGTCACACACACACACCATTCCAGTCTGTTAAAAACTAGCATTTTTCACAATATACCTATAAATCCTAGGAATTTTCATTTTGTAGTTTAGATTTAGAAGTGGATTTAGCGGCTGAGTTGCTTGTCTGAGTCACAGTATTCTATGTTGGGGCAGTGACCTGCTGACGTTTTATAGTCGCAGACTGAGTTCCGTTGCACCCCTGTGGTTTTTCACTTTTGAAAAGAGGACAATGATGGGTAATGGGTAACTCACAGGTGATTGAAAAGGTGACTAGAGCCTGAAGGCTTGTCCTTGGGTGTCAGGTGGGGACTGGTAACCGTAGGATGCTTGAGCAGATGGGGAAGGAGGGCGAGCAGAAGGAGGAACAGTTGGCACCTTTTTGGTTTAATTTTGGGTAGGGCCGGTAACTGGCCAGAGGTTAAGAGAGCAGGATGGGTACTACATGGGAGATACTTGTCTCTCCTTGCAAACTTAGTTCTTTATCCACGTGCTCAGCACTTGAAGCTGTCCTGTGTGTAATTCTGGAAATCAGGCTGATTTGTACTCAAAAATTGGGTTAAAGTGGCCATTTTGTTTTGGGATTCGATTATGATTGAAGTTGTGTAAGGGGGTTCTGGTAGCCTACATTTTCTGAAAGGTATCTCTTGAAGCTTGGCAGAAAAGATGGCGTGTTTCCAAGGCCACTAGATCTATGAAAAGAGGCACAGGAAGCCCCAAACAACGAAATTCTGGTTGGATGTTGTAGGTGCAGATATCTGATAACAAAGTTGGGGAGCTTCTAAAGAAGCCAGTGAAACAGGGCCACTGGGAAAGAGGCCAGATTGAAAGCAGCTATTAATATGCAGTTCACATGCTGTATAATTAGTCCCGTTGCTTCTAGTGTTTTCACACCTATACACAGCCGTCACACTGACAGTTGTAGGAGACTTTATCACTTCAGCAAACCCATAGACCCCTCGGGTTACCAAGCCCTTCCTTGTCCTGCCCCTTCAACCCCAGGCAGACTGTCTGTACAGATCTGCCCATTCTGGACATTTCCTATAAACGGCATCATGACATGTGGACTCCATGACTGGGTTCATCACATTATGATGTTTTTAAGATTCATTCACACGTCTTTCTACTTTGTTAAGGAAGGCCATTTAAATGATGTTCAAAAGAGGAAAGGGTTTCTAATAAATATGAAAATAAGAGATAGGCTCAGTTCAAAGTGTGTTAGGAAAGTTGTGTTTAGTGTTACAGTTTAGATCCTAAGTCCCCATACCCTTAGTACATCAGGTCTGTGGGGCGGCTGTGGAACCTTTAAGAAGGCGGGGCCTATTGGGAGGAAGTTGTGTCACAGGGTTGTCTAGAAGGACATTAGCATGCTGGCTGAGGTACCAGCCTAGAGCAGCAGCAGGAGCTGCCTTGCTCCCCACCTTTGCTGCCACAGCTCCAATGCAAGGGGCCAGTCCACAGCGGGCCGAGGCAGACACTGCCCCCTGCTTGTGTCTGGCATTTTGTGACAGCAGAGGGAAGCTAACATGTCCAGGATGGCCTAGGGAGTGTGGGAGCAAGACTGACATGGTCACAGTGGTGTTTAAAGACCTCATAAGTACAACACACTTGCATACAGGTCCTGGAGATACAGCTTGAGAGAGGATCAGAGAGAGGTAGTAGGTTTTCATTTCGTGACTGGAGGGAGTGAGTTGGAGTGTTGGAGATGGGAAGCTGCAGCAGAGGTCATTGGTGGTGCCAGAGCTCCGGGTGCCATGGTGTAATTTAAGTATTGCCAGCAAGTGAAAAGCAGGTTTTCTTTTTCCTCTTCTGTTTCCTTTCTTCTTTCCGTCTTCTTTTTTCTAGCATTGTTCTTCTCAGGCCTCTTTTGACCTGCAATTAGTTTGTGCCCTCAGATGATCTTTAGGTGTATAAAGTAGGTAATACAAGTCCAGCACCTGACGGCAAATCATAAAGAACTTTATTTTAAAACAGTTCTTTGGTATACATGTAATTTTACCATTTATTGAAGATGAAAACAAACTAGAGTAATAATGAGGTGGCTGTGTTTATTTTTATGTAAAGAATTCATTCTTGGCTGAGTATTTGATATTACAGGGCAAGAGTGTCTCCAGATTCTCAGAGTTGACGGATAACTCTGACCTTAGAGTCACCATAGCTGAGAGTTCCAGTTCACATAAATGCCAGAAATGTATTTAGGGCTGTTTCAGAAGTAGTTGGGAACTCTCTCCTAGTCCCAAGCCACAGTTTATTGGCTGCTTTTCATGGCGCTCAGGACAACAGCCACACTGGTTACTGTCTTGTTGCTCTGCCAAGTCCTGACTGAGGCAGCTTCATGCACCCATCATGACCAGGACGTGATCTCAGTGGTGTGGGGCAGCCGGCCACATCCCATGCCGTGCTCACATCCCATGCCGTGCTCACATCCCATGCCGGCGCCCACATCCCATGCCGGCGCTCACATCCCATGCTGGTGTTCAGTCCTCTCCCACCCCACTCCCTATTATTTTCGTTCAGGATCTGAGTCTGTAAGATGGTGCCAGCCACATTCAGGGTAGGTCTTCTGGTCGTGAAACCTCTCAGGAAATGGCCTCACAGACATGCCTGGAGTTGTGTCTAGGTGTCTCTAAATCTGTTCAAATTGGCAACAAAGATGAACATCACAGCATCTCAGACAGCAGTTTTTAAAATCAAACATACTAACACAATACAATCCACAGATACACAGATCTGATTCTTAAATGCTAAGGAGTAATGTTAGGAAAATATGAAAAGTCTTTGTTTTTTGTAGTTAAATCATTGTACTTTTAAAAGCAGAAAAGTTTGTATGTACAGTAAAAACATTGCAGTTTATAGCAGCTTGATAGTTTAGACTCTGAGCCAAGGTGTTTCAGGTGGAGCATTTATTGTTACTGTGTAGCTTGACATGCACTGTGTGTGTGTGTGTGTGTGTGTGTGTGTGTGTGTGTGTGTGTACGTGTACATGTACGTGCCTGTGTGTACACATACTCAGCCAAGGCTGTGGTGAGGTTGCATGATGCAGACCTGTGGAAAATACTTTGCATTCTATATGTGTTTAATTCTGAGTCATTGTGTGTTCAGAAACTTCACATTGTTGTCAAATATTTGATGCCCTCACCCCAGTGTGGGGCTGCGACTCCAATTTGAGTGTTGTATTGTGAAAAATGGCCATTTGAATGCCCGGAGACTAGATAGCATGCCATCTGAGAACACTGAGCAGCCTTTTATATTTTGTACGTTTAGCTTTCTGAAATATTTAACAAGTTCTTTGTCACTTTTGAGGACCTACATTAAGATTAAGTATAGGTTTTGTCCGTACACCAGCTTTAGGAACCACTGTAGTATTACGTGTTTGTTATTTTGATGTTACTAATAAATGGGCATCATCTTCTTAAACTTGAGATAAGATTAATATGGGGGTTAGAGGGATTGCTCAGCGATTAGAAGTCCTTGCTGCTCTTGACATGGCTCATGACTATCTGTATCCAGTTCCAGGGGATCCAGTTTCTCTTCTAACATCCGAGGGCTCCTGCACACACCTGGTGCACATAACACACACACACACACACACACACACACACAATCAAATAGATAATATTTTAAAAAGACTGTAAAGATACAAATGAATAAAAACATTCAAAGTAGGCTCTTGTGTCATGTCTATCCTGGAAATACTTGATTTCTGGAGTGAGAGCCTCAGAGCCAGCCAAGCAGCCAAAGGACACATGTAGTTCACATGCTATCACCATCAAGTTCAGACTCATTTCAGCAGCTCATCTGCTTCAGCTCCTAGGACATGATTGTTTCCTAAGATTTGGTGTCGCCGAATTCTGAGTTTTCCTCTCAGATTGATCATCTTGTTTTTTGGAGATGGAGGGGCTCTCATTCCTTCTGTTATCAGAACTAATGGCTGGTGCTCTGTGATGTGTTGGATGAAAGCAGTTTGGGCCAGCCCGTTTGGGGAACACCATCCTCAGTAACGGCAGCACTGAGGGCCTCCTGGCTCTGAGCTGGGGTGGACTAACATTAGCAGCATTGTCTGAGCTTCGCTGATGCTTCTGTCTGCTTCTTGTTGGATCAAACACCTCCGTTCTAGTTGGCAGAGCCTTCTGCTGGTGTGTTGGCATCATTAACTGCCCTCAGAAGTTTGTAAGTGGTCCTTCAGAAAGTGTTGCCTTTGAGTACCCCTGAAAAATAGTCTGTGTTACTTGATAGTACAGAGGAATTGATTATTCCCAGACATCAAATGTCCTTTGTAGGAGTTTGTTGCTGCTTCAGAGAACAGTGTTACAGCTGATTCTTTTTCCTGGCTCTGCTAACTGATGTTTTGGAATCTAATTTCTCTATACCAAGAAAAGAATGTGAGCATGCATGGTTGCTCCTGGGTGTTTTCAGTCTGCTTTTGGTGTTAGGTAAGAGTGTCATGTTTCCGTTGTCTGATGTGTCAGTGGTTACGTGATTATCTTTTCCCTGAGGGATGGGAAAATGAGTGAAAAGTTCACTGCTGCCTCGTGAAGTAAGCTACGCCTTGGCACCAAGTGCTGATCACTTGGCACACATAAGCATTAGATCACCTCGCCTGCTCCTTGAGAAGGTTTGGAAAGTGCTACCTAACTCTACAGGATTCTCCATAAACTCCAAGTGGTGCAGGGGCTGATGCGTACTGTTTCCTGTTCTCATATGTCTTGCCAAGTTACTCTCACCACGTTCTTTATTGATAGAAAATTAGTTAGACAAAACCATTTGCTTCTGCCTGCATGGCAGAGGTAATGAAATGTATGAGAAAGTACATATAAGGAGAGATTTGAAGTGCTGCTTGTGGATATGAGTCCTGCTTTTAGACAAAGAACTGGAGTTCAAGGGGAATGTCTTGTACCTTTCCTTCTGTATCAGTTGTTCTCTGAGAAGAACATTTGCTACAATATTGCTCAGGGTTTTTCACTGCTGAGACCAAGTTCTACCCGATGTAGACAGAGTGAGTTACTTTGTTACATTGCAAAGGGAGATGGCTAGTTTAGCAAAGTGTTTGAGGCACTAAAGGAAGAGACTGGCTGGATGTGGCTGCACAAGCCTTTAAGAACCCCAGCTTGGTAGAAGCAGAGGCAGGCTGGTTTCTGTGAGTTTGAGGCCATCTTGGTCTCATACACAGCCAGAGGCCAGCCAAAGCTATATAGTGAAACCCTGTCTCAGAATACAAGAAAATAATGGCATAAGAAAGAAAAAGACTTCAGGCTGAGTTTCTGGGAATCGCTAACAGGAACCACAGTGCATAGCCTCTGGAGGAGCCGCATTGGTCAGAGTGCCCCAGACTGGAAGCTAGAGCTAGAATCACCTGACTTCAGCCCAGTGGGCAGTATACACCAGGCTACCCCTCTGCTTCTCCTTGTGACCGTGTGAAGGAGTTCTCCATCAGTGTGTGGTGGGAGGTACCCAGTTCACTGGTCTTCTGGTCCTGTGAGACAAGGGTGGTGGGAAGCGTAACCCCTCCCTCAATTCAGTTTTTAAATTCTGTTTTGGGAAGGTGAACTTTGATTGTTATGGAATAGAGACAAAATGGAGCCAAGATGGCACTGAACACCCTGAATAATTGGTGCTCCTTATAACACCTACTGAAAATGATTCAGTAATTACAGAATTACAAATAATAGAGGAGCCAGCAGTGTCTAGGGCTCCCCCCCCCCCTCAAGATAGGATATTTTTGTGTAACAGCCCTAGCTGTCCTGGAACTTGCTCTGTAGACCAGGCTGCCCTTAAACTCACAGACATTCTCCTGCCTCTGCCCTCTGAGTGCTGGGATTAAAGGCGTGCGCCCCCACTTCTGGCTTGAGTTTAAGTAATTTTTAAAGAAACATGCTTTTATAGCAGGGAACAGCGCCTATACCTGCTGTCGTTTAGTTCTGTTAATCTGCTAAGAGCATGGCGGTGCTGGGGCCCAAGACAAGAACAGCAGCACACTCTTTAGTCCTTGGTGGGCCAAGCCTTGTGGATTCCTTCTTTTAATCACAGAGTTGAGACTTCTTAGTGGGCCATTGTGAGTTCATTGCTGCTACTAGAAGAATAAATCAGTGCACGTTTGTGATCAGTTATCTATTTTTTTTCTTCTCTAAAATAGAGTTAGCTTTGGGAGAGACTTTTGGGGGCATCCTCTTACCCTGCCCTTCTGTCTTCAGTCACGCAGAGCCCTTCCTAGTCACGTGTGCACCTCCCAGAGAACTTGTCTGCTTATTAGACTGCCATCTTTCCTGTCAGAGTACAAGCCCCGGGAAGCACAGACTGCCAGGCTGTTCATCTCTAGCATGAAGAACATGCCTGCCACACAGGAGAGAACAGGCGTGTGGAGAGAGTGACTCAGCAGAAGCAGCTGCCTTTTTGGATTTGTGTTAGTGAAGCGTAGACTGAGCTCTCCTGTTTGCGTATTGGTTTATTAGGAATAGCATAGCCGTCTGTGTACAGAGAATAAGTGAGTGTGAGTTGTGATATGTGTTGTGTTTTTGGAGCTCTTTGCTTTTTGTCAGGAAACAAGGAACTAGATTCAGATGAAAAAAGCCTTATCCTAGAGTAATAAGTGATGAAATGCATTGAAATTCTCAAATACGGACTTGGATGTGCACCTAGCTTAAACGGCTCTCACTGTCACTGTTACAAATCCAGACAGCTAGGGGTCAGAGTTTCAGGGTACTGAGTTGATGGAGCAGGATGAGGAGGGAGGATATAGGGTCTTTCATCTGATGCCAGCGTCATTCAGCTGTGGAATCCAGAGTAGCACATTCTGTTAATCTAACTCTGTTGGAGAAGCTGAACAGCATACAAGGAGACGTACTCAATGAGAATAATGTTCTGTATCCTAAAATTCTCATTTAAGTAAGTTTATGGTAGTTGGGGCGCAAGATCATTCGTAAATCTTTAAATAATACTCAGGTATTTGGAGGGAGGTATTCCTCAGCACTCATGTTGTGTGGAGGTCAGAGGACAACTTTGTATGAGTTGCCTCTCTCCTGCCTTATGGGTCCTGGGGATCAAACCCAGGCTGTCGGGCTCGGCAGTAAGAGCTGCTGAGCCATCTTCCCACCCCTGTAAACCTTTTTATTACTTAATAAAGACAGAGTGACTTTGAGAATTCAAGGCAAATAAAGGTTACATGTAGAAGGTGGTAAGACACCTAGAAAATGCCTTAGAAATCAGCTAACTTTCATGAGCTTCTGTTCAGCTCTTACACTCCTTACCCAGGGTTATGCAACTAGTTAGGGCAGAAGCGGAGCTTCCTTTCCCTTCAAGCAGGGAAGGAGTGCACATCTCCTCTTTGGGCATAACCTAGAGGGTAATGGCACATTTGCTTGGGAATCTATTTTTTTTTTCTTTAAATGGGTGGTGGTGGTGGTGGTGGTGGAGGTGGTAATCTATTTTTATCTGGTAAATTTTAAATAATCATGGAGGTATCTCACCCTCTGCAAGTGTGTGTGTGTGTGTGTGTGTGTGTGTGTGTGTGTGTTCACAAAACTGTGCTCTGGTGGCCTGGAACTTGCTGTATTAACCCAGGTTGTCCTTGAACTCATAGAGAGCTGTTGGATTCTCCCTCTGCAGTGTTGGGATCAAAGATGTGCATGCTTCATTTTTCCCATACAAAGCGCGTACATTTTTGTTAGTTCTGTGAAAGTGTGTGCATTTGAGGAATTGCCGTTTTGAAGTTGAGAAAATGAATGAAAGATCACCGTAGGTTGCTGTGTTAGAAGGTGAATGAAAACGGGAAGAACATGACTTCTCCAAGGTGTGGTTGAGGAGAAGGTTGTTAGTGTAGATGTGAGCCAGAGGCACCTGGAAGAGTCCAGACTGGAGAGAGGCCAGTGGACCAAGAGAGGAGCTGAGTGAGGACCAGGAGAGGGCATGGCTGAGATGGCAGGTTTGTGTAGGAAGGAAGCTGTGGGAAAGGAGGGGAAGCCCAACCTCCAGGCTGAGAAGTGCTGGGGGAGCCACAGGTCCTGACTGAAAAAATAAATGTTCAAAAGTTAAACTTTTAAAGGAAGCTGCCGTGGAGATGACTAGCTGGTTAATCTGTTCTCAAGTTAGTATGTTGGAGGAAATTGATTACAATGTGGTGAAAAGAATTCATTTAGAAAATGAAGTTACATTTGAGAATAAAAGATTGCTATTTCAACATTCTGCATTAGGAAAGGAAGATATCATATTTCATCTTTGTACTAGATCAAAGTAGTCTTAAGTGGTGCCCTCTTTTTGTTTTCTCCTGAGAATAAAATTAGACCATATTTGTATGGAGAAGTATAGCCAACTCCATTGTATCCCTCCTCCAGCCCAGGGTATTCTAAGGTTTTTACTTCTTACTCTTTTATGCAATTTAAAATATTTATTTTATGTGCATGAGTGCTTCGCAAGTCTGCTCTTGGTTCCCGAGGAGGCCGCAAGAGGGCATTGGATCCCCTGGGACTGGAGTTACAGGTGATTGTGAGCTGCTTGCTGTGTGGGTGCTGGGAACTGAACCTGGGTCCTCTGCAAGAGCAGTCAGTGCTCTCAACTGCCAAGCTGTTTCTCTAGCCCCTTATGGAAATGATTTTTATAACATGTTTAAATGAGATCTTGGTCATGTAGCTGAGCTGTAACTTGATTCATAGTTTTCATAACTGATCAGAAAGCAGGTTTAACAAGAGTGGGAGCTCTGGGCCAGCAGGCAAGAGTTGGAGTTCATTTTATCTGTAAAACCGAGGGTATAACTATGGACAGGGTATGGAAGGGATGGAAATGTCACCCAGCAGCAAAAGCCTGTGGTGTGTATGTGCTTATCATATCCTTACTTTTATTAAAATACATATTTCATGTCTCAATGTTGCCACATGGGACTCTTCTCCCAGAGGAGACTTGGGAGCTGGTGCCTCTCCCTCCAGTGCAGGCACTGAGTTTCTAGAGAGGACTTGCCATGCAGGCACTTGCTGGCAATCCCTGGTGATCTTTGTGGGTCCCTTTTCTGCTGAGCAGGGATGTGTGGATCTTTGTGAGTCTTCTCAGTGTTGCTGAGAAAAAGTCACCCAAGATGAGTAATTTCGAGACTGAGCTGTTTGTGACTACTGGAAACCGCTGCCTAAATTTGAGTTGTCCTGCATCCTTGGGTTTTCTCTTGATGGGAGGATTTTTGGATTTAGTTGGGCAGTAGCAAATCATGGTTGGCCCCTAGCAGGCTAGTGTTCTTTCTGTGCTTCCGACAGTGAAGTCACCAGTGCCAGGTGGACTTGAGACATCCCCATGGGATCATCCGGCCTGTTCTGGCAGCCACGCGCCGAAGTTGGAAGTGCTGGGGAAGAAGTGCAGATATGGTTAGGTGGAAAGGCAATCTACTTTGATGCTGCTCCCCAGCCCCGAACTGGGGAGCTGTTGGCTGGCAGTTACAGCCCTGCTGGTGGAGATGGCAGTGACGTTCTGCAATCAGTGTATGCTTTGGCTTCTGTTTTTCATCTCTGGACTCGAAGTTTTGCAGGTCTTGGTAATTTGGTCAGATACGGTCTAAAATGAAATAGTGAGGTCTCCCAGCCGACTCAGTGGCAGCAGGTCCATCACTGACAGGCCATGCAGCGCAGTTGCAGTTTGATCTGAAGCTCTGGGAAGACCAGTTGGCCGACTCTGAGGAGGGATCCCAGGCTTTGATTAAACAAAGATTTAGTCTGCATAGTGCACATATTTTAAAAATTAATTGCCACCTTTCAGACCATAGGTAAAAACCTTATTTTAATTTGCTAAGGTACTGACTGCTAACTAATTTCTAAGATTTCTGCAAAAAATAGAATCAGGCTGGGAGTGGTGTATGCCTGTGATCTCAGCACTGGAGGCAGAGGTAGGCAAATCTCTGAGGTTGAGGCCAGTGTGGCCTACAGATGGTGTTCCAAGATAACCAGGGCTGCACAGTGAGACCCTGTCTCCAACAGGGTAAAAAAGGAAGAAAGAAAGAAAAAAAAAAGATCTTTGCTTTTAGGTTAATGGTCCAGTTTTGTTTTCTATTAGTGCTCAGCTACTTTGATGGAGGTTTGTAATTCTGTAAGACTTATTTCTGTAAAAGAAGTATGATTTTTTTTTTAAATATAGGGAGTCAAATTCAGACAGATATTAACTAAGAGGTGTCAGTGGGGTTAATTTCATAAACAGAAGTGATGTAGAATGTCAGTTGACAGGCAGACTCTTGAAGGTGGCTTGTAAAACTAAGGCGTGTGTGCTGGGTACCATCCTTCTAATTCCTACCACTTTGTGTATGTGCACCATGTGTGCAGTGCTCCAGATCCCCTGGAACTGGAGCTACAGGTGGTTGGTTGCCAGCTGTCATGTGGGTGCTGAGAACCAAACTCTGGAAGAGCGGCCGTTGCTCTTAACCACTGCGCTATCTCACTAGTCTGTAGTACCAACCACTTCTACTATGGAATTGCTTGGTCAGCGTCTCTCCCCCCACCCCCTTTTTATTTAAAGATTAATAACAAGGATTGTTTTCAAGAATACTCTCTCAATTGTGTGTTATGCCAAAGTACTGTACTCAGAATCCTCTGGAGTTTATAGGGAGGGCCAGTGTTAAGAAATGAAGTTTTCCCCAGGCAGAAAGGGAACTGGGCCAAATAAAACCAGACATCTCCCACCTGCGTCAGTCCAGAAGCTCATGGAGAGAGACTGCTCATCTGAGCTTGTCATCAAGTATCTAGAGACAGGGTCTCACTATGTAGTTCTGGCCTGGCCTGGAACTCACTGTGCAGACCAGCCTGGACTGAAACTCACGGAGATCCATCTATCTGCCTTAGCCTCCAAAGTACTGCAATCAAAGGCGTGTACCACCAGGTCTGGCTGCAAATTAACTTTTAAAGTAACTACCTAATTTGTGTAATTGATTATGAGGTATCGGGCAACTTATAAATTCATTCCTGTTCATCTCTAAAAGGGTGACTTTCAAGTTTAAAAAATCCGTAAAAAGTCAAGTTTAAGGTGTGGAGTCATTTGAAGCATGGGCAGTAGTTATACCGTGACTCCTGCAGCCAGCGTCGTAAGTGCATCCCCAGTCAGCAGATGGTCTGCAGAGCTGAAATGTGCCAGCAGACCACTCAGGACTTCGACCACCACACGGGACCCAGGGACCAGTTTCTTTCCAGTCCACTCTGGCATTGGTCAGACCCTGAACTGTAGATCTTTTTCACTATTTACCCTGCGTCACCCCTCGTTTTCTTCCTGCTTGGGACACTTGGCCTTCTCATCACTGAAGTAGCAGTTATTAAACCTCCTGGTTTCCAAAGCTGGTTGCACTATTGAAAATTACTGAGGACCCAAAACAAAACAAAACAAAACATCCTCCATATAGGCCCCCATACACTAAAGAACTTTAAAAAAAAAAAAAAAAAGCTTCACCGCTGAATCTGATACGCAGCCACAGTCATTTTTGAAGAATGGTTTCCATCAGGTCTTAGTGGTGGTTGCTCAAGACTGAGTCTTGTGAAACAAGATTTCATGTGTATGTGTGTTTTGTCTTCATGTATGCTTGTGTACCACCCAAGGTGCAGTGCCCATGGAGACCAGAAGAGGGAGCTAGAGCCTCTGGACCAGTGTTACAGCTTGTTGTGAGCTACCGTGTAGGCGCAGGGAGTCAACCTGGGTCCTCTGCAGAAGCAGTCAGTGCTCTTAACCACTGAGCCATCTCTTCTGGGTCTTTTGATTATCTTTCACCGATGACTTCTTCTACCCTGTGAGCCTGGATGTGAATGGCAGCATTTGTTTGGAGTAATGTGGTATAGATGGCACTGTCCTGTGGAGGTACAATGCAGAGAAGTCCCTACTGTGTTTAAAAGTCAGAAAGGAGGTAGTATCTTAGGCATGGCTTTGGTTCCTTAGCTGTGGAGCAAACCTTCCCCCAGCCCCTCGCCCAAGCTCTCACATTTAAAGTCCTTAAGCATTACAGGGTTATGGGGATCAGGTTGCATAATGTGGTGAAGGACTTTTTGAACTATGGAGTGCTTTTCACTTGTTTCTATCCTAGAATATTTATTGTCTAACTTTCCTGGGGTTCATGGGTTATAAAGTAAAGTGTAAACAGCTTTACTGAAATGTTCAGATAAGACAGAATCAGGCAGAGGTAAAACCTAGAGGTCACTGGTGGTTACACACTTCCAGTCCTTGTGTGCATTGAAGAGAGTGAGGAGGTGTGGTGTGGGACATAGAGATGTTTAGTTGCCTTAACATAAGCAGAGTCTCATTTTGTGCCTTTGTGCTCTTTAAAAACCCAGCAGCTTCCCATACAAGGCAATGTCTCAGTGCTCAGCGATTTTAATACTTGTGTAAGTCTTTTCTTTTAGTCTCATTGTGATGGACAGTCTGTTTTATATGTATACATGCATTTTACTTTTAATGCTAGTGAAAATTCATAATGTATTTTTATTAAAACATTGGCTGATTGTTATTATTAAAATACTTTCTTAGTTGATCCTAATTTCTCAAATACTAGGGATTGAGATTGTAAATGTGCTAATGTCTGGAATCTTCTCTCTTTTTGTGTGTGTTGAAGCTTGAACCCAGGCCCTTGCACATGTTAGACAAGTACTCTACACTGAGCTATACCCTCAGCCTCTGAAATTTTAGACTAGAAGCACTTTTGTATATGTGTGTATGTGATGTTTGTCTGTTTCTGTGTGTGGGTGTATGTGTGTTGTGACTAGAAGACAAGGATGGGTATTGATTGGCTCTGGTCTTCCACCTTAAGACATGGCCTCTAATTGTTTGCATCACGCCCAGGCTAGCCAGCCCACTAGCGTCAGGATTTTCCTGCTTCCACCTCCCACTTCTCTGCAGGAGCCCCAGGACTGCAGGTGCCTGCTACCATGGCCAGCTTGACATGGGTTATAGGGATCTAGACTCAAGCCTGCATGACCAGTGATTTAGCCACTGAGCCATAACTCCAGTGCCTGGGTGTTCTAATACTCTGTTCTGACTTCCGAGGCACTGGCACACCTGGAGCGTGTGTGTGTGTGTGTGTGTGTGTGTGTGTGTGTGTGTGTGTAAATGTATATACACACATAGAAGACACATATGAACATTTAAAAAAATTGAGTAAATTGATTTTGAAATGTTAAAAAAATACTTGAGAACCTTCAGCAGGCTGATAGGTGTGAATTGGGAAATAGGATTCTAGCACTACTTCTCCTTACCTTGAATTATAAAAAGAATGTTCCAGAAGGGGTTGTTAGTCATGACAAAATGTTCACTTGAGATTCTTCTTTTCAATTGATGAAGCTACCAGAAGGTATCCTTAGAGTTTCTAAAGTACATTGAAATGTAAATATATTTTTTCTTAAAGATATATTTATTTATTTTTTCACAAAATAAAATAAATCTTTAAGAATCGCAATCTCCAGTGGTAGAGTATGTGGAGCATGTTTAAGGCTCTAAGTTCAACCCATAACACTGCCCCCTTCCCCCCCAAAATCCTCCTCAAAACCAAAAATGTAAACAAAAAATTTCTGAGCCAAGAGTGAGGGAACACACTGGTAATCCCAGCACTTGGGCAACAGAGGTGGGCAATTCAGTCCAGCCAGGACTATATAACAAGTCCGTCATCATCATCATCATCATCATCATCATCATCAGCCAGGACTATATAACAAGTCTGTCGTCATCATCATCATCATCATCATCATCATCATCAGCCAGGACTATATAACAAGTCTGTCGTCATCATCATCATCATCATCATCATCATCAGCCAGGACTATATAACAAGTCCGTCATCATCATCATCATCGTTGTCATCGTCGTTGTCGTCATTATTATTTTTAGAGCTTACAGCAACCACACAGCCACAAAAGTTTCATGATGGAGTTTATGTATTCCATCTCGAACAAACGATCCACTTTCACCCTCTATACAAGATCCCGAGACCCCTCCCCTATCAGTAGTGATCACATGGTACCTCTAAAGAGTTTGTTGAGAATGTAGGCATCTAAGCCAGGCCTGGTGATGCAGGTCTGTAGTCCCAGCTACTTCCAGGGCCTAAATCAACAACAAAACAAAACACTCTAGATGTGAGAGGACTGAGCAGACGCCATAACAGGCTGCTCAGTCTTCTCTGAGAGATCAGGCCTCAGTTTCAGTTTCCTGAGACTGAACAAGCAGTTTCTGAAAGAGCCACCAACAAAGGACAAATAGTCACTGGTGCCCCTGACCACAGGGACAAGGGAGCCAGGATGCACCAAGCCTGCGCCACTGAGCCAGTCCCCATGGTCAGTACATGCTAAGCTAGCCAGCCTCCACAGCAGCTCAAGGACAAAGCCTGGGACTTGTCTAGGCCTGACCCAAAATGGAAAATTGTAGCCCTGACCAGCCCCTGACAAGCCCTGGCCAATTAGAACATACTAATAAAATTGTCACTTGCTTAAGCCAATCATATCAAAATGACCTAACTGCTCTAGGAACTCCCCTTGGCTGTGCTGGAAAAGAGCCTGCAGGGCCCCTCTCAGGGTCCTCACCATCTTGCCCTTGTGTGGGATGGCAGCCCCAGCATGCTGGAATAAAAGATTTATTTTTGTTTACATATATGAGGGTTTTGCCTGTGTGTGCCGTGCCTGGTGCACACAGAGGCCAGAAGAGTACACTGAATGTCCTGGAACTAGATGTAAGCTGCTATGTGGGTGCTGGGAACTGAACTTTGGTCCTTTGTAAGACCAGCTAGATCTTTTAGCCATCTCTCCAGCCCCCGAATGTGTATAAATATTCTTACTGTGGGTATGAGTGAGTGTTCGCAGGAGCTATATGGGAAAAGAAAGCTATATGCTTTCACATGTCCTATGTGCCCTTGTGCCTCCTTCCTTGTGAGTGACAAAGCTTCCAAGCTCTCACTCAGTGTCTTTGCTGCATCTTAAGCTTGTGACATGGCTGAAAGTTAGATCCGCATCTATGTATAGATGGGCGCTCAGACTTGTTAAGAGGTTAGGAACATGGCAAACTGTAGTTTAGCTACTGGCGTCTTGACACACTCCTGGTTCATTGTTTTGGAGGAAATATTTACAGCCAGCATATGTTTCGTGGTTGACAGCAGAGGTGTGTGGGCTTTGTTTCATTAGGGCTCAGTTGAGGCACTGGCGAAATCGTAGGGCAGGTAGAAGCGCTTGCAGCCAGACCCAGCTATCCAAGTTTGACCCCCAGAGAGTACTCTCACAAGTTGTCCTCTCCCTCCATGTGTGGCAGGAACATCACCACGATGAACTAACTAAATAAAAGTAATGAACAACAGCAACAAAAGTCAGTACATTCTCAAAGAGTAGTTGGCTACCAGGAAGGACTGGTCTGGACACAAGTAGACACATGTCAAATGTGGGGCAGTCTGCTCTGAACAACACATGTGAAGTTGGGTTCTGTCTTCTTGTGTTTCTCAGTTTGTGAAATCACTTGGCTGGGTCCAGAAGCAGCATTGAGCTTGCTTGCCACCTACATGGGCTGCCTTTAAAGGGACACCTTTTAGAATTCACTTCCTTTTCCAAATCTCAGAATTGGTTGTTTTTGTCTCTGTTCTGCATTTATGTGTTTGGCTATGGAGCGTCTCTTTAGTGTGTCTCTTCAGTGACAGAGTGACTAAGGAGTTTGTCCCGTCTCACTGTGGGGATGCCACATTCCTAGTTTGCTGGTTGTGCCTCTCTGCACGTCAATGTAATTAATCCCTGCAAGTTCATTCTTGCAGCCTCTCAGCTGAGGGGAAGTGATGCTGAGGTTGTTCGGCGCGGGATATGAGTGGAAAGACTTCTTTTTTCCAATGCCGAATGTCTCCTGGCGGTAGTAATGTTGATTGCACAATCACAGGGTCAGCTTTACAAGCATGGAGTGAGTAGTGGCTACCCACGTCCCATGGAATCTACTTTGATTCTCTTGCCAGACAGTCTTAGACCAATGTTAGGTTAAGCTAAATGTTACCACTATTTCAAAAACCTACGACATGTTCTTCAGCTTCTCACTGTATGTATCCTCGTTGTCTCCATCTTCCTTACTTCCTTTGGTTCCTCGTGTTTTGTGATTGAAAGTTGTTCAGCAGAAGAGTCCTTTGAAGGGCTTCGCCCTCTGTAGTGGTTCTCACCGTGGGTATCAACGCCCTTGGGGTCACATATCAGATATCCTGTATATCAGATATTGACGTTAGGACCCAAAGCAGCAGTAAATTACAGTTACGAGGCAGCAACGAAATAGTTTTATGGTGGGTCACCACAGCATGAGGAGCTGTAGTAAGGGGTTGCAGCGTCAGGAAGGCTGAGGACCTGGTCTAGAGACTGGGTAGAGGAATGACTGGTAATCCATTCAGGGCAACTGTGTTCTAGATAGGAGGAACTGTGTGTTTTGTGCTACTGTGGGTGGCTGAAGAACTCAGGTGTAATACCTGGGATCTTGGGCACACTGTTATCTTTTTTAGGCAGATGTGAATACTTCTGAAAAAAAAATTGTCTTATCAGTTGACATTTGCAGAATTTCTTGGGAAACCGATGTATTGAGTGTTTTTATTAACCATGCATTTAAAAATTAGATTTTATTTATTTTGTGTGTGTATGAGTATGTTTGCTGTGTGTGAGTGCATATGTGTTCTGTGTGTGTATGTGAGTGCTTATGTGTGCTCTGTGTATGTGTGTGAGTTCATGTGTGAGAGTGCATATGTATGCTGTGTGTGTATGTGAGTGCAAATGCATGCTGTATGTGCTGTGTGTGCATCGTGCATGTGTGCTGTATGAGTAGGTTTGAGAAGAATTGGCAGGGTCAGTTCTGACCTTCCATTGTGTGGGTTCTTGAGACGGAGCTCTGGTGGTCAGGTTTGGTTTGGCCGATGTGTGCTTGCAGCAAACACCTTCCCGCTGAGTCATCTCACTGGCTCACTAATGCTTTAATTGCCTCATCTTCAGTTTGCACATAACATAGATGTTTTAAGTTTCGTAGGTATAGTTGTTTATACATTGATCATGTGTTATATCCACAATAATTATCTGTAAACTTACTTAGATAAACCAAATGCAGTGAAAAGTTTTTTGTTTTTGTTTTTTGATGGAGGCTTCAGTGCTGATAACAGGTTTTTAGTTAAGTGTTATTTTACATTTTATTGTTCCTAAAATAATGTTACTCCAAGTTTAAATAGTAAGTGGGATAGAAATGCAAGGTGGGAAGTGAGGACGTGGCTCTGTATAGAGATTCTTTTTTAGGGTGTCATGTCTCTCTCTGTACAAGGGGCAAGGCCCTTTCTCCTGGCATCTGCGTCTCTCTATCAACTTAAACTTCTGGAGGCCATGCTTTCAGCTATTGTTATCTGGATATTTTTGTCCCATATGGTGAGGCTGTAGCTGTCCTGTGGTTGACTTTTAGTGACTTTCTTTTTTTTTTTTTTTTTTTTGGTTTTTTGAGACAGGGTTTCTCTGTGTATCTTTGCACCTTTCCTGCACCTCACTTTGTAGCCCAGGCTTGTCTTGAACTCACAGAGATTGGCCTGCCTCTGCCTCCCGAGTGCTGGGATTAAAGGCATGTGCCACTACCGCCTGGCGACATTCATTTTTTGTTTGTTTCTTCTTGGTTTTTCAAGACAGAACTTTTTCTGTGTAATAGCCCTGGCTGCCCTGTACCTTGCTCTGTAGACCTGGCTGGCCTCAAACTTAGAGATCCAACTGCCTCTGAGTGCTAGGATTAAAGGTGTGTCTCCATTAGTGACTTTCTCTGTCACTAGCAGAATCCTGAGTGTTGGCAGCCGCACAGGACTCAAGGAGCATGCTCGATTTTCCCAGGTCACTTTCCTGAGACGGCAATTTCTTGTCATCTAAGTTTTTAATTTTTTTAGTTATCAAAAGGTAATTTTTGCTCTGGTAATTTTGGTGGAGCCATAAAAACTCACAGGTAAACCATACCAGGGTATTGTTGAGTTCTTGTTTCCTCTTGTCAGCCTTCCTCAGGATTCTGAATCCCACAGTTCTGAACTGCTTGCTTCCTGGCTCCCCCAGTACGGCCACTGTGGTTGTCTTCTCTCTACCACTGTTTTGGGATTGCCTTGGGTTTTCACCGTTGGAGAATCTTTAATTTTTGAAATACATTCCTTTCCTCCCATGTGTGCATGTGAGTGAGTCTACCTGTCTGTCTGTCTACACAATTGGAATGTAAAACAAAATTTGTTTTATAATTGTGTGTGGGAGCATACTGATTTTCACATCGTGTGTGTGCCCTTTGTCTGGTTAAATTAATCAGCCCAAACAGTTGTTTTGTTTGTTCTCCTGTGTTTTCTTTGTAAATGAAGAAGTCACCCAGGCAGACATGGTGTGGAAACCCTTTAGTCCCATCCTCAGGAGGTGGAGGATCCTGTCGACACAGTGAGTTCCTGGACAGCCTGGGCTGCACAGAGAGACTCTGTCTCAGCACCCCCCTGTCCCCTCAAAAAGACCCACAGGATTTTGTTCCAGTTGTTAAGAATTGCACTCCTGCTTCTACTCACTGCTGTGGTCAGGAACTCCAGAACCACTTTGGCCCTCATGTTTTCCTTTGTCTGGGGAGAGAATAATTCAGTTTTTTCCTTTACCATGATTTCTGCTGCTTTTAATCTTCCTCTCCTGTGTTCTGCCCTCTTCCCTCCCTCCCTCCCTCCCTTCATTTCTTCTTTTCTGTCATTCATTCATTTGGGAAGTCCTCTACCAGGCCTCATTCCTAGTTTGTGGAGTTTTTTTAAGTTTAAAGGTCTTTATTATGGGTGGCTATGGATTTTGCCAAGTGCCTTACCTGCCCTGTTCCGGTGTGTTCTCTTCTTCATTTTGTTAGTGTGGGGATATAGCCGCTCCCCAATGTTGGACTAATCTTGATTATGGAGATAAGCATTGCTTTTTCATGATGAGGCTTTTTATATGTAATACTGGATCTGATTTCCTCTAATCTTTAACCAAACTTCTTTGTGTCTTTGCTCAAGGATACAGTCCATTTTGTAACTGGTCATCAAGCTTCACATTAGCATTAGTCTAGCCTTGTAAATCAGAGTAGATGGCAGTCCTTACCCATTTCTCGAAGAAGTTTGTATAATATTGATATTCCTTCCCTTTTGAATATTTGATGGAATTTACCACTGAAAATGGTCTGGATTTGGAATTTTCATTTTTTTTTTTAATAGATTACATTTCTTTAAAATATATAGGACTATTTAGAAGTTCTGTTTCTTGTATCAGTTTTTTTCATGTAAGTTGTATTTCTGGGCATAAAGTTATGTACTGTATTTAATGTGTATCAGCTTTCTGGCTTCTGGCCTTGATCTCTTTTCCTCCTTCATTTCTAACATCGACCCTTTGTGTTTTGTTCTTCCTGGTTAGTCTTACAGGACATTTTACGTTTGAGTGAGTTAGGTAGCTGCTAAATAGGAATTGACAGAGTTTTGATTTTACCGTCTTCATGACTGCCATTTGTTGCAGGGTTAATAATTGCATAAAATGTTTTAGGAACTATTTTCTTTTGTATGTATATATTTTGAGACTTTTTTATTACTCTATTATTTCAGTTATTATTATTATTATTATTATTATTATTATTATTATTATTATTGTTGCAAATGAGCCCATTAGGTCTATTACATAGAACAACAGATTTCCTCGACCCAGGATTCAGAGCCTGAGTTAGTACCATCTCAGTGAATCATTTAATTACCCTGCCTGTTTCTTCACCTGGAGTGGGAAATATAAACCTTGCATAGTTGTTCAAGGCAGAAGTTAATGGGATAGGAGCATGTATAAAGGTTGTGAAGAGGACACTATATAGGTGATGCAGTGATCATGTCCTCTGGGCAGTCAGGATTGATTATTGTGCTTATGTTTTTTCTAAGTAACTTGTCATATTCTTTGAGAAGTGCTGCTCATTTCTTTAACTCCTTTTAACCCATAAGGTCCCAGCCTGAAGGGAGATTAGACTCATAAATGCTCATAATACTGCTACCTAAGAGAGTCTCAGGAGGGCTCCGGGGCCAACCTGGCGTTGAGATACTTTGTGATGACTCTGCCAGGTGTCTGCTCTTACTGAAATGGTGTCTAGATGCCAGCTAGTTCTGGCATGCCTGCTCTAACTAGCTTACCCAGAAAGGGCTTTAGGGGCACATGAAACAGGCTCATGAGGCTTTTTGGAATGGAAAATAGAACCCCAAATCTTTTGCAGTTAGAGCTGGTAGAGAGCCACAGATGTGAGCTGTGGAATGTGAGGACATGTCAAGTGGAGTAGGGATAATGTGACTATTTTACAGACTTTTCATAGCCAGCCCTATTGAGGAATCCTTCCACCCCCCACCCCCAAACCCCCAGCCAGGGTTTTTTCCTGTAACAGCTCTGGCTGTCCTGGATCTTGCTCTGTAGACCAGGCTGGCCTCAACTCACAGAGATCCACTCACCTCTGCCTCCTGAGCGCTGGGGATTACAGGGGCGCACCACTGCCCGTGATCTCTCTTCTTTTAAGAACTGATTTATGTGTCTGGGTGTTTTGTCTGCATGTCTGACTGTACATGATATGCATGCCTGGTGCCGGTGGAAGCCAGAAGATGGAGTTGGATCTTCAGGAACTGAAGTTATGGATGGTTGTGAGCCACCAGGTGGGTGCTGGGGATTGAACCTGCATCCTCTGGAAGTTAAAAGCCAGTGCTTTTAACTATTGAGCTGTCTCTCCAGCCCCTCTGCTTGACCTGTTAATTGCCACAATGCTTCTATGGTCATTGCCATAGTCTAATACGAAACTGAAGGCACCTGAAGTCCAAGGCTTTGGCAACTTAGTCCCTCCCATGTACTGAGCATGGGAGCCTCTTAAAGCACAGTTCCGAAGGGAGGAGAAGGGAGTTTTCCCAGGGTTATTTGGGAAAGCTGGAATAAAAGGAGTCTTAATTGCTGATATTAACATAACATGGTTGGTCTTTGGACTAAGTTTAAAGCATTCATTGGCATAACTTAGTTTCAAATTCTCTTTCCCCATTTAATGTATTTGGAAAACACTAGATTATAGAAGAAATGCTAAGTTTATAGTAGTTTTATTAATTTTGGAGTTATTAATATGTTAGAAATAGTTTTTTCCCCAAATAGAAAGTTGAGCTGTGTAACTCTGACTTTTGGTAGTTGTTGATGCCGTGTGTAAGCTGCTTCAGTTTTGAAAACCGTGGGGGTTTGCTGCTTGTCTCTGATGAGGGTCTCTGGCCCCAGTGGTGCTCAGAGCGATTGTTCTGGTAGGACCTTCTCCTCACTGGAGGAGGCTGTTGAGTTAGGAGTTGTTGGCAGCTGCAGCAAGATGACAGTTCTGTTTGTTTCTGTTCTCTCTGTGTGCTCATCAGCCGGCTTGTTCTAGCCACCCTTGTCTCTGAATGTATTTCTGGTGTCTAAATCATGTTTCCTTCCTGTGGCCCAATTCCTTTGCAACCCACAATATCCATTGTGATGCTGTGAGAAGTATTTACATATACCTTTACAAAGACAGAGGAAGTCTATTTGAATTTTATTGTATCTTTTTGTTACTAACTTTAATAATTTTTTAAAAATTTATTTATTTTTATTTTATGTCTTCATATATGTCTGTGAACTATGTGTGTAGTATCAGTGGAGGCCAGAGAGGTGTCAGATCCTCTGGAACTGGTTAGCAGACAATTGTTAGCTACCATGTGGGTGCTGGGAACTGAACTCTGGTCCTTTGCAAGAGCAGCAAGTGTTTGGTATTGCAATGCACTATTACTGTGTGAGCCAAGCTTTTGGGGTAGTTTTAGGTTAGCCATCTTGTACTAGATGTTGGAAGCTGCAACTAGACAGAATAAGCTTTGGTTTTCCAAGAAGTAGTGGTACCACTTAAAAATTTGTCCCATCCTTTGTAAACAATAGCAGAGGAGCAGCAACAGCCAGAGTCAGAACATGAACCTATAAAGAGAATTGAGGGAGAGGGAGAAGCTTGCCCACAGCTGTGGGGGGAGGGTGACTCATTGTTGGTGGTTGCCAGTCACTTTTAAGAATGTGTTTTCCCCCTCCCTTCTCTGTAGGAATTAATATCTGCATTGGGACTGTGTAAAATTGATCTCATGGTTTCTCTGGGTAATGCTTTTTATTAGTGAGCGCCACCTGAGAGATGTTACAACATTTAAAAGTTCTCGTCTGCTCTTGATTTAATTAAAGGCAGAGTATTTTAATTTCTTGAAAAAGCAAATATTGAGTGCCCATGTGAGAAAAGTATGATGTCTGTTCCCCAGGGAAGGACCAGGATGGGTTTATGAGCTACATACAGCCTTGGAGGGGAGCTACTGCCTGGGCCTGTGGATAACAGAGAGGCCAGTGCCCCAAGAGAGTCTGTGGGCCATTGTACCATTTAGAGAATATTAGAGATGCTGTTTCTCAGTAAATAAGGGGAAAGAGGTGTTGTTGGATTTTCTTTTACTTTTTTTTGGGGGGGGGCTGCTACCCAGCTCCCTGATAAACTACACATGGAGGCTTATTCTTACTTATAATTGCTCATCCTTAGCTTGGCTTGTTTCTTGTCAGCTTTCCTTAACTTTAAGTTAACTAGTATGTTTTTTTGCCTCTGGCCTTTTACTTTTCTCTATTTTTGTATACCTTTCTTTCTTACTTTATTGCTGGTTGTGTAGCTGGGTGGCTGGCCCCTGATGTTCTCCTCCTCCTCTGGCTACTTCTTTCCTAGATCTCTCCTTCTGTATATTCTTTCTGCCTGCCATCCCCACCTGTCTTTTCTCCTGCCTCACTTTTGGCTGTTCAGTTCTTTATTAGACCATCAGGCGTTTTACACAGGAAAAGTAACACAGCTTCACAGAGTTAAACAAATGCAACATAAACAAAAGTAACATACTGTAAAATAATATTTTACTACTTCCCCATTTTTGTCTAAATAAAAACGAAAGGTTTTAACTTCAGCATAATAAAACTCCATACAACAAAAGCAGTTATCAAGTAACAATTTACAATGTTTAAAATTCAGAGAAAGCACTCTATCATCCATCCTATCTTAGTGACTTCAGAGTTTTACATAATTTACTCTCTATCATAACTAAGGAAAACTGCACCTATAACTATTTAGTCTTCAAGTCCATCAAAAACCCAGAGGGATATAATATTATCTAACAACAGAAACATTTGGCTGCCTGGAAGTCACCCAGAGTTCCTCTGAACTTTGGGGCATTCATCTTCAACCTATAGGGACAATATCTGGCAGACTTTTCTATGAAGCAGGAATTTTGGACTGTCTTGACTTGTTTTGGCAAAGTTTGTCATTTGCTTTCCTCTGTGTCCTGCAGAATATCTGGCAGACTTCTGTGGAACAGGAATTTTGAAGGACCATCTCACCTTGTTTTGGCTAAGTTCAGCTGTCACTTTCCTGTGGGCCCTGCATGTTTATACAACATACTGTCAAGCAGTCCAGGCAAGAGAAGTTTCTTGCCCAAATGGCTAACCTTGCCACATTGAAAGCAAACTCCATAAGGAGTTTCTTCAATGCCCTCCATCTCCTCTAAAGTAAATTGGTGCTGCCACGAGCAGAAGTGTCTCATTGTCATAAAAAACTTTAAATTAACAAAACATTTTAAATGCTATAGTCTATAGGTCTTTGAAGTATTTGAAGACCATTTATCTAGAATGTATCTATTTAAATACCTAGAGACTTACCTAACATATCTATAAATTTAATTGTTATAAATGACTAACTACTGACCTATGTTTCTTGAGTGTCCTATATAAGTTATAATAATAGCTTTCAAAAACTAGAACTTTACCCTACATTTTTAAATGAACTGTGTAGGTACAATACCTTAAACAAGAGTAGAAACACATATATAATGTGTGGTAACAAAAATCTTAAATTTGTATCATTATACAAAAATCCTTTAGACAAGAGTGGAAACATATACAGTATAACAAAAATAGCTTAAAATTTTATCAATGTTCTGTATTCCTCTAAATGAATAATAAACATCCATAACTCACCAGATAGCCAAAGACTACCCACCCCAGCTCTTGGGAATGTGGGCGTAGTATTCTCCAGACTGCTTACTGCTGTCTGTGGATGAAGTATCTTTAGGGTCCCAGAGAGAAAATTGGAGATATGGCTAACTCCTAGGAAGACCAGCAGTAACCTTTGCTGATAGATATCACCTAGCAAGATTCAGGAGGTCTTGCCTGATCAAACTTAATCTATTTTAACCTTGATGGAACCCACAACCTCTCATCTCCTGTAGGAACACAACTCCAAAGCATTTTTTATTTCCATTTGACAAATATGTTTTTTGACTTCTTTTTTAAAGTTAAGATATCCCTAAAGTATCTAGGTTGGTTCAATTTTGCAGTCCTGTTCACAAGCTCATGTCTTCCAGAAGCTGTCATTTGGCCATCAACATTCAAAAAATTCAAAATCAACACAATAACATACAGGATCCAGACTCTGTGTATTTCCAATTACGTGGCTTTTTTCTTTTACTCTCTTTAAAGACTTCTATTCATTGATTTCTCTTACTATACCCTTTTCTTTGTTTCCTAAGCCTATGCACATTGTAAAACACCGGAACCTGGTTAGAGGTTTTTCTGTCTGGACCTCTTTTATTGCATATCTTTTAGCCTTTTTGACACATGAACAAACTAAACTGTTAAGTGGACCTCTGCCCGTGGCTTTTGTGGCTGGTTCCTCCCATTTCTTGGGTTGGGAAAGCCAAGCTGATAGCTCATGAGTTAGTCAGAGGTTTGTGCCGAGAACTGCATTCAACCTTCCCAGAGCTCTAAAATGCCCATGCTTGCACTGTGGCAGGTGCTTTTGCATAGTTTATTTGCTGCTGCTTAATGTACTGGCTACCCGAGGGCTCAATATCTGGCAGAAACTGTCCAGCAGAAACTCTTAATTTTTTCTTCAAGCTTTTTCAGCCTCTATGGAAATTCAAGTGCCATGTTGGTGTGCCAAAATGTTGTTGGTTATTTTTACTCTTTTAAGGGGCCTGCCACCCAGCTCCCAAATAAACCACACATAGAGATTCTAGTCACCCTCCTGCCACCACCCCCTTCCTCCTCTCCTCCTTCCCTTCCTTCTTCACATCCTCTCCTCCCTCCCTCTTTTTTTTTCTTGAAGGCCTCCTGTAAATGTTGAAGCTATGGCTTTTTCATCATTGCAGTGGTCTTCTCACATCCAGAAGATGGCGAGTACCCCTCATACCTCTGTCCATTTCTCTCTCTCAGTCTTTCCACTCCCTCTTCCTCAAGGTTCCTGCATCTTTGGAGAGAGTGATAAGATGTCTTATTTGGGGCCAAGTACTCAACAATCACTATCTCTCATCACGCTGACCAGTTGCGAGTCCTCATTTTGACTGTTACCCACTGCTGAAAGACTTCTCTGACCAAGGCTGAGAGCTTCACTAAAGTGTCGCTATAAACAAACACTAAGAAGTTTCATTTAGCTACCATTTGTCAAAACATCATTAGTATAGTATCCCATAGGTCCTGTGAGCTCCCTAGCTGTAGGCTTTTTGACTAGTTCTACAAGGCTGGGCTTGTATTCCCTCCCATGGGCTGGACCTCGGATCTAATCAGGAAGCAGTTATTTACCCCCAAAGTATTCATGACACTGTTGGTTGTATCTTGCCAGGAAGCTTCTATGTCCAGAATCTAGAGTGTGTGATGTCTTCAGCAGTAGGATCTTTCCATGTAGTTCTGGTGGGTACTTGAGTGCACTGGCAGTAGCCTGTGGGGTTTCCGGAGACTCTAAGGGCTTTCCGGCCAACAGCTCATAAGGAGGTGTCCTGCAACTGGCACTTGGATTTGGTTTGAAAGTCTGTGATTCCTGGTAGCAGCTGTAACCCCAGTGCAGAGGACTGTCATTTCAGCTCCTTTCAAACAGAAGCCAAGATAGCACTGTGGTGGCTCATAGTCTTTAGGCGCGTCTGGGTCATTTCCTCCTGACAATAGCAGTGCTGTTTGGGCAGTTAGTATTGCCACTCCATCGTACAGAGAAGAACGGAAGCAGAGAGAGGCCAAGAGACTTCCCGGACATTAAGTAGTGCTATGTGACCCACGCCTGGTCCAGGAGAGTGTCCTCCTCTTTGTGGCACTGTAATGGGAAGTGTGGCAAAGCTGGATGCTTACGTAGTGCCTCAAATGCCTCATGAGACTACACTGGGAGGTCATTTAAAAACCAGTCCTGGGCTGGAGAGATGGCTCAGAGGTTAAGAGCACCAACTGTTCTTCCAGGTCCTGAGTTCAATTCCCAGCATCCACATAGTGGCTCACAACCATCTGTAAATGAGATCTGGTGCCCTCTTATGGTCTGCGGGTGCACATGCGCACAGAACACTGTATACATGATAAATAAATAAATCTTAAAAAAAAAAAAGAAAGAAAGAAAGAAAAAAAACCAGTTCTGTATGGGCTGGAGATGCCATTTGGCAGAGCACCTGCATGGCATGCATGACAGCCTGGGCTCGATCCCCAGCACCACGAAAAGCCCACCATGATGCTCGGCACTCCTGGAAAGTCTGGAAAGGTGGAAGCAGATGTGCCAGGAGTTTGACGTCCTCCTCCGCTATGCAGTGAGTTTTGAGGTCAGGCTAAGACTCATCTCCAAGTGAGGATTTGAGCCACAGTCTCTCATTTCTTTTAAATAATTTGTGTTTCTTGCCTTTGGAATGACTTTCCCCCTCAACCTAATAGATTTCTACTCAGTTAAACACTCTTAGCTCCTCCATTAATTACTTTTTCTTTCTGGGCCTTTTTGAATCAGCCAGGAAGAAGAGCATCCCTGGGGGCTGCACGCCCTTGGCCAGTGCTGTACATCCCACACAGTGCTCAGCAAGTGGCTGTCTTTATCCACTTCTCCCCATTTCTTTTTCTCAGCCAGACTTAAAAGGCTTGCAGGCCAAGTGTGTCCTTTTGTTTCCCTGGTGCTAGGCGTGTGCTGTTGCTGCACAAGGATCTGTTAAGCTGAAAGATAGGGAAGGTCGTGAGAGTTCAGGGCTGCTGACTTGCTTCTCTGTCTTCTTGTTCAGATAGGGGTGTTTGCAACACCCCATAAGTGGGCTGGAGAGAGGGCTCTTTGGTAGCGTGTTGGCAGCTCTTGAAGAGGAGGCCAGGTTTGGTTCCCAGCACCCAGGTGATGTCTCAGGGTCTTGTGGCTTCCATGCTCACTGTATGAATATATGCAGGAAAAATACCCATACACTTAAAATAAAAATGAAGAAATCTTTAAAAAACTAGAACTACTCGAGAAGATACAGTAAGTAACTTATGCTATAGTGCTTTGGCTGTGGGAGTTTCTTGTGACAATACAGGTGGAGATTATTGTGGCTTTGTGTGGGACTGTGAGTTGGGTTGTCCTTCATGGAGGTAACATTTCATTTGGCAGAGGACACACCCTCTGAGAAAGCAGTGGGAACCTGGACAGAGATGACAGAGAAGGGTCCACACACGATGACTCTCTTCCTCTGCTCACTCTGGAAAAGAGCCTCTTGTGCCTACATGCTGCACTTAGTGCGGCCATTTGGGGCATGAAGAGAGTCTGCAAAGCTTCAGTTTCTTTCAGAAAGCTGTTTAACGAAATGTTTGCCATGTTGTGGTTTAGCTTGATGGTAAGTCCCTAGCACATGCAGTCTGGGATTCAAATGCTTAGAATGTCTTTTTGGTGGTAAACTGCTGCTAAGAAACAGGCCCATTTGTTCTGAATTAAACTTAGCCTGCAGAAACTCCTTAGTCTTGACTCCCACGAGGAACCTCCTATTTAGTGAGCATGTCTCTTGTCCCCGTCCAGGCTGGGGTGTCCTTCGACTGTCTCCCTCAGATGAGCACTGTGGTGTGGACTTGTGGCTTTGATCCACTTTCTCTCTTTGTGGAGACTCATTCTGATTGATGTGGGGAATTAGATGCAGATAGAGGCAGGGTTAATTGCTTGTGTGGAGAGAAAGTGATAAAAGACTCTTCACGGTGGAGGAGGATGTTGGAATCCAGAAAATCTCTTCGTTAAGACGTGTCTCCCCATGTGCTTCTAAGGTTCAACCTAGAGGACTAAAAATGATGTCTTGACACGAGAGGTGCCCCGCTGAAAGCTTTGTTCTCTAGACATTCAGCCCAAAGTTGGCTTTGTCTTCAGAAGTGCTGGAGAAAATACCTTGGTCAGGGTCGTGCGTGACTCACTACTTTACTGGTCCTAATTATTCTGGGCCCATAGACTGTCCTTTTGGTAGCGTGAGGGATGGGCATGGTGCTATCCTAGGTCTACACCCAGTGGCTGGCTTTCAGTTTGGGACTTGATTTTGGGCCCTGATAAATCCTGGTATCTAGGATAGCATTATTAGGTATGGTGGGAACCTCTGTGTGGTTAAAAACCTTCTAGTTGGCACATTAAGAAGTAAGAAGAAAGAGGTGAAATTAATTTTAATACTTGTTTAACTATCATATAAGCATGTCATCAGTAAATCAATTATATAGCTATGTCATTTACTTTTGTTCATGTTAAGCCTTTAAAACCTGTTGTCGTTTCATACTTCAGCACATCTTCGTTTTGAGTGGTGTCATTTCCAGGGGCTAACAGCCTCTCACACTGGACGGCGTAGGTCTGTGAGTACATCTGGTCTGTGGACGAAGTACAGTGGATGTCTGTTCAGTAAAGGGGGGATTGAAAAGGAGTGGGGAGAAGGGCAGCAAAGGTAGAAGAACATGATGGAGCTTCGAGGTGACTAGACAAAGGAGAAGTTACTTGTTTAGATGTTCTGGTACTTCTGAGCTAGAACAGTGACTAGATGATGTCTTTAAAGTCTTAGTTCAAGATGATTTCCAAATGTGTTACCTTGTTGATTTAAGGCAGGTCAAGGCACGCTGTCGTCAAAGCTTAGACAGGTTGACGGTCAAGTCCAGCCGAGGAGTTTCCTCTCATGACTGGGCAGCCTCTTGTTGGCTCCCTTAGACATGCCATCTTCCTGTGGCCAGTTGTTGCTCAGATGTTCACAGTGCTGCTGAGTGAGTGACTTAACACCTAAAGGTCAGTCTGCAAGTTTGTCCTCAATTCCCAATCAGGAGGGTGAGTACCAGCTAAGACAGTTGCATGCCTGCTCCTGTAGGTCTCAGGGATTCCAGGAGCTCATTACACATGACTTTCTGCAGCGCTATCTATGTGTGTGGTTCTGGAGAGCTGCTTCTCCTCCACAGAGGTGGCTCTGGGCCAGCTGTTTCACTAGCATGAACTTTTGATATGATTTAGTTGGTTTTGATTAAAGTGCTAAAGATGAATCTGAGTTAATTTTTTGAAGAGGAGTGTGGTGTGGAAATAAGAAACATGACCTAGGAAAGTGGGTTCAGCATCCTTATGGAGGGAGAGAGGAATCACTCTGCAGAGATGTGCTAGTTGAAATACTTGTGTATAGCACACACTTCATACAAGCTATTCATATTGAGCTTGTGAGAAACAGCTGTAATTGATAGAAAATGGCACTTAACAAGAAAAAGAGGTTCAAAATGTAAGTTTAAGCTTTCTGTAATTCAGAAGATGTGTAAAATACTTTTTGCCACATTTGCTTATTTTGGAATAATGTATCACAAATTTGAAAACTCAATATAAAAGTTATTTAGTTAAAATATGTTTGTCATAGCAGAATCTATTGCCTTGATTTTAATTGAGCAAGGTATAAGTAAAGAAGTTAATTCTAGCTAACCTTTATGTTTGGGAGCTCACTCACAGGGAATTGGACTTGCCGTAGATAGCCACACTTCTGACCTACTTGTACACTAGTGTTTTGGAGTGGACAGTGCCTATACAGACGTCCTCTTTTCCAGGCTTGAGAATACTGTGACACTGGGTTTGTATTAGCTCATGTCATTTTTCACATCCAAGTCTTAAGTTTTCACTTGCTGTGTATGTAGCCTTTCCTTTAGGACAGTGGCCAGATAGTAAGACTGCACAGTGCACCGAAAATAGAGAGGACCTTAAAAACAACAGAAAAAGTCTTGTGCCTGTATCCTGTATTCTTAGTCTGTGGTCCAGTGAGATGCACATGTGGCTGTCACACAGAACGTTGACTTGTAACTGGTAAGAGAATAGTAGAGGGAGAGGTAGATGTGCTTATGAGAGCAGTCCAAATGAGCAAGAGTGGCTGCAGTGTCTGGTCACAGTGCTTATAGATCTCCAGTGTCTGAAAACATAGCACCACTCAGGGCACGGGGCATGCCCTGCTGTGCTTGGAGAGCATTGGGATTTTTGTGTCTTCCACTGACTGACCATTGGCACATTCCAAGGAGAGATGGCACACATTCCATGCACACAGTGTTTAGGAAGGCTCTCAGATTAGTGTATGGAGCACTGTAACAAGTGCTCTGAGAAGATCTCAGGGATAGCATGTGGTTATTGTTCTGGGCCTAACTGTTCTTCAGATGTTGAGAGGGTTCCTGTAGATAGTGGAGGCGAGTCTTCATCCTGTGCTTCCATCCTTTAAGACTGTCTGAGGACTGAGCAGGATGTTCTCAGCTTGCATGAAGCAAAGTGTTCACACTTTGCCCTGCCCAGTGACCTCCCTCTCTGGTCTCAGCCTTCAAAGTAAAAGAAAGCCAAAGAGGCCTGTGGCTGGGGGTCAGGGAAGCTCTGACCTCTGTGACTCTTGAAGATGGGGAGGTCTCAGGAGGCCCCTGAGCCTGCAGGAAGAGTTCTGTATCCCTGGGTGTGGCAGAGGGACATCTTGATGTGGCCTTCACCTCCTTGACGACTCTTCTCTCACCCTGCTGTGTGCTGGCTTTGTTTGCTCCAGTGAAGGTTTTGCATATGACTTCCTGGCTGCCCATGCCCTCACTGGTTTCTCTCCTCGCTGGACTTTCTCCTCACTACTTCAAAGGTAGTGTCTGTGGTGTTTCCCTGGCTTCCCAGAGTCAGTCACCTCATTGCACATACATGTGTTAAAATACTGAGGAATTTTAAGTTGTTTAGCTTGTTTCTGTAGCTTATAATATTCTTGAAGAGAGGGACTATGCATTTTATCTGACTTTGAAGTGCCTAAGAAGCACTCAGTAAACGGCACATTACAGATATCCAGTAATATTTGAGAAAATGAGTATAATTAAGATTTTCTTTGCTATTACTATTGCTTGGGGTTTGGAACTTAATATCCACAGAATACATAATCGAGCTTTTTGGTTGGTTGACCAAAATATTTGAAAAGTATAGAAGTGACATTTTCTTGACTCTTATTAGAAATGCCCGTAGGTTGTGTGAGGGTTCGGGATACAGTGGGCATTGCTAGTTTTGACATGCCCATATTATGTGTTGGGTTACTTTCTTTTAGAACCCTTTGAAAAGTATCAGATGACTATAACCACGTAGTCAAGAAAGATCTTAAGACTCAAAAAAGATAAGAGGGAAATTTTAAATGTTCATATATGTATTATTTTAGGTAATTGTGTTAAAAAGAGATTTCAAGCAGAGAAAGATTATGGAGGAATGGATTGATTCTGTGAGAAGTCAGGCCTCCACTCTGGGTGACAGAACACACCATGTTCGTTTGCAAAGCTGATCTGAATAATGTCATCAGAGCATCCTTGTGCTAGCAAGAGTGGCCGGAACAGGTACTTTGGAGTGCAGCGGCACTGTGGCTGTTCTGGGCCCAGACTTAGGGAGAGCAGATCCACTTAAACAGAGGCTTCTGATTCCCTCAGAACATTGAAGCTCAAGGGGGAATGTTTCCAGGCATTGGATAGTGTAACGGATGTTCTTGTGTAGACTGCTTAGAAGTACTAGCATCTTTAGAATGCTTCCCTGTGTGCTAGGGTGGCAGCAGAGCCTGAGGTGGTCAGCTACTCCTACAGCAGAATGCAGGGCTCCCACCTGAGTGTGGTCTTCGTGTACTGTCAGCATGCCATCCTAGGCCTCTTCAGGGAGTTTTTCTACCGGACACTAAATCTTTTTCTCATGGCTTTTGTCAATCTGGTAAAAACTGGGTAGTGCCCCTCTTTCCTAGTTTTATTTCCGCCATTCAAAAAATGAGAAAATAGTCCCTTCCAAGTCCGGCTGTGTTGTGGGCCTGTGTGCACCTACTGTTTTGCATGCAGAAACTTTGTGGGTTCTTCAAGTCTCGTGACATCAGTCTCTCTTTCTATACTCTGGACCGGATGAGTGAGGTCAGATTTTAGTGTCTAAGGCAGACCTACTTCCTGGAGACACTTCCTCCAGTGTCATTGTGTCTTAGAATGTGGCACTCTTGTTCTGTTCTAAAACATTCATTCAATTAGCAGTGGATCAAATCACCTCACCTACTACTTCAATTGAGTGACTTTGAGTTATATTTAAATTAAATCATAGGCAGACTCCCTCCTCTCTTCCCTCCCTCCCTTCCTCCTCACATATCACATCTTGACTGTGGAGGTCAGAAGTTGTGTGTGTGTCCGTCCCCCACCCCCACCCCGTGGGTTCTGGAGGCAGAATACAGGTCATTGGGTTTGGCAGCACGTGCCGTTACCCACTGTACCATCTTGCTGAGCTCAAGTCATAAGAATTAATACCAAAAAAATACTTTTTAAAAAGATGTTCCTGAAGTTTATTGTTGAATAATGTGCTTAAAGCACTTTGTAGAGGTTAATTTAAAATTACCTGCTGTTGATTTTTTTTTTTTTTCTGATGGATAAGCAATAAAAGGAAAGATGATTAACACAATTTGTGGGATTGTTTTTTACAAAGATGAAAGTATATTAGAGTTTTTCCCAAAGCTCTTTTCACCACTTTGGGTTTTCTGTCATGCTTTGTAATTTGTCTGCATTATGTATGATGATACTGAGGTGAGAGAGTGTATGAGGGCATAATTATAGACAAATGTGCAGTTGTTTAGGTATTGTAGAGTTTGGAGAAGGCCCTTAGTAAATCTGTCTTTAAAAAAAAAAGCTTTGATGAACCATGATTTCAGTAGATCACCATGTAGACTAAATACTCTGGGTTTGATACAATAGCTAAGAAAAACCTGCATTGTTTTGGCAAACTTGTTAGGCACACCGAATTGCTGATGGTTTTGTTTCATTGGAGAGGAGCTCTTCCCCCTGAGTTCACAGGGGCTCATGCTATGATTACTAATGTCTCTACCGTAACATAATGAGCTGCTGTGGACTGAGCTGGAGTTCCTCTCCCCTGGAACCCTTCTCTTCAAGTTTTTTTTTAAGACCAACATTGTCAGCTAGGAGTTGTTTTCCTGGCCTTGATGCATGAAGAGACTTGTGCATATTAAGCGCTAGTCAATGCACCTGGTATTGCTAGATACTCTGTGTTATCTCTAAGGCTTTCGTAACTTCAAGGAGAAAGAATAAGTCTCCACATTTAGTCATGGATTGTTATCTTGCCCAGGAACACAGTACGTCTGATTGTCTTCTCAAGCAGTCTGGAGACGGATCCTGTGCTTCTTCTAGACTCAAAAACTAAAAACAAGGGAAAAGATTTATTACTAATTTATGTGTATGTAGTGTGTGTCTTGAGTGAATGCCACATATATGTGGGTTCTCGTGGAGACCAGAAGAGGGTGTTGGATACTCTGAAGTTGAAGTTACATGCAGTTGTGGAGTCATAGGAGGTGAGTGTTAAGACCTGAATTTGGGGGCTTCAGGAAGAGCAGGAAGCCATATCTTCATCCTACTGAGGGCTTTTTTTAATTTTTATTTTGTTTTTCTGAGGTGTCAGAAAGTCCTTTAGAATACACAGGCCAGCCCAAAAATGCTTTTAAAAGTCCATTTATCCACTAGTTGTCTGATCCTTTCATCCATCCATCCATCCATCCATCCATCCATCCATCCATCCATCTTGAATGCTTGTCATGTATTGGTCTAGACCTTGGCATTAGCTGGCCACCAAGCCCTGTCTGCCTCAGTGAAGTTTATGGTGGCCAGGCAGAGTGCTTGCTTAGCATGCATCCGGTCCTGGGTTGGGTCCCCAGCACCACATGAACTGGGTGAGGTAGTGTAATGCTGTAGCCTAGCATTCAGGAGATGGAGACAGGATGATGGGAAGTTCAAGGTCGTTTGAGGCTTGCCTATACTTAAAAGCATTAGATTTTATTGTAAAATTCAATGCTGTTCAAAATGAAGACCTTGGAAAGAGTTAGGGCCAGTTGTAGAATATTTCTCTTAAAGGATATAATTTTGATAAATTAAATAATTTACCCACAAGTATTTAAAGTAAACTATATTGAGAAGGTTCTAAAAGTATATTTGAAGTTGAGTGTCTTTCTGATATGCCCTTATGACTTCTGGATGACTTGTGACAGTGTATGACCAATGATCAGGTAGATGTCACCCTGAGAGGAACTGCTTTTGAGAACAGTGTGATTGTTCATCGTAGGCTGCTACGAGTTCTTCCTATTTTGTGCATGTGTTAATGTGGGATGTCATTCTCAGTCATTCCCACCTTGTAGTGGAGTCAGGCAGGGTTTCTCACTTGAGGCCAGAGTTTGCTGGTTGGCTGGTCTTTCTTGGTGATTAGTGCTCTGATCATCTGAACTCTGTTCCTGACACTTGTTACATCCTTTTACACGTTGAGCCGTCTTCCTGGCCCCAGTTGAGCAGTTTCTTACAAGAACAACAGACTACCATCTTAAGTCTGCAGACAGAGACTGTCTTTAGCTCCATTGCTCTCAGTGACTGGTCCATTTACCTCTCTTAAGTCTGTCTTTTGTTCCACAGCCTCACTCCGGGTCTGTCCTTTCCCACTGCCCTGTTGCTGCTGTTCTTCACTCAGGGCCTTTACTTTTCAGATCCCCTTCACAGTAGGGCTGAAGGGTTTTTTTATTGTTTGTAAACACAAGTATGTATGTGCGTGCACCCTCAAATACATGTGGTTCTGATTGTCGCAGTCCCTAATAAGCCTTTTGGTAGCTCCTCATTGCCTGTAGGCCAGTCTGAACTCAGCCAGTGGTTAAAAAACTAGGTGGGATGGTTCCAGCCTTCCACCATCAGCCCTCAGTCCTCCTTTTCCTGCTCTTCCTGTTGGTCACAGCAAATAAACTACTTCCTTGCTGGTGTGGTTGTTAGTTGTGCTTTGTTGGTGCCATTTGCTTAACATAGTACTCAGATTTTCTTTTGTATCACATCTTTTTACCCACAAAAGCCATTGTTTCATCTCACTTGTGCATTGGACATCAGCACACCATGAGATGGCAAAGTTTACATTGTTCTTAATAAAAATTAACTAATTAGTGTGTTTGTGTTTGTGGTATGTATGTGTCTGATGTGTGTTGCACACATGTGAATGTGTGGTGGTTAAGCCTATGCAAACATATAAAGAAGCCAGAAGAGGATATTGGTGCCTTCCTCTATCAATCTTAGCCTTATTTCTTTGAGTCAGGGTCTCTCACTGAGCTGTAAACTCTGTTTCATTGAGGCTAGCTGTCTGGATTACCCTTCTTTACGCCACAGTGCTGGGATTTCAGGCACATACAGCCTGGCTTTCCACATGGATGCTGAGATTCAAATTTAGGTCCTCAGGCTTGCAGAGCAACCACCCTTACTGAGCTGTCTCTACACCCCTCATTGTAAACTGAAAAAAATTTAATGCATTTATTTCTTTTGTGTGTGTAGGTGTGTAGGTCAGAGGACAACACATAGGAGTTGGTTCTCTCCTTCCACAGTGTGGGACCCAGGGGTAGAAATCAGGCCATGAAGTTTGGCAGCAAGTACCCGCTGAGCCATCTTACTTGTCCTACGTGGTAGTTTTTTAAAAACACTTTTATTTTTATATTCTTCTTATTCCTATTTTATTTTATTTTTTATTATTTTATTTTATTTTATTTGAGATAGGGTTTCCCTGTGTAGCTTTGCGCCTTTCCTGGAACTCACTCTGTAGACCAGGCTGGCCTCGAACTCACAGAGATCCGCCTGGCTCTGCCTCCCGAGTGCTGGGATTAAAGGCGTGCGCCACCACCGCCGGCCCTATTTTATATTTTTACTATTATTTTGAGGCAGGGTCTCTCTGTGTAGACCAGGCTGGCCTTCCTCCTCCCACTTCAGCCTCCTCAGTGCTGGGTGGGATGTGGGCATGTGCCACCACACCTTGTCCTGTTCTCCTTTAAATGCATCCTTACCAGGTAGGACAACTTCCTACATGGACTTTTACTTCAAAAGGCTTATGGACTAAGTGGAATTAGATAGCTAAAAGTTAACACAGTTGTTTAAACTAATTCATTGAAGGTTATTATCTTTCAGTTTGGGTATTGTTTGTAGGTTCTGGACTGTATGCACATGAAGTTAAGTTTTCACATTCATCACTAAGTGCTGTAGTAGTTAGTTTAGCCTTAGTAAGTATACTTGTTTATGCTTGTCAGTTAGATAGGATTACAAGGCTTCCAAGCTTATTTGATGCCTCTGTATTTAAAGTGATTATTCACGTTACCCACACATCAGCAACAACTCTGAGAGATAAGCCTTGTTGTACAGGCAGTTTGCACTGTTGGCATTGTTGGCCAAGGTTGCATGGTCATCGTTGATGTTGTTGCTGTGGACATCTGGCCCCTGCTTTATGATGGAGGCAGCCAGTGCTGTATGACAGGCATCAGTGGATAGTGAGCCACTGGAGAACCTCAGGGCTTCCTTTAGCAGTTTATCTGTGGTTCTCAACACAGAGTATCCATGCACCCCTTCAGAAGTCCTTTGTGGAGCCTGATTTCAACACGTTTCCACAGTTTATACTCAGACTCCACATGAACTGTAGCCTTTTCTGTTTTCATTCAGTCTTTTCTCCCCAGATTGCATTGGCTTTTTCCACCACCCTCACACCCACACTGGACATCAGCCCAGGCCCTTGTACTCCGTGTGCTCCACTGAGCTGTGGCCCCAACCTCCGCTCTACTATAAATCTCATGTCCAAATTGTTTTTCCTGGATCCCATTGAGCTTCCAGCCTTTGTGTTCTCTTGTGTTCCTTGAAGTTGTTGGATTTCCCCTTTATGGCAGTTTGAATAGGAGTGGCTCCCATAGACTTACGTGTTTGAATGCTTGGCCCATATTGAGTGACACTATTAGGCGATGTGGCCATGTTGGAGAAAGTGTGTCACTGGGAGGTGGGGAGCAGGTTTTGGGGTCTCATATGCACAAGCTATGTCCAGTGTAGGACTTAGTCTTCACTTCTTCTGCCTGTGGATCAGGATGTAGAACTCTCAGCTCCTCCAACACCATGTCTTCCTGCACGCTACCATCCTTCCCGCCAGGACAATAGTGGACTAAACCTCTGAAACTGTAAGCCAGCCCCAGTTAAATGTTTTCTTTGTAAGAGTTGCTGTGGTCATGATGTCTCTTCACAGCAATAAAACCCTAACTAAGACACCCTCCTTTATTGACTCCTGGGTTAGTTTACAAGCTTTTTGAAGGGAAGGTCAGTGTTGGTAGGGCTTTGGAGATCCAGGTTTCTTTGCTCAGAGTCTTACATGGCGAATGTTTAAGAAATGTTTGAATTAAACTAAGTTCATAAATAGTTGGGCCTCACTTAGGATCTAACTTGTTGGGCTGTTGAGAGTGCAGATGGATCTCACTGGCAGGGTACAGTCACTTTGCAGAGTAAGGAACTAGCTTAGAGCTGAAATAGGTTTCTTGCCCTTTCTGGCTGACCACCCTTCTGCTGGTCTGCCTTGATGCATATGCAGATCCTGCTCTCACTTAGTAGCTTCTGCTTTTCTAGGTTTCATGATGTCATTAACTGGATGTTTCTTTGGTCCTAGAGAGAGGAAGAGAGAGACAGTTGATTATCTGTTAATGTTATCCACCCCATCTGTTTCCTGTGTATGACAAGGATTTCTGCTTACTGCTGCTTGCCCATGTGCTCAGAGATGCTGTACAGATGCAGATGCTGGCTTTCAGTGTGGGGATCATTAGGACTCCCTTTCTAGATGTGTATTTTCTTTAGGCCAAGAGCTTGCCATCAATGTGTCTTCTTGTCACCTTAACTCCAGAGGAGACTTTCTTGGCACGAAGGTAACGGCACACACTGTGACATCTAGAAAGCCCTTGTTGCCCTGTGTTGTACTTGCTCTGGTGTGACTTAACATGAGCTCTTGGGATGTGGACAGTTGCTTCTGTCAGGCCCTAAAGAAACTCAGGGCAGGTCTCAGTCCTGAGGCCCCTCCCAGCACTCTCACCCCGCCCCTTCCCTAAACTTCTCAGCCGGGGCCTGGACTTTGCTTCCCTTCCCCAGCTGCTCTTTCCTATAATGCCATTTCAGCCATGTGCTCTCTTGGCCTCTTGCCTCTCTTCTCTCTCCCTTCTTTTTCTCTCTTGTTTTCCCCTCTCCTCTCATGGCCCAGTTCAGTCTGGACCCTTCCAGGTGCCTGTGGCTGACCTCCTCTTATATCTACAATAAAACCCTTCTCCTTCTTCCTATCAAGAGCAATACTTAGGAGCAGTCATGTCCTCATCTTCATTCAGTTGGCTGTTTTGAGTTTGTTTTCTTTTTCTTTCTTTCTTTCTTTCTTTCTTTTTTTTTTGAGCTGAGGATCGAACCCAGGGCCTTGCGCTTGCTAGGCAAGCGCTCTACCACTGAGCTAAATCCCGAACCTGCGAGTTTGTTTCCTTAAACAACAACAACAACAAACCCAAACAAAATCATAGCTGTCAGTTACCCTATAGGAATGTTACAGGGTCCAATAAAATAACAAACAGAAGGCATTCATCCAAACAGTGCCGGGGACCAGTAGAGATGAGCCGTTAGTTAAGAGACTGCTGTACTACATACAAAGGCAAGGGTGTTGAGATGGGATGAGCTTAACCATCTTGGGCAGTGTTTAGAGTGTCACAATTCTTACCTGTATCCTCTTTTAAAGTGGATTAAGACCATCCTTAATGGTCACATGGATTCCATGAGGTAGATAGTATTATGTGTCTGACGCTATATACACTCACATAGTAGCTATCTTTATTTATAAGGGAAATTACTTAGTTGGAAGACAGATTTAGATTCTGGGCTAAATTAACAGCAAGAACAAGTTGTTGCCTTGAAGCTGTGCATGCTCCCGTCTCCCTCTGGAGCTGACCGTACTCCCGAATTGTAGGCTTAAGATTCCGTAGCTCTTTAAGTGAGTGCATCTTTGAAGAACATATTTTGGGCTTGGACTGTTTAAGCTCTGAAAAATTGGTAGGATCATATATGTAGTATATGAATAAGGCACACCATCACAGCCAGGCGTTTAGAAAGCTGGCTGCTTGCCTGGTCTTTGCTGATAAGTTGTATCTGTAAGCGTGGGGCCGCCTGCTCTCTTCTTCCTTTCTTCTCTGAGGGGCTGGAAAGTACCAGACTTTCCCCTCACTACATTGTAGGTAATAGAGATGGCACTGCTTGGCATATGATGGAGGAATGAAGTCCATAAATGAAAATAAAGAAGTCAGTGAGGGCCAGTTGGACCACTATCACAAAAGGGGGAGAGGGTGGTGAACCCGAGGCTTAGAACCCAAAGTGTAGGCAGGAACTGATAGTTTTCGGGATATAGAAAAAGTAAGAAGTACAGAAGTAAATGTGTGCGCATGTGCATATATGATTCCCTTTTCTCTGAAGGCCTGGAAACAGCAGTCATTGTTTTGCAGAAAGTACACTGCACCTCCACATCTTGGCTTCTAAATGCCATTTTCTCACTAAAACGATAGGCAGGTTTGGAGTATAAGTACTGAAAGTTTATTGAGAAATAAAGTACCTGTAGAATCTTATTTATGAAAGTGATGTATTTATTTTATTTTATGTGTATATTTGAGTGTCTGCATGTTCATATGTGCATCAACATGTGCTGGGTACCTATGGAAGCCAGAAGAGGGCATCAGATCCTTTGACACTGGAATCATTGTGTGGATATGGAATGAACCCAGGTCCTTTCAAAAGCAGCAAGTGTTCTTAACCAGCAAGTCAGCCATTTCTCCTGCCTTCTCTATAGTCTTAAAGTGTCATCCCACTAAATAACAATCATGAAAGGAAAGACAGTAATTTTACTGTGTGGAATTCTGACAGATACTGCCTTAATTAAGCAGTATGAGTTAACACTGCCATACTGTAGACATGATTAGATGTTCCACCTCACAGAATGACGTTAAAAGAACTCTCGTTGTATAGTATTCCTGTTGAAAAATACATGAACCTAATCATAAGAGGCCATCAAACAAACACAAATTGAGGAGACATCACACAAGCTGGCCAGGAATCTTGATTGCCATGATCACAGGGGGCAAGGAAGATGAGGAATTCTTCAGATGGAGTGTTACTCCTGAGATGAAAGCGAAGTACGGTGCAGGATCCTGGATCGGGTCCACTTACTAAAATAGACATCATTAGGATGGTCAGAGGAAGGCAAACCTGGCCTCTGAAGTAGACCATGGTGTATGTCAGCCCTACATTCCAGGGTTAGGTAGTCAGAACTGTAACAGATTTTATAGGAGAATGCTCTTGTTTATAGGAAGTACTCATCAGCCTTATAGGTATTGACTCTTCGTGGTCAAGTGTCAAGGGAAAAAGGCTATTTCTACTGTGCCTGCATCTTTTTGTAGGTTTATCTGAGTTTATTGAGTGAAGCAAGGCAAAGCCCTTCAGTTGTCTGAGTCCCTCAGAATCGTTAGTTTATCACGCACACCATTTACAAAGCTGGATAGATTTGCCTTTGCTGGGAGGGAGCTGTCCTGCCGCACTGGCTTCCTTCCAGGTCTTGTCTGTCTTTAGGTATGCAGGCTTGTCAGTGATTATTGTTGTCTCCTTTGTGCATTCTTACGTTCTTAAGTTGTTCTCCTTCGCAGACATGACACTGTCACTGTGTAGACAGATGATACTACATTTTAACTTACCTTGTGTATGTTTTCTCCGGGTTCTGTCTCCACCACCCAGCATCTACTTCATTTTGAGCATATCTCAGGTTTTGAGTTTGGCTGCGGGTGTGTGCATGTGAGTGCAGGTGCCCAAGAAACCAGAGTGTCAGATCCTCCCAGAGCTGAAGTTACAGACAGTGATGAGTTGTCTGGTGTGGTGCTTGGAGTCAAACTAGGACCTGGTTTCCAGCCTGAGCTTACTTTTTCAGAGTGCTGGGCCAGTTGGTTGCATGTCTAAAGAGTGTAGACTTTCCAGAAGGGATGTGGGGGTAGGATAGAAGTGATGGTGTAGCTAACACATAAGAACATGTTCAGGTTTCCAGTGGTCGGTCCCCACAGCTCTAGGATTGACCATTTTGGGAGGGAGGTAGTCTTAGGTTAGAGATTTACGTGTCAGGTGGAATGTGGGATTTGACAGGAAGGGTCGTGGTCACCCATAGCCACCTTTCTCTGAGCACATTACCTTGAGCTGTCCGAGAATATGCCTTTTCTCTAGGACACAGAAAACCGTCACTAAAGACATGCAGCCACCCTGGCCCCTTCTTGGGCTGGTGAGACTGAAGCCTGTCACAGGTCCTGTTTTCCTTGGGTAGGCTGTAGGCAAGCTTCTCTGTGGCATTCAGACTGCCTCATTTCCATATTTTTCCATGTGATCAAGGAAAAGCGCTTTGAACAACCCAGAGTACTGGTTCCATTGCACTCAGTGACGCCCACACACACAGGCTTTTTTTTCAGCTATTTTCTCCCCCTTGCTGCTTTGCAGTGTAGGTGGCCTTCTCTGGATTGCTTTTGACAGGAAATTGAACAACCTTTCTCTTTTGGAACAGAATATATTTTACTGCTGAGAGCAGAAAAAACAAACAACAAAAAAGAAGTGTATGTGTTTGAAATGTTGTTATGAGTTTGATTTAAAGACCAATTTAAATCCCGAAAAATGGGAGTGGGGGTCAGGGTTACATCACAGACGGTGCACTGCAGTTCCCGGGTCTCCCTGTGACTGCTGGGCTCCACCCTCTGGGCCTTCCTTTCTACCCCCTTGCTTTGTCTCCTTGATCAGGAAGTAGGCTCAGGCCTGGTCTCTGTTCTGCTCTGATGGGCCTTCCTGTTGTCTCTCATGAGCAGCGGAGGTGTGGTGGGCCCTGTGCTCTTTCACAGGCTCCTGACTCTAGGGCTGTGATGTTCCACCTAAACGTCACCCCCCCCTTAGGGTTCCGCATCTCTCAGAGACACTTGCTGAAGGCCCGCTTCACCCCTTGTCCTGAGGTGTGGCCGGGAGCTCCCCCATCTACCACAGGTTTCCTGGGAGCCTCAGACTTTCTGTCCCTTGGGTTGTGAGCAGCTCTTGCTCTTCAGCCTCTACCTGCTGCCTGGGCCCGTTGGTTGTGCAGGGTTACACTGCTTGAGTCTGACTTGGGCAGTTCACTGAGGGTTCTGAGGCAAAATATCCATCTTTAACCAGAGTAGGTCTGTCTGGTTTGCTTCATCTGGAAGCCTTGTCTAGTTTGAAAATTGCAGTTCTGTTGGAATCTGTGTGCTCCTACATCACATTCTTTCAAATTGGCATGTTTGTCCGTGTGCCCACATGGACAGTCAGCTTCCAGGTATGCCCTGTTGATGCAGTTAGCTTGTTAAAGCTCAGTTCATTAAGACTGAGAAAACAGGGCCTCTGTTTTGAGTGTTAATGGCTATCTTTCCTCATTCTGTGGGTGTATGCTATACCATAGAGGCCAACCTTGAATAAACATCATGTCTGCTTTCTGGGCTGTGTGACTCAGAATCCGACACTGGTTCCTTCCCTCCCAGGTTGTGTCTAGAACTGTCCCTTCTGGCTGTGGCAGCCCAGGAAAGGCTCACCACAGCTACCTCCCCAGCTTTCTCCTGCTGAGTGCAGGGCATATGGTCCTGGGTAAGTCTTGTTGTGAATGTAAAATCTGAGTAAGTTTTAAAGTGTTTTTATGCTTGGCTGAATGAAGGATGGCACTCTGTAATGTTCAGGGTGTGAGGCTGGACAGAGGAAATCCTTGTCTCAGCAGGACTGGAGATTACGAGTGAAGCTTTGCCTTGGTTATTACTACTGTTTTTAGGCTTCATTCTCTGTGACTGGGAAAAGAGTTGGAAGTAGAGTTTAACCTCAGTGAACAGGAAAACAAAACACACAACACCTTTCTTGGGAAGCTCTTATGAACATAGTTTGAGTCAAAGATTTTTGGAAATTGAAACATTAGAAATTTTTAGAACCATGCATGGTGGTGCACACCATGAATCTCGGCATTCAGTGCAGAGACAGAGGCAGATGCTGGCAGATCTTGATGAATTCCAGGCCAGCCTGGTCTACATAGTGAGATCTAGGCTAGCCTGAGCTATGTAGTAAGACCCTGTCTCAAAAAACAACCAAGCCAAAACAACACAACCCCTCCTTTCCAGTTACAGTTACTGAGCATGAATCAGTATTTTTTTTTTTTATGAGTAATATATAGAAATGTAACTTTCATAAGAAATACTTTACAGATGTGGTTGGGAGCTTATTATCTGTCTCAGTATTTGTAATTGTAGAATTTGGGGCCTGGAGAGATGCCTTAGTGGTTAAGGGCACTGGCCTTTGTTTCAGAGGACCCAAGTTCAGTCTAGTACCCACAATGCATGCAGCTCACAACCCTCTGGAACTCCAGTTCCAGGGGATCCAGTGCCCTCTTCTGGATTCTGCAGGCATTCAAGTGATGAGAGACACACAGTAGACAGAGCACCCACATAACAGAAAAGAAGAAAGCAACAATGAATTGTAGAATTACTTTGTGTGTATATGTTTGAGTGTATGTAAGCATGTGCATATGTGAACATCCAAGTTAGTGACTTCCCTCAGGAGCTCTTACCTTGTTTCTGAGACAAGGTCTTAATGGGACTTGGGACTTGATGATTGTTGGTCAGTCAGCCCACCTGTCTGTCTTCCCTTCCTCAGTTCTGGAAGTACAAGCAGATGCCACCATGCCTGGCTTTTATGGGGGTGCTGGAGACTTGAATTTGGACCCTTAGTACTTGGCTGGCAAGCACATAATTCACTGAGTTGTCCTCTCAGCTCCCTGTAGAAATTCTAAGTTCTCCAAGTCAGAATGTCTGTTGCTTTGGAAGAAGGTTTCTCGGCCCCCATCTTTATCTCTCTTTTGGTCTGGGTGATGTGTGGCCTAGCACCATCCCTGGTTTATACCTATTAGATGGCAGTAGTATGTCCCCTTTTCTAGTTGTGACATCAAGACATAGATTGCACCTTGCTGAAGATCACTGCTTCAGAACAACATTATGTATGTGTGGATGGGTTGGGGGGTGGAGGTGGATTCTCATAGGCAATGGGATGCTGATGGCTTGGCTAATTAGCATCTCCTTCTAGGGGACTTCTTACAGGTCCTGGTCCTGAGTTTCTCCTGGATGTTCTGAACTGGTTGTCTGGGGTGTGGCCCTGGAATATCTATCCATCTGTCTGTTTAGTCAGGTTTAAGAATCACTTCTGAGCTGGTCGGTGGTGGCGTATGCCTTTAATCCCAGCACTCGGGAGGCAGAGGCAGGCAGATCTCTGTGAGTTCGAGGCCAGCCTGGGCTACCAGGTGAGTTCCAGGAAAGGCACAAAGCTACACATAGAAACCCTGTCTCAAAAAACCAAAAAAAAAAAAAAAAAAAAAAAAAATCAGTTCTTTGTATGAGAGTGACTGTTGGTTAGTCCAAATTTAAATGTAGAGTTTTACATAAAGATTAAAATTAAAGGAAGCTTTAAATTAGGATTCTATTTTGCATTTTTTAGGCTCTTTACTTACTGTGAGGTATAGTTACACATTTTCCAAAAATTAAAAATAACTATTATACTAAAGTTCACTCTTGTTTTAATTTAGGTTTCGAGAGATTGCCCCAAATTGGACTCAAAAGCAAGGTTGACCGCAAACTTTGAGGTGGAATGAGGTGAGTTGATGGATTCATCACCAGGTTGTGTTGTAGGAGGGAGGGTCACTTAGACTCTGGTTGAGAAGGCTGCTACTTACAGCAGGTTTGACTTACCTCATGCGAGTTTGGTTGTGTTTTCTGCTGGCTTTTCCTGTTGGCCATTTTCTTGTTGCCGGGTTGGAGCGGAGAAGGAGAAGCAGATGGTGTGCAAGCATGCACAGCTCTGGTAACTGACTTCCGAAGCAGGCAGCACTCTCTTTAAACCAAACTCGCTGGGGCTGGGGGTGTGCTGGATGGCCTGACAGGGCAGGTTAACCCCTTGTTCTCCATAGGTCACCTAAGCAGACAGGCAGTAGGAAAAGGAACAGAGAAATGGTTCAGTGGCCCCCACACGCTACCCAGGTCTTTGTTTCCAGCAGACTTCATGAGTATTAGGTTTAAGCAGCTCACAGGTTTTTATAAGTCTAGTCAAGGTGTGGGTCTCCTTTTCATTGTCTGGGCTGCAAGGTGGTCTGAAGGGTTGTCAGACTGTGTGAGACAAGGTCCTGCTCTGCCTGGCACCAGGGCCCAACCCTCTCTTTTTCCCAGGTTAAGACTCTTGGGACCATTGTCTCAATAGCCTGCCAGCCTAAGGTACAGGTGTCTCCCTTTAGAGAGATGTCTTGGCTTTGCAGGATGGTTGTATTGACAGTTAAAACAGTCCAGGTTTTTTCCTAGTTACTTAAGCTGCTTAGGTTTTCTGTTGTATACTTCTGTTTCTGTCCCATGATAAATATGTTAGAAGTCTTCTCCAGGCTTCCACGTTTTGATGTGTTTCTGCTTCAGCCTTACTTTGAGTAAGAATCATGCTACTGAATGCATGCTGTATGGTTTGAAGTGCTAAGCTTATGAGTTAGGAGGTAGCCAGATTGCTCCTCTTTACTCTTCCTGACTTGTGTGCTGCCATTGGTCTTGGAGTCATTTTTCATGTTTCATTTTAGAATATCCACCCATAATGTCAGAGAATTGTCAAGAAAAGAAAAGAAATCATAGTATAAGTACGTTGTTTTTTCACTCTTGTAAATAAGATGCTTTGTATTCCTTTGTATATATTACATTTTACTTTTGCTTAAATTTTTCTTAGTGGTAAGAATATTGCCAAAAGAATGTAGTTTTGTAGCTTCTATACATGCATATTCGGGGTACTAGTTTTATTATGAGTGAAGTAAAATTCTCAAATGTTAGAATCTGAAATATTTCAGAAGCTTTTGTTAGTGATTACCTAGAGACCACAGAATCTCATTTTAAATAAAACTTGAAATGGGGGCAATTAGAAATTTTTAGGGTCTGGAGAGAGATGGGTCAGGGGTTAAGAGCATTGGCTGCTCTTCCAGAGGATCTGAGTTCAATTCCCAGCACCCACCTGGTGGCTCGCAACCATATCTATAGTGGAGTCTGATGCCCTCTTCTGGCCTGCAGGCATACATGTGGAAAAATCATGCATAAAATACAAATAAATTTAAAAAAATAAAAAAAGAAAAATTTAAAGGAATCCTTTTAAGGATTTAGGGATGATGTCGTTAACTCATCAAATGATGCATGTATGGGTGGTTCATGTATGAGTACCACATGCACATACCTATCTTGTGCTACAGAGTAGATCTACAAAGCAATGTAAGTCTAGAGAAGTAAAGGTTGCTAGCTAGCATGCTCTGTGCAGACTACCAGGGAGGCATGTGGGAACCTTCATGGGGAGTTAGCTTATTTTGCGTGGCTCCCTGGAAAAGATAGGGATAGTTGATTTTAAGATTGCATAAAGAAGTTTTTACTAGGTAAATTAAATCTTGAGTTAAGTTACTCATTAGGCTGCTCCTCTGTAGAGACTCAGATTTAGCATAGACGTCCTCTAATATTTCAGAAAGCATTCCAAACCTTGAAATTAGTTGGGAAAGGAGGATGGATGCTGTAGTGGGGGAAAAAAACCAACCAGCCTAATCTGAAGAGACATTTTCTCCTTGTCCCAAACACTGCAGGAAGTAGAATTCCAATGAGCCCGGTGGTTTGCGCTTATATAGGTCTCTTTGGTTCACTTACTTTGTACTTGACCTTGATCTCAGACAAGTGCAGAGACAAAGACCTGGAGAATTTTCTTATCTGCTGCTTTGTTAGGAGAAAAATGACCTAAGAAGTCGGCTCATCTGGAGTGATTTGGTCCAGGAGCAGCCAAGGATATCTGAGATCTCACCTTTGTCAACCTTTGTTCAGAGCTTATTGCTTCCAAAGCCTGCTGGGTAACAGGAGCACTGCTCTCAAAGTGGCATTCTATTTCTGACCTCCCTTGAATTTCAAGAGCGAAATGGGGGAATAATTATCTTGGAAAGTGTCTTTAAAGCACTTTAGGGCATTCTTGGGCTGCGTTTATCTGGCCATTCCTAGTCTCATATTTAATAGAGGTAGAACCTAAGAAAGTTTTAGATCTCTGAATTTTCTAGCCATTTGAAAAGGCCATTTTTTGCTTATTTTTATTTTATTATTAATTTTTTTTTTTGTTTGGTTTTTCGAGACAGGGTTTCTCTGTGTAGTTTTGGTGCCTGGCCTGGATCTCACTCTGTAGACCAGGCTGGCCTTGAACTCACAGAGATCCGCCTGGCTGTGCCTCCTAAGTGCTGGGATTAAAGGCATGCTCCACTGCCGCCCAGCTTATTTTATTATTAATTTCTTTATTAGCAACACATCTGAGAAACTGTCTCCTTTTTGAAAACAGAATCTTTGGAGCCTCAGGAATTTCTGGATGCTGAAGCAGGTATCCTGCAGGAATGCTCCATGTAACCTGCAGCTCTGATACTGGGGGTGGGAAGGAAAAAGAGCAAGCTGCCCGCACATCTGTGGATTCTACCACCGGGGTTCTATAGAGCCAGTTTGAGAATCTGTGAAATAGATGGCATCTATTCTGAAATGGACAGGCCTTTGCGTGACTTCATTCTCCAGCTAGTACTACTTGTCTGTGTTGCATTTATGTGGTGGGAGGCATTGTTAGCACACTAGAGTTGACTTAAGGCATAGCTTTTATGCAGATGTCATGCCATTTTATTTATTATCTTTGTTTTTTTAAGACAGGGTTTCACGCAGCTTTGTAGCCCAGACTGGTCTTGAACTCATTGCAAGCTTACTGCCTTAGTCTCCTGAGTCCTGAGGTTACAGACATGAGCCAGCACGTCTGGGTTACCTTCCATCTTTTTATATAAAGGGCTTGAGCATGAAGGTCTGGGAATTGGGGTGGGGGGGCAGCCCTGGGACCAGCTTTTCCACAGGTACTGGGGATGCCTGTGCCTGTTATCTGGCCTTCTCTGATTCTCACCTTGATCTTGGACATTGTTTGTCTGAGTCGCTTCCTGTTGCTGTGATGAGATACCATGACCAAGGCAACTTACAGGAAAATGTTTCTTAGGGTTTACGGTTTCCGAGGGCCATGATGGTTCATGACCATCATGGTGGGGAGCATGGCAGCCGGCAGGCATGGCCCTGGAGCAGTAGCTGAGAGCTTGCACCCTGAGACAGCAATCACTAGGCGGAGAGAAAGGCTGAGTGAGAACGACTTTAGAAACCCAAGTCCACCTCCCAGTGACACGTCTCCCGCAAGGCCACACCTCTAAGCCTTCTGGGTGCCTTCTCGTTTAAGCTCTCAGATCGTGCTGTATCTCCTGCCTGTCCTGGTATTCTGAACACTGCTCCATAAGCAAAACTCCAGTTACTAAGTGTGGCTAGGATAGCTCTAGCAGCCAACTGCTTCTAGTGAGGAGTGGTAACGGCAGTGGAACATCTCTCCTTTTTTCTTCCCCTGAAAACCGTTAGGAAGGATAACATTGGTCACATTTTTACTGGAGCACATTCAGGAGCCTTGTCCTTACTGAAGAGTGTTCATAGAGAAAAGATATGCAAACGTGTTTTTGGGCTGAAGAAATGGCTTAGTCAGTTTGATACCCAGAACACACATAAAAAAGTAAGTGTGGCGGTACACACTTAGGACAGGCAGATTCATGGGGCTCCCTGGCCAGCCAATTTATCCTAATAGGTGAGCTCTGTGTCCCAGGGAGAGACCCTGCCTCAAAACACATTTGATGGCTCCTGAGGAGAGGAGTAACACTGGAGGTTGGCTGTTAGCTTCGGTGTGCTTGCTGTCTCTCTCTCTCTCTCTCTCTCTCTCTCTCTCTCTCTCTCTCTCTCACACACACACACACACACACACACACACACACACACACACGCACGCACGCGCGCGGGGTCACACACATGCTCTCACATACACATTTTTGCTGTTTTATGGGACAGGCCAGCCCTTCAGGAGGTGTGAACAGAACAGGGAATCTATTCTTGATTGCACATTCTTCTAGACACTTGTTGGTGTTAGGTGTGACAGTGACAGGAGACCCAGTCTGTGATGACGGGCTTTGCCGGGCTAGCAGTCCAGTCAGCAATGCCTGGAACTGATTCAGCATCTGGAAACCACCTCCACAGCCACAGCCTTTGGACTTGTCACCTGCCCCTTCTTGTCCTCCCCTGTGCTCTGTGACTTCCTTATCATTGGCAAGTACATCTTCTTTAGGACAGACGGGAATAGATGTTTAGGTCCAGCAGAGTGAGTCCCCCAAACTGAGACTAGATCAAGGCACACAAGACTGACTTGTCGAAATATTTTGCTCTGCCTTGTGGAGACTTGATAATGTTCCTTCTGTAAGCTGTTGGTTCCACAGTGGCACCAAAGGCACAAGACAGATGCCACCTGAGATGAATAAGACACAGTTTCGATGCTTCAGTGCTGATGGTACTCAGAATCATTGAAGATGTATGGTAGCAAAGGGCTGATTGTAGAGACTTCTTATCTTGAGGTGTGAATGACTGATTGTCGTTGAATGTGGTATACCCTAAGCCAGCTCAGAATAGCCTTTTTAAAAAAAAGATTGATTTATTTATTATGTATACAGTGTTCTGTTTGCATGCATCCCTGCAGGCCAGAAGAGGGCACCAGATCTCATTACAGATGGCTGTGAGCCACCATGTGGTTGCTGGGAATTGAACTCAGGACCTCTGGAGGAACAGCTAGTGTTCTTAACCTCTGAGCCATCTCTCCAGCCACAGAATAGCTTTTTTAATGCTTATTTATTGTTTCAAACCCTGCCTCCCCATCCTTTAATTCTGGAAAAAGAAGATGGCGCTGGGAAAAGAAGATGCCGTGCACATCTTTGGCAAGCACTTTCCAGTCTGCAGATAGGACCCTTCAGGTTTACTAATGCTGCTGTTGCCTTTGTCTTTGTCAGGACCAGCTCGTTTTCACGAAATTCTTTTCTTACCTTTATGTTCAGTAGAACAGAAGAACAGAGCTTCCCATGTCCAGTAGACACTTGGCTTTTAAACTTACTCTGTTCACAGGAGTCCTGAGTACTGCAATTTAAATTAAGTTGCCTTTGGAACGCTGTCTGCTTAAAATATTTGTCACCTTTTTTGGGGGCAGAGGTTGGAATGAAGATGGTTGTATTGTAGTTTTATCTACCCCCTCCCCCATCAGTGTTTCCACTGTCTCTCTCAGGCTGCCCTGTAACCCATGATCTTGATTTCTTAGTCTTGGCTTCCCTTTTTTGATTATCTAGTAAATTTGGAATTTGCATGCTGGGCCTGGTGGCTCCTGTCTGTAATCCTAGCACCTAGGAAAACTGAAGCAAGACCTCTACAAGTTGTGGGGTGCAGAGTGAACCCCTGCTTCAAAACAACAAAAGAGATAGACACACACACACACACACACACACACACACACACACACACACACACACACACAGAGCTGCTAATAAGAACAGACTTGAAAAAGTCTGAAGTTCAGGCCTCAGAAAATAGTAGAGAGCTTGTGCCTTGTGGATGTGGGTGAGCTAGGTGGGAGTGGGAGTTGGGAACTGGACAGGGCTCAACCCATCTCCTTCTGCCTCTGCCTCTCTCACAGCATTGGTGTGCCGAAGATTGGCTGCTGGGAGGTCCGAACATCAGGGCCGGGTGCAAGTAGAGGGAAGCTGGGCTTGACCAGTTCTTTTTGCAGGAATGTATGTCCAAGGGCTCTGGACACCCTTAGTAATAGGGGCTGTATTTAAAACCTGGCCTTTTTTATTTCCATTCTCACTGGTTTTTGAGACAAGTTCTGTGGCCTTGGCTTGCCTGGTACTTGTTCTGTAGCCCTCAGTACCCTAGAAATTATTACAGTCCAGCCTTTTCCTCTTGCATCCTGGGATTATAGACTGGAGCCTAGAAAAAAAACTCCGTCTTTTTAAATGTGTCAATCTTTAAGCACATTTTATGTAAGAAGGAAAGTTGTGAATGTCTTTGGTAATGTCTAAGTAACTTTCATGAATATCTTGCATGTAAAATTAAGGTCACATGAATGGTAGGGTCTTACTTGAGGGAAACTCATTTGATGTGGAGGATTTGTCTCACTTGGGAAGACAGCTTTGCTGTGTTTTGTTGGGAAAGATTTTTAAAGCAAGAGAATTTAGGGATGAGTGCTGTAGACTTGAAGAAAATCACTGGTCACATCTGCCCAAAATGTGTCGAGGTCTGCACATGGGCAGGGTGGGCCTCTCAGAGCGGGGGCACCTCCTGAACCAGTGTTGTCCATAGGAGCTCCCCACCTTTAGAAGGGGTTTAGGTAAGCCTGCAGAAGCTTAGGTAATGATGGCTGCGGAGGAGCAATAGCCCCAATGATCTAGAAGGAACCCTTTTCTTTTCTTTCTTTTTAAAGGATGTCACTACAGTTGTCATTGGACCCTTTTTGTTATTTTAAGTGTTTGTTTTCTTTTCCTAGTCAGTTGGTTTGAGAAATGACCGAGGTTAACATTTATCTAAAGTTTCCACAGGCTTGGTGAATGCTCATGCAGGCCCTTGCCTTCCAACAAATACCTCCTGACTGACAGAAATTTACCCACACTGCAGACTTGGGTTGCAGACTTAGGCCAGCTCTCACCACTGGTGGTGGGCTCTTAGTGGGTAAAGGGAGGACCACAGCTTCAGATCAGTGATGTTGATGTGATTGTAGCATTTCCATGTGAGTTCCTCTTGCAGTTGATAGTAAGGGGTTTTGGTTTTTGTTTTGGCCTGGAATAAAAAGAATATTTGGGTAGGGATTGCATGACTGATAATGAATCACATCAGAAGAGCTTCCTGGGTGTTGTGTTAGTTCTTGCATTTTCCAAACTGTTAGAAGAACCTTATGTATTGAGGCCTTATCAGATACTGTTTACACATTTTCTCCTATTCTGTGGGTTGCTTCTCCACTCTCTTGGTGCTCTCTCATGTACAAAGTTGAGTTTCTTTTTTTCTTTTTTCTTTCTTTCTTTTTTTTTTTTTTGGTTTTTCAAGACAGGGTTTCTCTGTGTAGCTTTGCGCCTTTCCTGGAACTCGCTTTGTAGACCAGGCTGGCCTCAAACTCACAGAGATCTGCCTGCCTCTGCCTCCCGAGTGCTGGGATTAAAGGCGTGTGGAGTGCTGGGATTAAAGGCGTGTGCTACCACTGCCCGTCCCAAAGTTGAGTTTCTATGATTCCTCTTAGTGTCTGGACCACGGTGTGTTGTAAGTGGCCATTGCCAAACCCTTGCTGTGAGGTGTTGACCTTTTCTTCAGGGAGTTTTTTAGTTTGGGGTTTTGCATATGAGTCTTTGACTATTTTAAATTAAGTTTTTGTATGTCAAGTTCCCATTTCATTGTTTGGCATGCGGATATTTACTTTTCCCCAGCAGCATATATTGAACAAGACTGTCATGGAATGTTTTCAGCTGTGGTGTTGAGGTATTTGACCATGTCTCTGAGGGTTTGTTTCTGGGCTCTGTGTTCTAGCCTGTGGGTTTTTATGTCTGTCTGTATGCTGTTACTACACTACTTTGATTACTGGGCCTTTCTAATGCAGTTTGATACTAGCGGATACAGTGTCTCCATCACACTTTTTAATTCAGATTTGTCTAGATCACTTTGGCTATTTGGAAATTTAGGATTAAAAACTTTTTTTTTTTTTTTTTGTAGAAAATGCCACGGAATTTAGATAAAGATTGTATTATATTTTAGTATGACCATTTTAACTGCATCACATCTTCTAATCTGTGGACATGGGGAATGTTTCTCTGTATTTATGTCTTTTTTCAGCCTTTGTTACAGTTTTTCTTCTTTGGTTAAACCAGTCCCTAAGTATTTTTTCTCTTGACCTAAGTGTGAATAGATTTGCATTTGTGTGGTGGTATTGTGTTCCCCAAAATATTGTGCACCCTAATAAATTTATCTGGGGTCAGAGAATAGACAGCCACTAGATACAGAGGCTAGAAAATGGTGGCACTCAAGCCTTTAATCCTAGCATTCCAGAGGCAGAATCCCTGTGGATCTCTGTGAGTTCAAGGCCACACTGGTAACAGCCAGGCTTGGTGACTCTCGCCTTTAATCCCAGGGAGTAATGGTAGAAAGGTATATAAGGCGTGAGGACCAGAAACTAGAAGCCTTTGGCTGGTTAAGCATTGTGGTTTTTGAGCAGCAGTTCAGCTGAGATCCACTATGGTTAAGGACTCAGAGGTTTCCAGTCTGAGGAAACAGGATCAGCTGAGGACCTGGCAAGGTGAGGTGGCTGTGGTTGTTCTGCTTCTCTGATCTTCCAGCATTCACCCCAATAACTGGCCTCAGGTTTGATTTTATTAAGAACTTTTAAGATTCTTGCTACACATTTGCAGTGTCCTTTCCAGAGTGCTCGCTGTATAGAGCACCACAGCTCAGACCTGGGTGTGATTGTGCATCCTGTCAAGTACCAGACTTGTATTGGTTCAGTTTTATTTTTGCGGACTCGGGGGCTTATATGTAATATCTGCAGACAGAGGAGGCTTTAGTTTTTCTTTTCAACTCCACTGTCCGTTTCTTTTTCCGGTCTGGGTACTCCCTCCGGTTAGGCCTCCTGATACTGTAGTGAGTAGAATAGGGAAGTGGCCATCCTCCTCACCAGGTTCCTGGTCTTTGAGGAAACGCTTTGTCATCACTGATGCTCACTGTGGGTCTTTATGACTTTATTACCACTGTGGGTGGTTTTTTCTATTGCTGTTTGTTCCTTGTTTTTGTTGTGAGGGAGTAGGGAGGGTTGAGTTTTGCCAGTTGCTTTGCCCTCTACATCTCTTGAGCTAATCACAGGGCGTGCTTTATTGGTTCTTGTTGTAATGGGGTATTGCAGATTGATTTGCATGTAGCAAATACTGTACATTCCAGGAGTAATTTCCACATGGTCTCCTGTGCGTAATCCTTTAGTATACTGCTCAGTTCAATTTGCTAGTGTTTTTGCTGAGGATTCTTCTTATCTCTGCCCATTAGAGCTCCTGGCCTGGAGCTTTCTTACAGTGTTTTTGCTTGGAGCTGGAGTTAGGAGGAGGTGTGTTCAGAAGTGACCCCTTCTCTTCAGGCTTTTGGGTGTTTGAGGATTGACATTCTTGGTATTCTTTTACATGTTAACCAGGAAAACTATTAAGGTCAAAGCTTTTCTTTGTCAAGAGATTTTTTTGGTTACTGGTTTCCCCTCTTTGCTAGTTACAGGATCATTAAGTTTTTGTTTTTTCATGATAGAATTTTGGTACATTTGGTGTTCCTAGAAATTGTCCATTTAATGTAAGTTACCCTACTTGCCAGCTCTCTTACAGTCCCTTTTAGTTCTGTGGAATCAGTGATAAATGTCCCTACTTTTGTTTCTGATTTAGAAATTACTTATCTTCCTCTTTTTGACTTAATACATCCGGCTAAACACTGGTGAGTTTTGTTAATTTTTTTTTTTTTAACTCCAAAGAACAAGTTTTTGGTTTCCCTACTTTTTTAGTGTTTTCCTTCTCTCTGTTCTGATTATTTCTGCTTCCATCTTTATTCTTCCTCTTACTGGCTTCTGTTTAGTTTCTTACTTTCTGGTCTTACAATTTGTAGTTGGTTTAGTGACTTGCAGTTTCCTCTAAGTGGAAGTGTTGATTGCTGTGTGTTTCTCCCCAGTCCTTTCTTTGCTGTAAAACCGTTAGTTTCAGAATGTTGTATTTTTATTCTCTTGGTTCAACTGGCTGTTTACTAATGTATTGTTCAATCCCCATGATTTTGTGCTCTTTCTGGTTTTATTTTTGTGACTGACTTCGAACTCCTTTGTGTTGTGGTTGGGGAAGATACTTTGCATGATACTTAGCGTTTACAGTTTTGTGACCTCGTTTATAGTCTGGCTATTGTTTATTCTGGACAGTGCTGGAGAAGAGTGTTCATGTTTTGCTTGCTAGTGTTCTGTTTTACAGTGGTGTAGCTGGTTACTTATGTCTCCTTTCTTGTGTTCAGTCCAGCTGCATATAGTATTGAAAGTAGAGTATTAAAGTCTAATACTAGTGGTAGAACTAGTCCTTGTTTTTAGGATTTTAAAATATATTTTGGGGACGGGCGGTGGTGGCGCACACCTTTAATTCCAGCACTCTGGAGGCAGAGGCAGGCGGATCTCTGTGAGTTCAAGGCCAGTCTGGGTTACAGAGTGAGTTCCAGGAAAGGTTGCAAAGCTACATAGAGAAACCCTGTCTTGAAAAACATACATATACATACACACACACACACACACACACACACACACACACACACACACACACACACACGCAACTTGCCATTGGCTACACAAGCTTGCTGTGCTGAGCCCCATGTCGGTATATACTGTCTCCTTACCATGCACACTTGACCGAGCCTGCATCATCTGGTATCAGGGCAGTCACCCTGCTCTCTTGTGGTAACTGAGCATGGGTGCCCTTTTCCATCCTTCAGGCTATTCTGTCGGCAGTGCTGAAGTGAACTCTTATAAAGGCAGTCTCTGTGGAGAGCTCCTGTTCTCAAAGACCCGCTGTGCTGTTTTCTGTCTTTGAATGAGAGAGAGTGGAATCCATTTCGGCCTAAAGTCGTTGTTGATGAGGAGGAACTTCTGTCCTGTGGGCTGTGTTCTCTGTGTCTTGTAGTCTTGTAGCTGTTTCTGTTCCCTGCATTGCTGTTTTCTTCTGTGTTCCATTTTTTTTTTTTTTTTTCAGCTGAATCCTTTAAATTCCTTTCTTAATTCTTCTTGGGTATGCTCTGTAGCTATTTTCCTTGTGGTTACTATGGAAATTACCACTAGCATCCTCAAGTTAGAACACCCTGATTTGTTGTGTGCCCACTTAACTTCAGTGGTATCAGGCATGCTGCTGTTCTGGGGTCTCCTCACCCTCTCCAGAACCACTGTCAGGGCATCACCCCCTTGTACACCCACACTCAGACTCCCAGTGAACTAGTAAAAGTCTAGCACACTAGTCACTGAAATCATGTATGAAACACATGTGCAGGCAGAACACACAGCTTTTAGACTAATATGACTTTAAAAAGTATTGGCCTGAAATCAGCTAAAAACTAAAAAATACAGTAATAAATGGTGGTTGCAGTGTTAGCTTTAATTTGCCCACGTGTTTTTAATCTTTACTGTGATCTTTATTTCTTGGATGTATCATTTTTTCAGAGAGCATGCTGGTTCTTGTAGTTCAGGGTGACCTTGAGCATCTACCCTCCCCTCATTCCTGAGTGCTGAGTGCTTGTGATGGGCAGTGTTGTGGGCATGGCTGGGAGACCGTTACTGTCTGATGTCCTTTCCGCTCACCTTGCAAGACTCTAATTTCCTCCTTTTTTTTTTTTTTTTTTTTTTTCCCTTTTTCTTATTTTGAAGGACAGCTGTAATGGTAACACATTTTCTCAGCCTTTTATTTACCAGGGGTCCTCTTAGTCTCCCATAGTGGGCCGAGCCCATCTGTGGAGTTTTGGGAAGTCTTGTGTCGATCCTCCGCGAGGCTCCCTTGTATGTGGCGACTGTTTCTCTCCTCCTTTCAGAGTTCTCTCTTCCGACAGTGGTGACAGTGTGCCTCAGTACAGCTGGCTTCGTCTGAGCTGTGAGTCTTGAGCTTTGTGCATATTTATATACGTGTCTCACCAGATTTGGAGACATTTTGGTTATTATTAATTCAAATACTGTTCTGACCTGTTTTCTCTTTTCCTTTTTTTTCTGTAGCTTCCACAATGTGCTTGGTGATTGTCTTGATGGTGTTCATCTTGGTTTGAGTCTGAAATGCTTCTTGGGGACTCATGTTTCAAGTGCCTGCTCTGCAGTACTGTTCTGAAGGCTGGAGAGCTTCCAGGAGATGGGCCAGGTCTTGTGAGGTGGGAGGGATTTCTAGTTCTGGCCTGTGTGTGCTCCGCGTGAATACCTGCCACCACCCTACACACTCCCACGCTATGAACAGCTCCTCCCTCAGGCCCCGCCATTGTTAGGCCCTTTCAGCATGCCTTCTCGCCATGGTGGACTGAAGCCAGGAACTAGCACAGACCGGACTTTCCTCACGCTAGTTCTGGGGTATCTTGGGCACAGGGAGGCAAGAGTAGTTTGTTGATGCAAAGGCCTGCAAGTTGCTTAGTCTCTGCTCTCTCTTCCTTAGTTGTTTGTTTCCCCTGTTCTCAGACTTGCTAATTGCTATTTTTCTGTCTTCCCATTTGCTGATTCTCCCACCTGGGACGAACTTTGAATGACTTGAGCTGCAAAGTCTGTTCACTTTTTTTTCTTTTTTGGTTTTATAACTTTATTTTTGTTTTGTCTGTATCTCTTGATGTCTCTACATCCTAGGTCTTTCTGTGTTGTGTTGTTAAGATCACTGATGTCTATCTAGACATCTTCCATAAGCACTTTTCATGCAGTCTTGTTGGATGTGGGTGTATTCTTGTATCTTGTGTCTTTGAAGGTATTTTTCTGTTGAAAACTGCACTTCTGAATCTAATAATGTGGTAGATAACTCTGGAAGTCAGGTTCTCACTCTGCCTCGGGATTTGCTGTCTTTCTTTGTTACTATTGCAGGCTGGCTGTGCGCCAGGATGGGTGAGGTGGAGATGAAGGTCTACTTAGATCTTTTGCTTTTCTCTTGCATGTTGGACCACTTTCTGATTTTCCCTGTATGTGCAGCTGCCTTTCAGTTAGCCTTTTCCCTCGCCTTGTAGTTCTGGTTCCAAATTCAATAACTTTGGGAGTGTTAGGCAAACATTCTGTCTCTGAGCTCCACCTCTCTGAGTGCCGAATTTTGAAGTGTCCAGTTCTTTAATGTCTGTCTGTCCTATGGGGAAATGAAAAATCAAATAGTATGTGTGTTGGCCTGTCCAATCCATTCAGTTGTGAAAAGCACCACAGCAGTGGCCTATGGCTGTACCTCTGTGATGGGTACACATCCCAACACAGATATCACTCATGATAGCTCCACCTGCCACCCTGCCAGCCTGAGTCCCTTTAGACTTTCAGGTCTTCAACTCAGGCCAAACCAGGATTGGTGACTTCGAAGCTGAAAAGAATTTCGGGTCTAGCCAGTTAGGTGAAGTCGAGTTGGAGATTACTAAAGATGTGAGGTTTTTTTTTTTTTTTTTTTTTTTTTTGAGACAGGGTTTTTCTCTCTGTAGTTTTGGAGCCTATTCTGGATCTCACTCTATAGACCAGGCTGGCCTCGAACTCAGAGATCCGCCTGGCTCTGCCTCTAGAATGCTGGGATTAAAGGCGTGAGCCACCACTGCCCAGCTAAAGATGTTTTAATACAGGGTTAAGCATGGGGTTTAGAAGAAAGAGAGACTTTTGGAAGGAAGTGACCAATAGCCTGAGTGGAGGCGTGTGCTCCTCAGGGGAGGGAGGGAGGGAAAGACCTACTCCAGTGTAGCTGTGGGCTTCTCCAAGGGAGAGTAAACTGTTAACTACTGTTAACTGTCTCAGCATTGGCCCTGAATTCCCTTTGACTCTCAGCTTACATCTCAAACATTGCTAAGAGCATGCTTTTCCTCCTTCCTCTCTCTCGATAAAAGAGGTATGTGGGGTGGCTCTGGAGATGCCTTGATGGAATTATAATCTGATAAGGTAAAGCCAGAAGCCACTAGGGTTGCCTAAAGGGTCAGGGGATGTCCTGTTCCAGTAAAGACATCTCTGGTGAGCTTCCTACAGAATTGCAGGTTTATGGCTGGGAAGACTGTAGAGTAATTGTTCTGGAATTCTTGCTTTTCTGTTGGTGACAGCTTGGGTTGGATCTCAGAATGAGGAGACCTTTCTTCATGTCCCCCAGATACTCCTCTCAATCTTTCTGCCTCTGTGACATTTGGCCTAGCTGGGAACAAGTGCCCAACTGCCTGGACAGGTTGGGGCTGAGGTTATGAGACGGTGCCACAGTGGTTCAAAGTGATACTGACCAAACTAATCACAGTCTGCTGTCTGTGCCTTCCTCTGGAAGGCGACTCCAGAGCCCAGTCCCACCCTACAGATCCCTGCCTGGCTGGGAACAGACCCTTGGTGTTTCCTGCTCTTCCTACTCTTCCAGAACAGCTCCGGATTTGATTTTGTTTTAGCTGTAGACACATTATCTTTATTTTTACTGTTATTAACATGTGAATCAGTTAATCCTGCAAAGTTCCTAGCAGATACTAAAAGGAGTTTAAGTGAAGGTAATAAATGTGTGTTTGCATGGTGTAAGACCTGGGTCCACCCCACCTCTCTTTCCAGTTCTCCTACTTGTTCTCTACACATCAACAGGCTGACTTGGCCTTTGAATTTTCATTGATAATTAAAAGTATTGAGTTCCTGTACTTTAAAAAGATAATATAATGGAGATTACATATCTGTAAATTTTTCTTTCAATAACATTTGGAGATGTGCCAATATAAATCTAGTTCAACTACCTTTTACACTAATCTCACTTTTTTTTAAGAAAAAGATTTATTTATTTATTATGTGTACAGCATGTATAGCTGCAGGCCAGAAGAGGGCACCAGATCTCATTACAGATGGTTGTGAGCCACCATGTGGTTGCTGGGGATTGAACTCAGGACCTCTGGAAGAGCAGTCAGTGCTCTTAACCTCTGAGACATCTCCAGTCCCAATTTTTTTTCCTTTTTTTGTTTTTTTGTTTTGTTTTTTTTGGAGCTGAGGATCGAACCCAGGGCCTTGTGCTTGCTAGGCAAGTGCTCTGCCACTGAGCTAAATCCCCAACCCTAAACTCACTTTTTACCACTTTTTACACCAATTCTGTTGCGTTGTACTTTGCTAGTAGACGTGAATGTCAGAGGAGCTAGAGAATGTTGCATGCAAAGGCATGGTCACTATTGTTGCAGCGGACACTAAGAAGAGACCTCATTTAGAGTGTGTACCTGGGAGCTGTGCTGGGCACTAAGAAGAGACCTCATTTAGAGTGTGTACCTGGGAGCTGTGCTGGGCACAAGGCTGTTTGTTGCAGTGTTCTAAGGTTGAAAGGTTCTTCCAGGGCAGACTGATCTGTTCCGAGAACTGAGGCATGTGCTGTGTACCCCGCACAGAGCCCACCCACCCCACTCTCCACACCACAGGTAAGGGGTACACAGGATTAAATGAGACTTCCTGGGGGCAGGAAGGAGCAGGTGCCTCGGAAGGTTCCCTTAAAAGCCTCTTGGTCTCAGAGTAAAGGATTGCATGAAATCTCTTTCTTTTGAATGGTTGTCTATTACGACAGGAAAGACTTCTTTATTCCTTTTGATACTTAAGATAATAAACATTGTAATACTTGATGAGTGTTATGTTCAGAGTATTGAAATGGTCAGTTGCCGTTGGCCACATCTTACTCTGCAATTGCTATCCTGTCTATCTATCCTGAGTTCCTCAAGCTCTCTCTAATTGGCGACCTCAGCAGAGGTCTGAGCTGCACTTCATTCCCATATCACAGGGAGCCCAGCAGCCTGTGAGGTGACTGCGTGTGCAGAGCCACGTCTCAGGGAAGGCAGGCTGCAAACTGGCCAGGGCCACCAAAACTGTCTAGTGAAGGCTCCCTACAGCAGTCAGAGCAGCACCTAATGTGCAGTGTGGGAAACAAAGTAAAGCTAGCAGGTGGGGGCGGGCACTCGGTGGGGGAGCCCACAGAGATGCTGCTCACGGACTGCTGTCTCCCTTGCTGCTTGTCCTGATGGGGAAAGAATCCTCTCTTGGAGCCTATGGCCCTGACTGCTTCTTTGGAAACCGTAGGGCAGCGGCTGTTTCCTTGCCTGCAGTTACCGACGAGACACTTTTCTTTCCCTTGAACATATTCGTTTCCTCAAGAAAGCATTCTCATATTTCCCCTTTGCAGGTGGATTTTATTTTGGGTCCTGATTAGCTGGAGGATGTCTTTCACTGTGAACACTGTGTCGTAGTGACTGTTCTATGGCTGTGGAGACACATGACCACGGTGACTCTTGTAGGAGAAAGCATTTCACTGGCTTACAGTTTCAGTAAGGCATGGAGCATGGTGGCAGCCATGACAGATACAGTGTTGGAGAAGCAATTGAGAGCTACATCCTGATCTGCAGGCAGAGAGAAAGAGAGTGCGCACGTGGACGTGGGGTGGTGGTGGTGGACCCAGGTCTGACATGGACCTTTTGAAACCTCAGAGTCCACCTTTAGTGACACACTTCCTCTAAGAAGGCCACACCTACTCCAACAAGGTCACACTTCCTAATCCTTCTCAAAAAGAGCTGTTCCCTGATGACTAAACATATGCATATGAGCCTCTGGAGGATACTCTCATTCAGATCACTGCAGAACCGTCCCGTCCCCTGTATCCAGCCTGCTTACACAGGACTTCTGTCATTAAAAATAAAAGTTCAATATTTAGGGGAAAAAAGCCCTTAGAGCAAAGCCATTTTCACTAGCTGCCCAATGTTGGTGTGTATTAGAAGGGAAAGTTTGAGTCAACAGATTATTATATTTGCATTCTGCTTTTAGCACATTAATTCTTACTTAGCCATTCCTGTCTACTTACATGGATCACCTTGTAAGCTAATAGTCAGCACTAAGGATTACGTTAAACACGTCAGTTAGTAGGAAACCATCCTCTGATGAGTCCCATGTCTTTGCATGTGGATCAGCTTTCTTGTATCTCCTTTTTTGGTCATGCTTTGCAGTGTGGCAAACCAAATGTACCAGGTGGCAGCGAGTGTGCAAGAAGAGAACACTGTGCTTCCGACCCTAAACATAGCTAACGGCTGACTCTAGCATGTGGGCTTGAGTGACAGGCTACCCCACAGGCTCTGGCATTTGATTACACAGTCCTCAGTTAGTGGCACTGTTTGGGGAGGCTTAGGAGATGTGGCCTTGCTGGAGGAAGTAGGCCACTGGGTATGGGGGTCTCTTAGACCACCATGGCCAGCAGAGTAATGATCCATGGGAGGCAAGAAGGGAGTTTGGTTCAACATGACTCAGTAGCCTGTGTTAGTTCAGACTGAGAGTTTGACCCCAGGTGGTTTATTTTAGGCATATTTAAGCACAGCACAATTTAGTGAAAAATTTCTTTCATCATCCCATATGCACAATAAAGCTTAAGACATGACTACATTGAAACTCTTTGTAAAGTACGAGTAACATCTTCCATAAAGGTAGGGTGTATAGGGGCTGGATACATGGCTTAGAGGTTAAGAACATTGACTGCTCTTCCAGAAGTCCTGAGTTCAATTCCCAGCAACCATATGGTGGCTCACAGCCATCTGTAATGAGATCTGGTGCCCTCTTCTGGCATGCAGACATGCATGCAGGCAGAACACTGTACATATAATAACTAACTTTAAAAAAAAGCTGGGGTATATAGATTGAGGTTGACACCTTCCATAAACATAGATACTATAGATTGATAAGCTCACAATAAGGGTCTGGGGGAGGGTCCAGTGGTCTCACAGTACAAAGGTCACCACGCTGCTAACCATGTCCTCTCCCAGGCTCTGGGCAGAGAACAGGTTATACATCTTTCCCTTTGAAGAGACAGCCCTATGTGTTTAACATTCCTGGTTCCCCTAGTGCTTTCCTGTGAGCACAAGGACCTCTGTGCCTCCACAACTGGGGGTGAGCTTGGGGAGTTTAAGGACTCTAGCCAGTTGGAGCTTGCTTTCTCTGCTTCCCATTTGCGGTTCAAGATGTGAACTTAGCTTCCAGCTCTCATTGCTGGGCCGCCCTGCCACCCAGCTTCCCTGCTGTGATGGTGGTGGACTCTTACCCCCTGGAACTGTCAGCCCCAAATAAGCCCTTCTAAAGTTGCCGGGTCATGGTGTTTTATCACACTAGACAAATAACTAAGCAGAAGCATTTTAGCTGACAGCATTCATGTTTGACTTGAATGTCAGCAGGTTGCCCACTGTCTACATGGCTTTCATTTGTTGAACTCTCTCACAGACAGCTTTCTCTGCACCCAGAGCTGAGCTTGGCATAGCCCTTTTCTTGAAGCAGTTGGAATCTAAAAGATGAGGCAGGTGCAGTGAGGTGAGGATTTGAAAATTGACAAAACACAACACATAGACTTTTGGAGTTTTTCATTAGTGGTATTTAGAGGCTCTGAGGCCCGGCTATATGGTGAAGGAGCACTAGATAGATGTACCTGGGATTTTAGTCGTTTTTCTGATAACATTTTTTTTCCCAAGATTTACTCAGCCACCACATGGCATTTATATTTATGTATGAAATTGTAGCTCTTATGTAAATGGAAGCACAGCATACTGCTTCCGTTCTAGCTGAAGGCTTCCTTGTCATTCAGTGTCTCAGTGACAGGCTTTAGGCATTAACAGTGCTACAGCAGCTGCTAGGATTTGGATGAGTTTTGAGTGCCGCCCCCCTCCCCGTAAAGAAAAAACGGGTGATGTGCTAGAAGCTTGGCTCCCAATGTGGCATACTGAGGTGCTGAAACATGTAAGAGGTGGAGTGTCGTGAGGTAATTATGTCACCACAGAACTACCCTCAGAAGGGATTAGTGTGTGTCTTCTGAGGGAGTCCATTCTTAAAAGCACCAGTAAACCATGTATGTGAAACTGGTCCCTGAATCTCATTTTACTTTTCTCTTGAATATGTTCTCACGATGGTGCCCCTCACACTAGCTACTGTGTTGTGAAGTGGCCGGAAGGCCCTTACCAGAGGTCAGACTGATGGGCCACCTGGTCCAGGACTTGCAGTGTCCAGACTTCATTCGTAGTACATTACCCACTCCCAGGCATTTTGTTACAGCAATTGAAAATGCACAGTGGCTAACCTTGACTTGCATGTATACAGTTTATCTAGAGGGATTTCTGGTTTAAAGACTATTATTGTTAGAGCCTGTTTCAAGTATTAACACTTCCCCCCAAATAAATTACACAAATATGTCTTCTCAGCAGTATATCCATCTTTCTTCCCTCTGGACAGTAGTACACTATTTAGTTTGCATTTCACTTTGTGTGGAATGAAGTGTTGACAAAACACAACACATAGACTTTTGGAGTTTCTCATTAGTGGTATTTAGAGACTCTGAGGCCCGGCTATATGGTGAAGGAGCACTAAATAGATGTACCTGGGACCACTGTGTGACCAGGCTGACCTCACTGTCCCACCTCAGCTTCCCAAGTAGTCTAAAGAGGTATGCAATCTTACCCGTTTTAATTTAAATACACAATGTTTATTCTTCAAGACGTATCTTGGTCTTGAGCATGATATGCAGCTGAGGATGACGCAGACTCTAAATTCCTAATCCTCCTGCCTAGAATTATAGGTACACTCGGCCATGCCCAGCTTGGCTTAGCTTGCCATCTTCGTCCACTTCACGGGTGTAAAGTGGATCTCACCGCCGTTCTCCTGTCCGTTTCTCAGGCCACACACGAACAGACTTCTAAGTGCATAGCAGTGACTTCCCAGTGTGTGGACTGACTCTTGTCCTTGGCCTGTTCATCTGTCCAGATGGGCTCTTAAATAAAAAACAACTTCCCCTGGGTTTATATTTTGCCATTTATGGTAACTTTTGCCATCTGTACATTTTTTTCAAGTTCATTAACTTCCTTGTTATTAGGTTTTTATGTCCTATTAGAAGAAATGTGGGCTCTCCAAGATTATGAAAAATGCCTCTTGCTTCCTTTGAAGACTGGATGTTTCTGTTGATGTGTAAGCATTCTTGGGACTGTGTTTTGTGTGGTTGAGTGGCCTTCCCTTTGTTCTTTCCTCTGATGATCTGGCTATGCCATTGCTATTGTTGAGACATTTCTCTTTCTACACCGATCACTTTATTCTACACATTTTGATCTACATGGAATTCCCTCCAGCGTTTCAGAAGTTTTGGTGTATCCATGATTTGACGGCCTGTTCAGGAACAAGTTTCACACTGTTTTAATTATTATAGGTTCATCACTCTTTCACTGTCTGGCCCATGGTAAGGCTAGCCTTCATCTTCTTTTCCATAGTTAGCCCAATTATTCTTCAGTGTTTTCCCACAGGAGCTGTAGACTTAGCTTTTGAGTTATTCTGTAAGACTATCCTCTTAGTCTTATTGGAATTGTGGCACATTTACATGGGAATTTAGATTTCTTTTAGTAGCTTTGATCTCATGGACAACTGTTTCTTGAACATCAGATACTTCATCTACTCTGTGTTATTAATTAATTAATTAATTAATTAATTAATTGAAAGTTTAGGGAAGATTTATTGATCTCATAGAGGTGGTTACTCTGAAGCAGACTTCCTGTCATGGCAAGCCTTCTTGTCTTCACATATTTCATTCCATTTCCCTGTTCTTTTGGTCATGTGAAATCATCTTTTAGGGGCTTTTTTGTTTGTTTTTTTGAGATGGATTTCCTTGTGTAGCCCTGCCTGGAACTCACTCTGTAGACCAGCTGGCCTTGAACTCACAGAGATTTGCCTGCCTCTGCCTCCTGAGTGCTGCGATTAAAAGTGTGCACCAAGACTGCCCAGCCTTTTAGGGTCTTTATGATCATGTATTGGGTAATTATCTGTGTGTGCTCTGGGTCCTCAGTGGAAAATCACTTGGGGATATAGTGATTGCACTGTGAAGTGTGCAGGCACGTGGACTGGAACTCTGGTTGGGCCACTGAGTCTCCTGTGGTCTTGCTTAGAGCCTGTGGGCAGGGACAGGCGCCACTATGGCGCTGTCTCCCACCCACTGCGCTCGTTGTCTCCCTGCCTGTTAGCCTTGGATTCTGTGAGAGGCTGAAGCTTCGCAGATTGGTTTCTAGTCCATGTTTGAAGCCCCAGTTTAATTTTTATCTTTTTCAAGTGCGAGAAGAGAAAAATCTCTTTCGAGATGGTAATTCTTCAGATACACACCGGATTCATTAGTTACTCTTTCCTCTCAGCCTCCCTTTGTTCTTGTGTTTGTTTTGTGGTGTTGAGGATGGACTCTGGAGTCTCGCATAGGAGGTAAGCACGAAGTCACTGAACGTATGTCCCCAGCCCCACAGCGTTTAGATTACCACCCGTGTGTCCCCTGGTTCTGACAACTCTCTCTTTCAGCTCTCACTGAAAGTCACCATCACGAGGCATGCTCCTGACTGCCGTGTTCTCCAGGAGGTACTGGGGACAGAAGTGCTCTGGGCCCCTGAGTCCTTCTCATCCTGTTCTGGAGGCCTGTTCTTCACAAGACTCCACCTCCGCCAGCCACCTCAGCAAGCTTTCCTCACCTCCCTGCGGTTCTCAGATTGTAGCTCCAGGTCACCACCATCCAGTGTCAGTTCTGGAGGCTTCCTCATTGAGCACATCCACTCACCATGTGCTCGGGGAGACAGGATTGCTTTAGAACCACACAGACTTGACCTAAAACCATCCTGGAAAACAGAGTCCCCTTTCTGTCTCAGCACCTGGCTGAAGGGTCAGAGGTCAGCACAGTCTGGTGGTATGGGAAGTGTGAGACAGGGAGACATTGTTGGACCTTGCAAGCACCTAGTGTATCGCCGAGATTACTGCCCTGGTTTCCAGCCTTCCTCTTACGTGCTTCTGCTGCAGCTCATGCACCTCCCTCTTGGACAAGTTGGAAAGCTGTGGGCTGGTTGCTATGGGAATTGATGGGTGCAGCTGGCAGAGGGAGAAGGGAAGTTCTTGGAACTGACCCAGAAATCTTCAGGGAGCAAGTTTTATTTGTCTTCTGCCTCTGGCTTCCCTACCTGCTGTTCTTGGATTTGACTGGGGGCAGCCGTTCCTGGAGTCCTTTGAGTCTGGAGGGTTGGGTGGTCCCCACCACAGGACTTCCAGGAGGAGGGGTTCAGAGGGTTGATGTGCCCTGATTATGTTAGCAGTTGGCTTCCAAAGCTTTGCTGAAGTCACATAGCCTGTCTCTCTACCTGTCCAGGAATGTGCCACAGATAGGTGAGGGAGTCCCCAGTGGTTAATCCAGGGTCATGACCTTTCTCCCTTCACCACCACCCACACAAAGACAGGGTATTCTTTTCTCATTCTGGATTTCTGAAATGTCAAGGTGGAAAATGGACATTTTAATAAGTTGATACTCATATTGGACAATGAAATTAAAATATATTTTTATAGAGAATTGAGTGTGGTGGTGCACACCTTTAATCCCATCACCCTCCTGTGTGGGGACCCCAACCATGCAATTCTTTTCATTGCTACTCAGTAACTGTAATTTGCTGCTGTTGTGAATCATAGTGTAAATAATGTTGGAGATAGAGGGTTGCCAAAGGGGTTGCCACCCAGAGTTGAGAACTGCTGCCTCAGAGCCTCTGCTCTTGTAGCCAGTGTGAGAGCATGAAAACATGAAAGGGACATGTGTGGTGAATGGCGAGAGCTACATTAATGAGGTGGTGGTCGCTGAGTGACCTTCCCAAGGACACCCTAGAAGCCAGCTAGAGGAACTCACAGCTGTGGAGGAGGTAGTAGTTTCTCCATTCATAGGCCTGTTATTTGAATGGAATCTTCTAGAGTAAGCAGCACTTTACAAGTCCTTTGTTTTGAGCCTCAGAACTCTAACTTCTCTGGCGTTTATTTGCAGGGAGTCTTGCAGAATGTCTGCCTGGGCTGTGCAGGTGACCTCAGGGGAGGGGCTAACCATAGCGGCTCACTTCACTGAGCCTGAGACTTGTATCATAGAGGAGAGCTGTGAGTGGGGTCAGCCCTGAATGACATGTACTGACTGCTTTGGTGTAAAAATACAAGCCTCACCTGAAAGGGAATAAGACAGAGTTTATTCTGGAGCCAAATGTGAGTGACTGGGGGATACAGATTTAGGTCACCCCAAGCACCATGTTGTGATGTAGTAGGAGTTTCATGTAGTTTTTGTCGTAACAGGACAAAGAGCTATACACCAGGCTCTTTTCATTTATATGGGTGGAAACAGCAGGCTGGCCAGTCTCAGATTCTATCAGATGACACATTCTTAGGCTTTGGGTTGATGGAAGCTAGGGGTCTGTTATTACATTCCAAAAGGGTTTACCTAATAGTCACAGGAATGTTAGGTCAAACACTGGGGTAGTCGAGGCGACTGTCCAGTGGACTAAGAGCCCAAGGTAACTTGGATCTCTATCTCTTCGCAGTTATTTGATCGATTGGTAGTGTGCGTAACAGAGGTGTGGCTTTTTTGTTACTTTCTGGGAATTTATTTACCCTCCTGCTGTGAAATAGATGCAGCTCTTCACAGGTCAGTGACGAGAAAGCTGAGGTTCTGGTGTTTCTGCTCTGCCCAGCTCACCCAACAAGGTCAGGCTTTTGTTACAATTGAGATTGGAGCTCATGGCGTTCATTTGCCCAGAGCCCCAGGCCTTCTGTGGTTAATTATATTGCCTCGCGTTGTTCAGGCCTAACTCTTGTGATAGAATAGAGATGTGTATGATGTGGGCTCAAAAGCTCATGCTCTTTCTGTATGTAGGGCCCACCCTGTGGGAATTCAGCAGAGACACTAGGAAGTGCCCAGAGAGGTGGTCCTTGAATTAGGCACAGTAGGAGAAATGAACGTTGGGATTATGAGCAGTGTTTGGGGGCACTTTGTGACTAGAGACTATGTGAGGAAGGACAGGACTGCCATGTGGAGTGTTCACCCAGTGGCTGCAGAGAAGGCGTGTGCAGGGCACCGAAAGGAATAGGTGAGAAGGTCGGCAGAATTGGACCTTGCCGAAGAATCTGGATCCATGTTCTGTAGGTGTTGAGACACTCTGCCTGGTTTTGGCTCTAGTATCCTTTTGTTTTACAATCTTTAAAAGACACGGACAAAGAAAGTTATGGTTCATGCCAGGTCTATGTAGTTGTGCAGCCTTTAATTACAGTGCATGGGACCCAGAAGCAGGAGAATCTGTGAGTTCAAGGCCAACTTGATCTACAGAGTGAGGGGAAAACAAAGAAAAGGAAACGTAATAGTGAATTAATGTTTCCACTGGGCAGTGGTGGTGTAAATCTTTAATCTCAGCACTCAGGAGTCAGAGGCAAGTGGATCTCTGAGTTGTAGGCAGCCTGTTTTACAGAGTGAGTTCCAGGACAGCCCAGGACTACACAGAGAAACCAAAAGAAAGTTAAGATTCAGCATTAAAAAAAAAAAAAAAAAAATTAGGTTTATCCTCTAGGAAACATCAGTGTACCTGTTTGTTTTATGGGCAAAAATTCTGGTTATGTTATCCTGACTGTAATCTTGTCAGCATGGTGATGACTCAGGACAGCTAGAAACACAGCGTTGTTGGGCATCTATTGGAATCCTGATTTGCATACATAGTCCTGTGTAGTGTTTACTTGTGAGTCTGTTTGAGATCTGAAGTCCACAAAGGGAGTCTTCCTCATGAGACACATGGCTGGTCAGACCATTTAGGTGGGACCCTATGTGGCCTTCTTAGTTCCAGAAAAGAGCCAACTCTGGCCACACTTCCTGGTAACTGACCTCTGTCCTGTATTATTGCCCAGAAAATTCCTAAGGGTCCTGGTCAGACCTTTAGCCATGTAAGGTCTTTATAAAAATACAGCCTTTTGCTTGCTGTTTAGACAGGATTTATGCTACTTTACCAAGGAAATAAAAATAAATAAATAAATCCATTAGCACCTAAGTGAGGAGAATGTTTGTTGACAACTAGTTAGCACTGTTTTTGAACTGTGTTGTCTAGTTGAGCCTGGGAGTGGGATAGTAGAAGGGCACAGACCTAAGGTTGACTGCTGCTGCCACCAGGGTCTCCAGATTCTTGTCATCTTGTTCATCACTGTCTGCTGCGTCTCTGGGGCCTGGGACACAGTGAGTACCAAGCAAGTGCTTTCCAGATGGATGCGTGATGGCCAGGTCTCGGGCATCTCCCCGTTGTCTCCTCGGAGTAGCTGTTGTAGAGGATGGAAAAGCTGGCTCAGCTGCCTCTGGGGATTTAGTCGTCGTCGTGAAGATAGCTTGTTTCAAATGTTAGTCCTCTTGGGTTCCTTTTAGGCCAAACAACCAAATAGAACCGAAGAAACTGAAAACCATCGCATGTCATGGACTGACTTGAGAAATGCAGAGCACGTAGTATAACATTCTCTTCTTATTGCTCTCAAAAGGGTCAGGATCCCAAATTAACATACCTCCGTCTTAGCCAAGATTTCAGTTACTTGACTCAAAGCCCAGAGGATAGATGGAAATCCAAGGAGGTTTGCCAAAGCAAGGAATAGCAATGAGATTTCTTCCCTAGCGGCTTGGAAGTTTTTTAATTCCAGTAATTAATTATGAGAAAGTATTATTTTGTTAACATTTAGTAAAGAGTTTTAATAAGTGGGTACATTTTATATAAATATTAAGTTTTTTTTTTTTTCCTTGACAAGTGGGAACATTTAAAGGAAATGGTCCCTAACGGTTTTCTGGCCCTTGTAGAACCTGCACTTTGGTGATTCTCATGTGCTTTGGACCCAGGGCAGTGGAGCAAAGTCTGTGCTCCCTGCTAGCTGCTGGAAGAGCTAGAAGCTCTTGGTGCTGCTTAAGTCGGGGCCAAGTCTTAGTAGTATGTGAACAGACATGTTGTGCTAGAGTTCTTGAATTAAACTCCCCACATTTGATTTTTAGACTGCTAAGATGCTCCAGTGTCAGTCTGTCTCTCAAATTATAGAGCATTTCACGGTTTTATTTCACTATTTTAAAATTTATTTAAACATCATTACTCCAAACCTTCTATTCCATTTGTGTATTCATAGTCATTCATTCATTTATTCATTCATTCATTCGTTCATTCATTTGTTCATTCATTCACTCACTCTGTGGTGCCAGGGATCACACTCAGGCTGGTACACTTGGTGGCAAGTGTCTTTGCCTGGTGAGCCTTCTTGTCCCCAGTTCCACTTTTGTGAGTAACAGTCTCATGTCCAGTCTGAAGGAGGCGGCTGATAACATACAGACAAGACCGTGGTGTTCTTTCCTTGTAGCCTTTTGTGGTGGTTTTGTATTTTTATAAGGAAGTATTTCTTAGACTAACTATAAAATCTTGAGATTCATGAACTAAATGTCTCCTAAATTTCATCTTTCATGGTTGGCTATAGTTCTTTGCAGTCCTCTTTATGGTGAATATCACTGAAATTGCTTTCAGTTGGAACCCATTTGTCAAGTTGAAGTGGAGGACATTACCCATATTTAGTGAGACAAGTTCCATAGCAAGACACTTGGGGAACAGGAATCTGCTTGTGGGAGTCCTCCCTCAATACCCTGAGTACCCTGAGTACCCTGTAACCTTGTTGCACAGAATAACTTCTTTGTAGAGTGTAGACTCTGGAGAGCCAACGGAACTTGAAATTGAAAAGAAAATGTGGCCATAGTTACAGCAGCCCTTTTCTGAGGAGAAATGTCAGTCAGTAGAGATGACAGCAGAATGCTATGTTCTTTCTTTGGAAACCTGGTTCCATCCTCCTGTTCTAGAACACGGGGGTGTGGATGCCCTGGCTCCTGCAGGAGAGAGCAGGGCTGGAGTTACCCATGTTCACTTTGGGCCGTGAGAGCGCACATGAAATGCAGACCGTAGTTATCAGTTCTGGCCACTCGGTTCTCTTAGAGCCGTCAGAACGAAGTGCAGATGCTTGTTGGGGTGGACTCGGTGGGGTCAGAACCACTTACATTCAGGCTCTCCAAACCTTGGGCTCTAGTTTCTGTCTCTAGTGCACTGGCTGGTGGGTCATGTTCCTGAAAGTGATAGCCATTGCCACCTGTAAGGTACCCAGGGTCTTTAGAGTGGAACTACTGCCCTTCTCAGCTCTCAGTGGACACAAAGACAAATTGATTTACTTTAACGGGGGCCAGGATAAGGTAATTCTCATCAAATTAACATTCATTCGGAGAAAGGCGGTGTGACATTTAGTCCTTTCCTTGGACTGTGGAGCATTTTGAAATCAGAGCAGCCTTAGCAGAAAGAAGCACAAAGTGTCTTGTCTTCTGATTGGTCCTGAGACAGGAGATGGATATCCTCAGAGTTCCCAGCGCCTGGGACTGGCTCCCAGTCATGGTTCCCAGGTCATATTGTCTTTGCTTTTTTCCCCTCATCTTGTGGGGTTAGATGACATTTATTCTTTGCAAATAGTTTGTGCTCTTAATGTGACTGTGAGAACAAGACTGTCCTCTTTCTTGCTTTGGTTTTGGGGAATAGTATTGACATGGGACAGTGGCAAGCCAGGCTCTGGAGGGGACCCCTGCCACTGCCTGGACTGCACCAAGGGACATGGCTGACCCTCTTCTATTCATTGAGTAAACTGGAAACCGAATTAGCTACCTTTAACTTCGTTGTCAGCGGTGAAAGAACCACCAGTCTGTTGCCCTTGTGGCTTCCTGTATTCCTAACTCTGCAGAGATTGTCAGATGCCTGAGGCCTGGGATAGTGTAGGATTACAAGGAACACTCCTCCCCCTTTAGAGACCCAGGAAAGCTCAATGGCTCTGTCTTCAGATAAAGTGATTACTCAGTGAAACTCAATCCTCTTTCTTCCTTGGGGATTTTATTTTGAAACTAAGTAATCCTGATTTAGCCTTGCAGAATTTCAGTGTTCTCAGATGTGATTTGGGAGAGACTGGACCTGCTTTCTCAGATTGGTTACACCGCACACATACCCCCACTGTGTTGTGCTTCCTGGTGTATATGGGCTGCAGGGTGATGTAGGTAGGTGTCTTTCCTTATCACTGTCCTCCACCTTACTTCTTTGAGATGGGGTCTTACCTAACCAGCTGCTTGCTGTTCAGCTTGACAGGCAGGCCAGTGAATTCCTTAGAACCTGATGTTTCCCACTCTGGTACCAGGGTTACTAGTGCATGCCACCATGCCCAGCTTTTTATGTTGGTCCCGGGCATCCCAAGTCAGGTCCTTATGCTCACCCAGAAGCACTTTACCCACTGAAGCATGTCCTCTGTCTGAGGTTACCGATGAAAGGGCCTGTGTGCTATCAGTGTGGTGGCAGTACTGTTAAACATCTCTTAATCACAAAACACTGATTTTTACACTCAAGGTATAAAGATCTCCAACAATTTTTTTTTTAATTATAACAGTTAATTGATAAGATTTTTCTTCTTTGAAATGTTGCTAGAAAACACATCTTCTTTCCCTGTTACTGTAGTCATTGCATCTGACAAAATAAGCAGTGCATGTTTCTACAGAATGCAGCAGACTCACCAGCTGAGAGAGCTTCTTTCCTGGCCTGTTTGTTTTAAAGGGATTTGTTCTTGTGGGCGGCAAGATAAGTAACAGAAGCTAGTTTGTATTTTATTTTTATGTGTAGGGCTGTTTCGCCTGCATGTGTGCATGTATGTGTTAGGCATGCCTGGTGTCTGAGAGGCCAAAAGGGGGCATTGGATCTCCTGGAACCGAAGTTACAGTTACTGCAAACTGCCATGTGGAACCCAGGTCCTCTGGAAGAGCAGCCAGTGCTCTTACCCACTGACTCTTCTCTCCAGTCCTGCAAGCTGCTTTTAACTAACTCGGGGGAGGGGACAAAGAGCTACTGCTCTCCCTGTTGTTTCTATGTTCTCTTACTTTGTGCCTTTCTGTGCATATTTGTGTTTTCTAATAGCAAAGTTGGAATTTCATGGTATTTCTGCTTTTAATGTTTAGTTGCATTTTTTAAAATATTTTCCATCCATTTAAATAGTTTTGGAATGCCATTTCAAATTACTTTGTAATACTACACCTTGCCTTAGACTAATATGTCTGATATGTCATAGATAGAGGTTCTATGTATTTATTTTACATATATATTTAATAGAGATGCTTGATTATTTTCTTAGGATAATTACCTCAAATAAGAGTTACTGGATGAGACCACAGGGATGACTTGTACTTCTTCACATTCACTCTTGATTTACTGGGGTAAAACTGTTGCCTTTTCCGCGTATTCCTTTGAAAAACCATCTCTGAGAGTATACACTGACACTTAGTGAATTAAGTGGACTCTGCAGAAAAAAAGGGAAGGCTTCAGTTCAGAAAGTCTTTTTCTTTTTTCTTTTTTTGGTTTTTCAAGGCAGGGTTTCCCTGTGTAGCTTTGTGCCTTTCCTGGAACTCGCTTGGTAGCCCAGGCTGACCTCGAACTCACAGAGATCCGCCTGGCTCTGCCTCCCGAGTGCTGGGATTAAACGCATGTGCCATGACCGCCCCGCTTTTTTTGTTTGTTTGTTTTTTGAGACAGGGTTTCTCTGTGTAGCTGTGCGCCTTTCCTGGATCTTGCTCTGTAGACCAGGTGGAGAGGTTATCTTACACTGAGTGTTAGTGGCTCAGGATGTGGATTCAGGTCATCCCGAATAACATGTTCCAATGTGAAAACAGTGCCTTAGAGTTCATGTAGCCAGAGGACAAAAGCGAGCCATAAGGGCAGGCACTTTTTCAAATGCATGTGTAGGAACATCAGGTGAGTACGTCTTAGCAAGCAGGGATAGTTAGTTCTATTACAGGCCTCACATGCTACTTAATGGCATGCTCAGCTTTTGGTTTATAGAAGCTAGTAGTCTGTTAGTACCTTCCAAAAGTCTTATGTGATAGTCACAAGGATATTTCGTAAGACAAAGAGTGAATGGTTAAGAGCACCACAAATAGACCAAGATAATTTGACTTTGAATCCGCAACATTCCAACTCTGTACAGTCAGTTCAGACCACTCAGCCTTGTAGAGTCTTTACCATAGGTGTGGCTTTTGTGGGAACTCCAGTTCACAGTGATTATAATGATTACAGCACAGATCTGGTTATAATTTATGTTTGCACATTGCTCATTGTTACCCAGTGAGCTCATTGAAGGAAGTGGTGGTGTTGCTGGTTGAAGTTCAGGCTGGGTGTGGACTATGTTGAATGCCGTCTTCTCCTGGGGTTTGGGGTTGGATCCCAGCTACTCTCTGTGATTATTACCTGGCTCATCAAGGCACCTGCTTACCCTGGACCTCCTGCCTCTCTCCTGCAGGCATCCTCCTCACAGCTAGCCCCCACCTCTGGGGCTAGTGGTGCTTGAACACTGTTCTTTAAACTGTCTTGCTGTAAACCTGGAACCCAGTGTTTCAGATGCCCTCAGATCCATAGAAAAAGTACAGCATGGCTTTTCAAAACTTTTCAAAAACCCTTGCAATTCTCAAATGGGTTGAAGGACTTGATTTGGGGAAATTGAAGGTGTTTTTGCTTTAGGAAGTTCGGTTTTCTTCTTTCTTGAGTGTAGCCAAGGCCCTTCCTGATAGCCTGTATTTAAAATGTAATTGTTAGAGAAAGACAGTGTGAAGGCAGCTGCTTCCCTCAGGTGTGTGGATGGGGGTCAGGCTAAGGCCTGAGGCAGAAGCTCATCGGGTGTTTTCTGGAGTCAGGCCGTGCTGGTTGGTGCCGAGCAGCCGAGTCCTTCCTGTGGCCGGTGTCAGGGACACCGAGCTGCCAGTTCTGATGCTAGTCTCAGTTGTACACAGAACAAGACTGTGAGGAACGATGGAGCGGAAAGCTGAGATCCCTTCCCTGGAGTGCAGTGAGGGTGGGTGGCCAGCTCCACAGCAACCTGGCTCGGGTTTTCTCTGTGAATAAGTGGAGGACTTCACTTTGAGGAAGAGCAAAGCAGCCTGGAACAAAATTCCACCCGTGGAGCTGAAGTCACCATTTCCTCTTTCAATCTGGGATCTGCTGACCAGTTAGTTAGATCATTTACCCTGCAGCAGGCATGCAGTAGTATCTGGAACCCTGTAACTCCTAGAGGGCCATCTTTGGTGAGTCAGACACAGTGCCTTAGATGTTAAAGCCATCACAGATGTGTGCGAAGAGGACCCTAATACAACTTAGAAGAGGAAATGACACAGCACAGGTCTATGTGATCCACCACAGGTTGTTAGATGAGATTGATGGAAGCCATGTGGAGATAAAAGGAAAGACGGCAGGCATTTCAAGAAGCAGGATTGTTCTTTAATCACAACTGAGGAGCTGCAGTCACTCCCCTGAACTGGCCTGGGGTCTTGGGGACTGTAGAGGATGGAAAAGGGGGAACTTTGGAAATGGAAGATTCTACCTGGATTTCTGGAAGTGGTAGATGCCGGTGGCCTTGGTATGTGGGTCTCTTCAGCAGGTACTTCCACAGCTGTTGTTAGTCACCTTGCCTGTAGGAACTTCTCCAGCCACCTGAGGGTTTTAGGTTATTAACCCTTCATCAAAGGCTCATCCAACAGAGAAGACTGCAGACTGTTGAGAACTGTCCTCAGGAGAAGGTGGGCGTGGAGCTGCCCTGCAGAGGAGAAAAGACATTTAACGGGGTGCTGGAGGCCTTCAGTCCTAGGACTTGGGAGGCAGAAGCAGGCAGATCAAGTTCAAGGTCATCCTGGCCTGTCTCTTGAGCCCCAGGCCAGCTGGGATCCAGGAGAATCCCGGAAGAGGAGGGGGAGAGGAAGGGAGGGGAAGGGGGGAGGGGGGCCGAAACCTGTCTGGTTGGGGGAAGGGTTTTTTCTTCTTGGGAATGAATCCTATGCAGATCACCCAGAGAGCACAGGCATGAAAGTGAGTTGGGGAGAAACTTACCGTCAGTAACAACATGGCTCGTCCAAAAACCCCAGTGTTGATGATTGACACTGGACAGAGCACATTTGTGCTTCTCTCTGGTGCCACATGGCTAGCCCCTTATCTGCATTTTTCCTGTGAAGTTTCAGAATCCTGTGAAGAGAGACAGGGCATGCCACAGAGTGCCTCCTTCACACTGTCCTGGAGGCTCTTGCAGGAATCACCCTTGTTCCCTCCCGTATTAATATTTGACAAGACCCACAGAGAGCTTGCTAGATCCTGTCTGGTTACTGTGCAGACCACGAGACCAGACTTCAGCTCCCCATGCTCAGTCCTTGTTTTTATCCTGCACAGGTACTTTTCCGATGGTTGCGGCCTGCTCAGACAATTGCTGCAGTGAGTGTGCAGGAAGTTGATTTCCAGGTAGGAGGGCTCTAGGTGCCTCTGGAGCTTTACCTAGAAGTTGTTCAGTTTGGTTCTCAGCTTCATTTGCCTTTGTGTCGTATTTGATGAAGTGAGTGATGGATGGTCATCCCAAGCAGTTATGTCTGTTCTTTTTCTCATTCCTTAAAGTACTTGGATAGGAAAAGGGAAGAACTGGCTGCTTGTTTAAAACTTTTTTCCTCTGGATTTCCAGTGTTGTTGAACTCCTAATTGGTATGCTTGCTGTTAATACATTTGGTTCCTGCATGTTATGGATTTGGATAGTTCCAAACCGTTATTGAGAACTTTTATGCTCACAGTAATAGCCATAGTGGCCATTATCATTAACGTGTGCCTGGACTTTTCTAAGTGAGGTGCCTATGACTGTTGATCGATAATAGGGCAGATGGTTTCTGCAGCTCACACAGCTTGTAAGTTGCTGAGACAGAATTTGAACTCACATCTGTTTGCCGTTAGAATGCCGAAACTACTGTGCTCAATTGTTTTTTCCTGTTGCACCCCACTTCCTTCCTGTGCAGTGTTAATGGTGCCTCTCCTCTTGTATGGAACAGTTGGATGCCACTTTATTCTAAAGTAACTTTTGGTTGTCACAAGTCCTTCCTGTCTGTCACATTACCTCTTGGCTCGACATCTTAGCTACTCTGGTCACAACTTCATTTGCTGCTGTTGATGGTACTTCGAAGCCATGTGTTTCTTTTCCCCTTTTCCTGCTTAAGGGAAAAGAAATTACCTTATTTTACATGTGGTATCATTTTCTAAGTGGCAGTTCAGTCTATAAACAGCTTCCAGCAGTCCTCCGAGACAGATTAGAGTCTTCTCCTGATCTGTGAAACAGCAGCTCAAGCCTTGTGCAGTCCCACAGCCAGGGACTCGAGGATGCAGCCAATGTGAGGACTAGAAACACACCGAGTGGTTCATCTGTAACAGCTAGTAGTGGGTGTGACACGGGCCAGGGCAGGGCAGCAGTCGAGAGTGCTTGCCCCAGCGTGTGTGTGGCTCTGGGTTGGATAGCCCCCCATCTTGTTGTAAGTTGTTGACATCTGTATATTAAAAATACAGCTCTGTCAGTCACATGTCCTAAATACTAGAGTGGACAGCCGTGTATTATATTCTGGTCTGCCAGCTCTGGTGAGGTAGGGTGGTATGTGTTATGAATTCAACTCAATAACATGTCTAGACAGAACCAAATGTGTAATTATGTAAAATCACAGCTAAGGAATTCTGACTGAACAACTTTAATAATTATTGGCAACTTTGACATTTTCTATTACTTTGTATCCTTACAGTGTTAGCCTATTATTGTAGAAGAGTTATTTTTAGACAAGACAGAATGTCTAAGATGTGTTATGACTCTAGTTTTTAAAGTAAAATGAATCTTTCATCCAAACAACCTTAAGTTTCATGGTTTGGAGAATTGAGTAAATTTGAATAAGACATGTTGCTATCAGCATTAGGGTTGAACAGGCTACTTTGAAACTCACTGAATAGGACATCAGAACTGCCATCCTCAGCAAGTTTCTTCTCAGTGGGACTGACTGGCACTCTGTAAAGACAGCTCAGACGGTGCCAGTCTCTATCTGTCATTTCCTGCCTTCTCATGTAGTCTAGGCTGTCTGCCCTTGCTCTCCAGCCCCCAGCCTTAGAGTGGTCAGCATCTCTTCTTCTGTCCCGCTGTCCCCTCACACAGGCTGTTGGAAGCCAGCAGAGGGAGTAACAGACATTGCATGACTGAAGTTGTGGGTTCCTGAAATGTCATAGATATACATTCTCTTCTCTTGAGATTGAGGTTTTACATGTGTCTCTTCCAGTGGTGCCCTGTATAGTGGATGTGTGTGCCTGTGTGGGTGTCTGTCTCTTTAACAGTGTCATGTGATGACACAATTTTTAATAGGACATCTTTTTCATTCATGGCTACTAGTTTTGTGTCTTGGGAAGCTTATTCCCTTGTCCTGAATATATTCTGTTTTCTCTTATACCCTCTTGGCCTGCAGGCATCCTACAGTATTTCGTTCTGGAAACGTCATGATTTGGGCTTTATTGTTGATGACCCAAACTGACATTTATCACATGCTTTATTGTTGACACTCAGTACAGTAAGAGGTGTTTACATGGCGTTTTGTAAGTGAAGATTTGAAGTACTCCGAGAATTTGGTCCCTTTCTGATGATCAGGGTAAAGATGTGTTAGGTCACAATCTGTATCTAGTCTAGTGCTTTGGTGAAAACCTTTTTCTTTTTCTGAGGGGGAGGGGTAAAGCCTCCCTTACCCAAACAGCATTGCTATTGGAAATCGCGTGACTTTTTGGTAATTTGGTTTTCTCTTCTAATGAAGCCAGTGGTAGGAAGTGCAGGACAAGACTGAAGATGTGGTGTGCATATGTGGTGTCAGGTAGAGAGATGCCTTATTTGTGCATTCTTGTTAGGGTCCATGGATGACCCCACAAAGATCACCACTCACATATGTAATCAGCAAGAGCGTTTATTGCTTGAGAAAAAGTTCCAGCATGCAGAGGTCAGCCATTCAGGCAAAATGGTGATGACCACAAGGGGAGTGTGCAAGCTCCTTTTAAGCACAGCTAGGGGAATTCCAGGGCAGGGGGATGGGACCTTTGGTGGGTTTGAACCTAGCAGCAATGTATCAACAGGGGTTGGTTGGGAGTCGGGGACTTTCCAGCTTCAAAATGGGCAGCTGTCTTTGGTCACCATTAGGTGGTAGGGCACCTTTTGATTGGTTGGCCATAGACTCTGGTTATCCCTGGGAGGGCCAGCTCCACCCAGGAAACTGAAACTGAGGCCTGGTCTTTTGGCATGGCTACTTGGACCTGGTCAGTCCTGCTGTAAGAGGGGATGTCCACTTCACTACTTAGCTGACCTGGAGGAGCTGAGAAACTCAAACCTACTTTAGGAAGTTGAAGTGGGACTGGGCAGGGTGTTGCACACTTGTAATTCCAGCACTTGGTTTGGTAGACTAATGATGAGATCCTGGGTGGGTGTTGGAGGCTGTTGAATTTGAAGAATCAAATTGATGCCATTCTTTAGCCTGGTCTAATTTGATGTTTTTTAATTAACTGTCATAGGGCAGAATGTTACTCTTTGGTTTTAGTTCTGTCAGAGGCATCCGGGCCTCCTAGTGTTTGAGTTTTCTCCCCATGTTTTGGTAACCAACAGGTTAATTGGGGGACCAGAACTCTCCAGCCAGGTTTCTCAAGGCTTCCTGGTGTCCCCATAAGTACTGATAAACGATAAACACTCCATTATCTTGACAATCCAGTCGATTCTGAGGTGCTTTAGGGGAGAAGGGGGAGCCCCACATATGAGTACAAGAATGGATGCCCAAGGTCCTTCCTGTACTACTTGGGTATTGGAAGACAAACGAAACAGGAAGCAAGCAGGGCAGCCCCAGAGTGAGCTCCTGCGTTGTGTGCTGGGCTGTTAGACTTCAAGGGGAAATGCGTTTTTACCCTTGCAGGGAAGGTCATGCTTTGATTTTGGTTGAGCACCATGAATACTCTGGTGACATCTCAGAGTTGGCATTGCCCATGCTGCCCACTGAGCAGTGTCTGAGGAAGTGGCAAGGGTGCTGGGCAGCTCAAGGACCAAACAAAGCAGACTCCTCTCTCAGGAAACATTAGCTTCAGTTGATAACTCTCAGAGAAACTGGGCCAGTTCCCAGGCCACTCCTTATTTGCTGGGATAAGCAGTAGCATTAGTAGAACCTGGTTGAAGGCAGAGGTAATACAATTCACTGTTCTAATTATGTCCTTTTAGCAGGGCTATATTACACTTTGTTTATTTAGAATGGCATTTGTTTTGCTTAGTGTTCACCATTACTTTTGACGAACATGGGTATTTATAGTCTTAGGCATATCGGTCTTCCTTCCTTTTTGGATTTATTTTATTTATCTGTCTATCTGTCTTTCTGTCTGTCTCTCTCTCTCACTGTATCTGTCTGTCTATCTGTCTATGTGGATTGGGGGCTAGTCCTTGGATCCTTTGGAATTAGAATTGTTGGTGCTTGTAAGCTGTTTGATTTGGGTGCTGGGAACTGAGTTTGTGTCCTCTGCAAGAGCACCAAGTACTCTTACACACTGAGCCACCTCTCTGACCTCTGACCAGTTAGTTTATAGTGAACTGTTTTATATTGTTTACAAGAACCAAATTAAGTGTCTTTATTTTATTTTGTTTCTTTAGCTCTCCATGCTGGGGAGTAGAGTCAGGGTTCCGCACATGTGAAGCACTCTCCTGCTGTGCAGTAGTCCTAGACCTCATATTTGATACATCTTGTCTTTTACTGTATTTCTACAGGAACACTTGCTAGACAGTGGTCGCGGTTGTCACATGGAACGAGAGGTTGTTACTCATTGCTGTTTCAGTGCCTCCACTTAGGCCAGCAGTCATCTCTGTTGCTGGTAGAGTCTTTGAGCCAAGGCTGTCTGTCTGTAGGTATCTACAAAATGTACCCCAGGATGTTCTGCATTGGCAAAGTGAGTGTTGACCGCTCTTGTTTGTATAACTGTCAGGTTATTTGAATCAGGCAGTATTAGCTTAGCCATCTGTACATGAATGTGTTCAATAAGGATTTAGGCAGCATTAATCACTTGCTGTTTGTTTGATCAGATGATGGAGTCGACTTTTGTGTGTATAAAATAGCTGAGGTTATTATGTTTAATGTAGAGAGCAGATGCACTGTCTTGTGAAAACAGCATGCAAAGCCCAAATCTCAATAATCTAGAAGCATGGTAGAATACTGTGGTTTTGTGTGCATGTCTGTGATTTTAAAAGAGTGAATTGTGGTTTGCACTGTGTTAGACTTTCTGCAAATGTATGTGATGGCTGCCCTGGCCCTTAGGTTTTCAATTAATCATATAATGTTGAGCAGGGGTGGGGTGTGTGTCCATAAGGCTTTGTGGACAACTGACATTCGCTCTGTGGGTGCAGACCTTGCCCTCACCAGCTTTCCGACCTTGTCAGTTCCTTAACACTGCTGTACTTCATCTTCTGCAAAATTGGTAACGATTGCACAAGCAGTCTGTGCTGGTAAGCTTGTTGAGTGAGCCTCTGGAGGTCAGTGCACAGGAAGTGCTGGGAACAGTGCCTGGCATGTGCGACAGGTGAGTGACACTGAAGCAGGGAGTTGTGAGATGTGTGTCACAGGGATTCTCCTCTAGTCAGTCTGTGACATTTCTAGGGTGACTTTCACAATAAGTGCTCGCTCTTCTAGGCTCTGAGGGCGTGCAGCGATAATGAAAGGCATGGTTTCTATCTGGGAAGCTCGAACCTTTTAAAAACAAGCACCCAAACGGTGTGAACAAAATGAAGGTATTACAGCAGTGTGTCTTCTGCAGTGCCAACATGGAGGATTAAGAAACAAGAAAGGAGTGTTATCCCAGGGACAAAGTGTAACGTCCCACCATGGGCACTTCCAGCTTTGCATCTCTGAGAAGCAGTGTCTTTCTGGAGCTCTGTCTTGTTTTCCTGCCGGGCTGCTGATTGACTTCAGATGAACTCAGCTCTCTTGTCATCTGGAGCTATTCTCTGTTCTTGAAGCCGACTGTCCTGTTCTTGCATCTTCTCTCTCTTGGTCATTTCCCTTCAGTAAGCCTTGTGCACTTGCTGATTCTGAAATGTTCTGGAAAATCCCACCCTTCACCTCCACCTCTCTCACACTTGATCCCTTCCCTCAAGTCCTCTGAGTTACTTCCCAGAACCTGTCCAGCCACACACACCAAAACCAGCCTGACTGTAGCCCTTGGTTGTTTCTCGGGAGTAGGGGTGGGTTCGGTCTGCACACAAGCTTTGTGTAAGCTCTAAGTGCCAATACCATCTCCATTTTCTTGTGCTGGGTTATTACTTAGTGTGAAGTCTTCCTGTCTCCTTTCCAGAGAGCTCTTCCAGCTGAGCAGGGGATCAAGTGGGAAGCCAGCCTAGGCCACATAACCAGACAAAGAAGGCCCCCTCTTATCTGCTCCTTTACCTTCCCTTCCTCTTCCCTCTCTCCATTTCTTGCATTTAAGACGGGTTCAAAGTTGGCCTGAGCTTGGAGTTGCCCTGCCTCAGCAGGGCAGTGGTTCCTGGAAGTCCCTACAGTTTACAACTGGGGCTCAGTAAAGAGGTGTTAGGACATGTGTAGACAGCAGAGCATTTAGATTGACAAGGACTAGCTGCTGTAACATGTACATGTGGCTCCAGGTCATCCTGGGCACATAGAGGACCCTTTCTCACAACCAAACAGTAAGGCAGGCAGTTGATAGCTCCTGGGGTGATGTGTGGTTGTTAACTTTGGGAGCTTCCAAGTGAGGCTGATGTTGCTGAATTTTATGGGGGACCTTTGAGTAGGAAATAACAAACCAGATGGCAGGTGCCAGATGACAGGCCAATGATGAGTTTATTAAGTCCACAGCAAACAGCTTTCTCAGTGAATTTGAGGTTTGACAATTGGAGAAGATTGACTGTTTCATTTTGTCATGGAACATTGTCTGGTACCTCAGCAGCTTTCACACTAGTCCTGAGTTTTCATCTGGCTGTGTAACTCATGAGGACGTTGCAGGAAGCCTTTTGCTGTGTATTCTTCCACAACTCAGAGGAAGACACAGTAATTCAGTTCTTCAGCTGCTTTTGAGAATCTTGTTGGGCTGGGGAGATGGCTTGGGTACGCTTAAGAAGCTTGCTGCTAAGCTCATGAGTCTCTGAGGCCCACAGGGCGGAAGGAGAGGACTGACTGACTCCTGCAAGGCTTATTCTGACCCCCATGTCCACTATGGCCCCTACATGCACGCACACACGCACGCTCCAGATAAATCAATGTAAAAACACCATTTGTAGGCAACAAAAGGTGTGGGCCTGGCTGGTAGCCGCTTGGTGGACTGATTGTGTGTCACTGAGGACTTGTATCAGAGCTCTGAAGCCTAGTGATCTTGAGTCAACGGTAAGAGCTTTCTAGACCTTGTGGTCTACATCCACAATATGAGGCAGTTGTAGTCTGTGTCATGAGGTCATAGTGTGCTTGCTCTCAAGCTGTGGATATTCAGTTTCGAAGGGGCTGCAAAATGATTTCCTAGTCTAATTACATGTGCAAAACTCCCCAGAGGCATAGACATTTTAGGAGATTTCCCCCCCCCCCACTTCCATTCTACAGTGTGAATTAAGGCCTTACTGCTTGCCAGAGACTGCTTTGGGGGTCTGGGGGTGGGACTGTAACTAAAGTAAGGACCGTGCCCTGCAGAGGTCATGGTTGAAAGTGAACAGGCAGGAACATACTGAGGAAGGACAGAAGGAAGTGGCATTGCTGTTACATAGACACAGAATTAGGATCAGGAGCCAGGGACAGCACAGCCATGTGCCCGCGTGGCTGCGGGTGGTGGTGATCACTGTTCTGGTGAACGGAGCCTGTCTAGAGCTGGAGACTGTTCTAGTACGTGTTGGAGATGCTCGTTTTTAACAAACACTTGAGAGTTTTCAGTTACATGGGTGCTGTTTGAAACTTTGGAACTTGATCCGGTTTTCAGATGACTAAATTTAAATAGAAAAGAGAGGAGGGTGGGGACCAGGCCTGGAGTTCAGCCCTGGAGGTTGGATAAAGGAGCCTAGGCAGGATTTGCTGGTTGGAGATGGCTTGCGGTCAGTCTGTGTTAACCACTAATACGTGTCTTTACGTTCCGGGAGTGCCCATGCTAAAGTTTACACACACACACCTAAGTGTTAATAGGTACCTTCTAGACTGGTGACGCCATTTCAGAGTGCCTAGCACTGGAGCCACTCTCTGGGGAGCTACGTGTCATTCGGGACACCCTAAATGCGTAGAGTGCCAGATGCATAGCCTTTGGGCTCAGCTGGGTGAGTGCAGTGTTGACCAAGAGTAAGTTTTGTTTGCTAACAGCCTGTTTTTGTTAGTGCTATTTGTTGTTTATTATTAAAATGATATATAATTTGCTTAAAATTAGTGTTATTTCTTCACAGAAATATGGTAAATGTCAAAAAAACCTCTCAACACAAGTTCTCCAAACATTCCATCAAGATGTGTTTAGTCATGTTGTGCTTGAAAACTTTGTGCTAGATAAACATTGGTAACTATTGTCAGGCTGCTTCTTCCGAGTCTGCATTTGTATGTCACACTCATGGGAACGGGAAATTGGAAGTTCTGGTGGTGTTTTAGGGTGTGGCTTGTGTAAAAACAGCAGGCGGAACAGCCAGAGGACGTGTGGATAAGTAAGCCTGGCCTTTCAGATTAAAAACTTGGTACATGCAGAATCCTAACTTCTGATGAAGTAAATGTCCAAGATGCACCTGAGTTTCGTTCTCACTATGAACTATCCATATTCATTTGTTGAAGTGAGGTTTTTTTTAAATGTGTACTGTATAAAAAATAATCTGGGTATGTACAAAAGCTTTAAAAACATAGCTTTTTTTCCATGCACCACTTCTAAGACTTCATTTTATGCCTGCCTGCCTCCTTCCATTCCTCCCTCCCTTCCTTTCTTCTTCCTTAAGATTAAATCCAACAATGTTTATCACCTTTAAAAATGATTTAAAGTGTATATTTGTGCACCAAGTTCATGCAATGCACATGAAGGCCAGAAGAGGGTGGTAGATCCCTTGGAACTGGAGTTATGAACTGTTGTGAGCTGCTGGGAATTGAATCCAGGTCCTCTGAAAGAGCAGCCAGTGTTCTTACTGCTGAGCCTTCTCTTTGGCCCTGTTTACCACCTTTTAAGAATAATAATTTCATTGAGTCTATGTTAAATAGTACAGAATGGTTAATTGTCACATATACATGTGGGGAATGTCTGTCACACTGAGAAGCATCTGAAGTTTGAAGAACCTTAAATGAACTCACTCTGTAGCCCAGGCTGGCCCTGAATCACAGAGATCCGCCAGCTTCTGCCTCTCAGTGCTGGGATTGAAGGTGTGGGCCATGCCTGGCTGTGACTTTCCAGTTGCCACATGAAATGAAAATTGCTTTTCTAATTACATCTTTGTCTTTGTTAAAGTAATGGGTGTTTGAAAACTTTAAAAAGAGACCTTTGAATTTGATTATTTAGCTTCATAGAATGGCTTACTAAGACAACGAGAATAAAAACAAACCAGATCGCTCTTCTGGCCTTTGCAATTATTTGTAGTTAAATATATAAAGAAAATTACCTTTTAAAATTAAATGTACATATAAAACAAAATATTTGTATCTGTGTTATAAGGATAATTTATAATGTACATATGAAATATTTCTAAATATAGAAGTAAAGTTTTTTTTTTTAATCAAATTCTAACTGAACATTTATAGTGGTTGTTGATGCTCATAATAACCAAGAGAAATGGAGGGAAGTGGAAATGTGCACATTTTAGAAATAGACGGTCTCAGGAAGACTTGCTTGCGCCCAGTTTCTCATTTTCTTGTTCTTTCTGTTCGTGTGTTACTTCCGGACTTTTTCTAGTGAGGTAGGTATGGAAAGAAGACAGCAGGGCTTGCCGCATCGTGCCAGACTATCACAGAGACAGGGCGATAATTGTGGGAGTGCCTTCCTGAAGAAGAGCACTTTGAGGGCGCTGAGGAGTTGGGTTGTGCGGCTGGAGTGATGAAGGGGAAGCAGCTTGAGAGAGAAATCCTGCCCGAGCTGGTTTCAGAATAAGCGCATTTATTGGAGTGAGGAAGAAAATCATAGAGCTTTAACCTGTCGTGAGGCGACCTGGACCAACTCAGGTGCCCCTCACCTCTCAGCAAACCGAGGGCAATCGAGCATGCCTGTTGAAGGGTTAGCCCAGTGCACCATGAGGCACAGTCCACCTGCCTGACTGCTCCTCTGCCAGCCTGAGCATCGCCAGTAACCAACCAGAAGGGCTGACAGATCAGAAGGAAAGGCCACTTCTACTGAACTCAGGCCACGTTTTGTGTCATTAAGTCAAACTCTCCTAGGCCGGCCAGGAGCTGTCTGCTTCTAATATCAGAACTGTACTCGTGGGCCTGTGCCCGAAGACAGGGTTGCAGGTGGAGCACAGCTTCCCTGGCGAGAGTGTGTGAGGGACTGTGCTGTGTGGAGGGACTGTCCTGGGTGGAGGAACTGTCCTGTGTGAGGGACTGTCCTGTGTGAGGGACTGTCCTGTGTGAGGGGACTGTGCTGTGTGAGGGACTGTCCTGCGGTGAGGGGACTGTCCTGTGTGAGGGACTGTGCTGTGTGAGGGACTGTGCTGTGTGAGGGACTGTGCTGTGTGAGGGACTGTGCTGTGTGAGGGACTGTGCTGTGTGAGGGACTGTCCTGTGTGAGGGACTGTCCTGTGTGAGGGACTGTGCTGTGTGAGGGACTGTCCTGTGTGAGGGACTGTCCTGTGTGAGGGACTGTCCTGTGAGGGACTGTCCTGTGTGAGGGACTGTGCTGTGTGAGGGACTGTCCTGTGTGAGGGACTGTCCTGTGTGAGGGACTGTCCTGTGTGAGGGACTGTCCTGTGTGAGGGACTGTGCTGTGTGAGGGACTGTGCTGTGTGAGGGACTGTGCTGTGTGAGGGACTGTGCTGTGTGAGGGACTGTGCTGTGTGAGGGACTGTGCTGTGTGAGGGACTGTGCTGTGCGGAGGGACTCTGATTCCCTGGGTTACTTTTTACCCTCTGCAGCATGCCACCCACCCAGCTCCCCATACAGACTTGAAGATTATGTTAACTAGTTTTAATTAAAACTACAAAGGAGGTCCATGGAGTGAACATAATGTCAATAATGCAAATTCAAATGAGCTGTAAAGATTTGGCAGAGCTGAGCCTTCTCCCAGGATAAGCTTGTATGAACCATGAAGTTAAACCAGAAAGTGAATTCTGACTAAGAATACCGAGTGCTGGGCCTGGAGAAATTGTTCACTGGTTGAAAGCATTTGCTACTCCTGCAGAGGATCTGAGTTCAGTTTCCAAACACGTGGGACAGCTTACAACCACCTGTAACTCAAACTCCAGGGGACCGACACCTTCTTCCAGCTCTGCAGGAACCTGCACGCCCTTACATGCGCGCGCACACACACACACACACACACACACACACACACACACACCCATTTTCCCTCCTTATCTCTTCTTTCCTTTCTTATTCACTCTCTCCTTAAAACGTGGGGAGGAGAGGGATACAGTTCTTTGTGGAGTTTCCACGCAGTTGTCGAGGTCCCCCAGAGTGGCGGGGATGTTGTAGTTATCTGAGACATGCGGACTTGTGGTAGAGTAGTTCACTTTCTCAGTTTTCCTGATTTTTACCCATTAGGATGGGGGCGCAGGCACACTCAGCCTTTGAGGCGCATACTTTAAAAAGCCTTGCCTGCATCCAACAGAACTCTATACAAGTGCCTCTCTCTGGAGAATGGTGTAGCATACAGTTAGGCTTGGCTTGTTGTGTTAGCCACTCACGTGTCCCTGTGCAGTTCTTAAGGTTCCCACCAAGAGTAGCCATTCCTGCTTCAAACGTTTGTGACTGAATTATTGTATGAATTTGTGAGAACAGTGTTATCAAAAAGTTTAGTGTAATCAGCTCCCTGATTCTTGGTGGGAATGCTGGGAAGCAAGATAGCGTCACTTCATTAGGTAGATTTTCCTCAGAATTCAGAAGGAGCCCAATAGCCATTTCAGAAGAGGAGGAAGCAAGGGAGTTCCTCCATGTCCTTAGGTTTGGTATTGGAAACCTCTGGGAAAGAGGACAATGGGAGAAAAATAAAGTTACTCACAGCTGCTCCTTTACAGTAAACACTTTATTAAAAATGCTTTGCAAAGTACCACTGAGTGGGTACTTCCTGCAGGTGCGTGTTGTGCATGTGGGATGTCCTTGAGAGGCCAGAGAGCAGACTGAAGGCAAGCTGTGGACAGCGCCTGTGCTGCCCATTTAGTGGTTGTTACTGGTTTTGCCTGAAAGAACAAAAAGATAATTCAGTAATTGGTACTTTATGGGAGTGCAAGGCTAATAGTATTTTGGCAGACTGCAGAGATGTGTCTTAGGAACCAATTTTACCAGTGTTTTGAGCCTTGTGGGGGATTGTAGAAATGGGAGTTGGTTTCTGTCCCATGCATGAGTGTGGCTTCCTGTTTATTGTGTTTATGCATGCATGCATGAGCATGTATGCTCTTATGCGGGTTGGAGATGTCTTGTGTGTCACAGCTAACACATGGAGGTTATAGGGCAAGTATGTGGAGATGGCTCTCTCACTCCACCTTTACCTAGGTCTGGCCCATTGGAGGACTTTTGAAAACAAATCTTGAGTGCTCTGGTGTGTGTGTGTGTGTGTGTGTGTGTGTGTGTGTGTGTGTGTGTGTATGATTTGCAAGTATTTTTCTAGTATTATTAATTTTTGCATACTCTTTTTTTGGGGGTGGGGTTTGGTTTTTTGAGACAGATTTACAGAGGTCCATTTGCCTCTATTTCCCAAAAGCTGGGATTAAAGACATGTTTATATTTTATATTTATAATTATAAAAATATAGCCACTCTCATATATATATGTATATAAATATGTTTTTCGAGACAGGGTTTCTTTTGTGTAGCTTTGTGCCTTTCCTGGAACTCACTTGGTAGCCCAGGCTGGCCTCGAACTCACAGAGATCCACCTGCCTCTGCCTCTCGAGCGCTGGGATTAAACACATGTGCCACCACCGCCTGGCTCAGCAATATTTGTATTCACTCTTTTTCCTAAGATTTATTTATTTATTTATTATGTTTACAGTGTTCTGTCTGCATGTATGGCTGCAGGCCAGAAGAGGGCACCAGATCTCGTTATAGAGATGGTTGTGAGCCACCATGTGGTTGCTGGGAACTGAACTCAGGACCCCTGAGCCGTTAACTCTCCAGTCCCTATTTTTGCATACCTTAATAGTGTCTTTTGAGAACACAGACTTTGAATTTTGAAGAAGTATGATTTATGTTTTGGGAATAAATGTCCAGAGAATTCTTTGGGTTATTATAACAAAGTTATGAAATTTTGCCTTTATATTTTCTTAAGGAACTTTTATAGTTTTACAGCTTACAATATGGTGTATATAATGACTTATTTGGGTTTTAATACCGACATAAGATGATGTTTTCTTTTTCATGAGTCATTGTCTGATGAGTATTTCACCATTTATTGAAGAGATGGTTATTCTCTTGGGCTGCCTTTGAATCTGTGTGTTATTTTCTTGTTGTTGGTACTGTGATAACACACCTGAGGAAAGCAAGTCAAGGAAAGGGGCGTATTGGGCTCTTGGAGGAGCTTCAGTGCCTGCAGTGCAGAAGGCGTGGTGGCGAACGTGCATTGGAAAGTCTCACTTCCTCACCTGGGGGACAGGCGGCTCAGCTGGGGGATGGGCTGCACAAAGTGGATAGGAAGTGAACCTTGGCTCTAAAACTTATGGCCCCCCTTCCCCAGTGACCCACTTGCTCCAGTGAGGCTCCACTTCTAAAGTTTCCACAACTTTTCAAAGACAGGACACCGGGTGGTGGGCCAAGCGTTCAAACATACGAGCCTGTAGGGCCGTGCATCTTCAGTCCACAGTGGACTTTCACCGAGAGTCAGTTGACCTTGTGTGGGTTGGTTTCTCTGGTGTTCCCATGTCACTAGGGGCTCCCCTGGTCTCTTTTCCAGTCACACACATGGGACAGGGTGTTTCCTGGCACTGCTCACATTCTGGGCCAAGAAATAGGGTGAGGAAGAAACCAGGTTTGCCCTGGTCAGGTGTCAGAGAAAGTTCCTATTCCTCAGAGCCGCAGGTGGTCGTGGTTCTTTGAGAATGCCTCAGCCCAGGAAGAGAAGAGAGAAGAAAAACCAAAGAAGGAAAATGGCTTGTGGAGACCCCTCCTTAGCTTCCCCAGCTAGAGCGTGGAGGGGTTGATTTGCTCTCTCTGGCCTCCTGTCTGGGCAGAGTGGGGCCCCTGCTTCCAGGGTGGTCCTTGCATTTTTGTTGAGTTGCTTCTGAGCTGTCTTCTTCCTGACCCTCCTGTCCAAGCTGAAAGGGGAACGTGAGAACACAGGCAGGTCCAGAAGGGAGAGGGTGTTGAGGGGTGCACGTTGTGCACCGTTAGCCTTTGCAGTGCCTGCAGAGCCCCCGAGACGCTGCTTCACAGGTGCTAGCAGCTGTGTGAACCCCAGCACTCGGGAGGCAGAGGCAGGTGGATCTCTGAGTTCAAGGCCAGCCTGGTCTACAGAGTGAGTTTCAGGACAGTCAGGGCTACAAAGAGAAACCTGCCCAGGGGAAAAAAGGACAAAGAAAAAAGAAGCTGCTTTGTGAATTATGTCATGGTTATCTCTGCCCTGGTGGAGGGAGTGGACAGTGTGTGGCTGTTTCGTCTTGCCCTGGAATCAAAGCCTATTGTGATTAAATACACAATTTGGAGTTGTGTTTGGGGTAAGTTGTTGTACAGGATACGAACCACAGCGGAAATGACCACAGTTGTGGGATTCCATGTTAAGAGTCCAGTGGGCTCTTCCTAGTCAAACAAGGGGCGGGGTTACGATAGCCATTGAAGACCATTTGTGACTGCCCATTCTCATGTCTGACTTCCGGTGCAGAATATGTCTGTAGTGCTTTGACCTTCTCTGTTCCTTCCTCATCTTCTGTCATATTAAGAGCAGCTTGGTTTCTGATACTGGAATATTTAGTTGAATTGCTTCTGTACCATGCGCTGATGGGTCCTAATCCCCTTGTCTAAGTGACAATGGGTATTTGAGAACACAGGAAGGTCCAGAAAGGAGGAGGTGTTGATGAGCCCTTCATTCTCTAGCGACTTTTAACAGATGTGGAATATTATTATCCACACAGCTGGTGAGAAACAAATATAGTTCACTGGATTCCTAGTGGAAACAGCTCCATGGTCTAGAAATTAACTAATTTATTTTAGGTTATTGTTTATCAGTAGAAAACCATTACAAATTAGTATGGAGGGAATTTTATGTAGTTGATCATTAATCTCTTGAACTCAACCTCAGGAGGCCATGTTAATGGAGTCACAGCAGGGTATAAGAACAGACAGCCAGGAAGGCCTAATATAAGGTAATTAAGAGTAACTCACTTGGCATTTAAATTATAGAAAATGAGAGTAAAATATAAAGATGGAAGGTGGCTGGCCATGCTGCACTGTCTTTAGAGATCTCACGTGCTAATTAGTTGCATCCCATTGTTTGCTATGCTTTTGTTATTTAAGGCTAATTGTAGGAACATTTGTGGAACACAAGCCACCTTCATGTGCAAGTGCCTTACATGGCTTGTTTTATGACATGCTGACAAGAACCCTCTGAGGCTGGCCTGATGAATGGGAACGAGGGGCATAAAAGAGGTCAGTGTTTGGGGTTACAGTTCACACAGTCTGGCTCGTCACTGCACTTGGCCTGGTTAGCCTAGTATTCCCCAGTGGATAGCTGGTGGTATAGCTTAATGGAGAATGCTGGCCTAGTGTGCTGGCCAGTTTTTGTCCCCGACACAAGCTAGAGCCATTGGGGAAGAGAGACTCTGGCTTGAGAAACTGCCTCTATGTAAGATTCACATAGAGGGATTTTCTTGGTAAGTGGTTGATGTGGGAGGGCGCAGCCCATTGCGGGTGGTGCCATCCCTGTGCAGATGGTCATGAGTTGTGTAAGAAAGGCTGAGAGACCCACAAGGAGCCAGCCAGTAAGCAGCCTCTTCCATGGCCTCTCCTTCAGTTCTTCCCGACGTCCTGAGTGACGATGGAACGGGACCTGAGAGCTGTGACAGACCCTTCCCCCCCAAGCTGTTGCTGTTCACGATTACCACAGCACTAGAAGCCTCACCTAAGACACCTCCCATGCACGAGGCCCCGCCTTGATAGCCAGCACAACACACGACCTAACAAACCTCCATAAAAAATCCAAACCACATAGAACCCTCTGGAAAAATCTCCTGCAGTTGAATTTAGCTTAATTTTGATAGGAAATTATGAAGATCATATTAAATACTAAATATGCATTAAAATACAGCTGAAGTATAGTCTGCCCATGTATGTCATAGCTGGAAAAAAATAAATGTTAGATTTAATGATTATTCATTTTGAACCAGACCAAGGTGGGGAAGAAAGCCTGGGTTTCAGGATTTATTATCCTGAGAACATTTCTTCTGCCAGTTTATCCCATGTGTGCTTGATGTGCATAATCAAAACCGTCTCTTCAGTAGCATTGGCCGAAGTGAGTCTCATTAATCCAGTGCCGAGGATCAAATCCAAAGGAAGGCTTATATAGGACTGGGTTCAGGAAGAGAGGTGTTTGCTTGTTTCCATTAGGGACAGCTTAGGGTCCTGATGGGGTTAACCTCTCATTCCCTCCAGATGGTCTGATAGAGAGCATCCTTGTTCAGTTTAGAAAAGATGGCTCCTCCTCTCCATCTTTTCCCCTCTTGCCCAGTTAACAACAGTCAGAGATTTGATACTTGTAAAAGAGGAGGACCCTGAAGGAATTGAAAGAATGGTGTTAACATCCTGTGCAGACGGATATTTGTGCCTGGAGGCTCATGTTTATACAATCTTTCTTTGTGAATCTCCAGGCAGCAGCCGCCACAGAACCATCCCAGACAACTTGTGTGGTATTTTTCCCTTTGAGAAACATAACTGTTGGCTAAGCACAGATAAGATCTTTTTACTGTGTCCACTGTGTCCACTGTGTCCACAGAACAAATGACTTTTAGGGTTGTTGGCTAAGGACATATCATAGTGTTTGAGGGTAAAACTCTTAAAAGTGGTCCCAATTTAAACACTATTAGAATTATTATTTAATTTTGGGACAGGTCTTATTCAGTAATCTAGCTGTCTTTGAAATCAGTCTGTAGCTCAGGCTCGCTTTGAACTCACAGCTATTGCTTCAGCCTCTCAAATGCTGGGATTACAGGCATAAACCTGAAAGATTCTTCACATAAAGCCTAAGTATTTCTTTTAGATTGGAATTGTGTAAACACTGGGGAGTAGTTTTTGCTTTCACAACAGTTGATTATGAAAACATTTGAGTGCGACACTGGTTGTGTGGAGCATGCTTTGTGTTGTTTTCGGATGAAATTGCCCTGATTCTTAGTGAAAATGCCTCCCAGTTCACCATTTGTTTACAGCATTTATTTCCTTGTGCAAATTTATAAATGGACCATTTGATTCTATTTCTGCTGAAGTCATTGATAACTACTGGGGGATTGCATCTGTGCAGAACTCTGGAAATCAAGGAGACTTAGCATAATTGTAACAGCTGGATAGAGATGGGAGTTCCACTTCTGTGGCCTTATTTGCTTTCCAGGACTCCGAGTAACCTATCCCATTGCTCAGTTCATTTCCCACATCCGCTCCAGAATTTCCAAATGAAAGTATGTCTATGTTCATTCCTTGCTTAAAGGATTTCTAAGGCTTCTCATAATCCATAGGTCATTTATATGGATACTGTGATGGGAACCTCGCAGGCTGGCAGCCGCGTTGTATGTCACGTTGATGCCTCTGAAGTTCTGCCCCCTTCTCAGTTCAGGGGTTTGTGCTATCCATGTGCGCCTCAGGCCTGGTGCTGGAACTCGTGCCTCAGTGTTCGGCAATGCAGTGAAGACTGGGGGCTGAAGTAGCCATTTGAGGCACTGCAGGACGGGATGGCAGGATGGCAGGACGGACAGGGTGGATGGCAGGACGAACAGGACAGATGGCAGCACTCTCCATTTGTCGTTCAGGAAAACTGGGGCTAGCAGGGCAGGAAGGGCAGTCTGCACATAGCCGCATCTGCCATGGGACTTGTTGGATGTGCTGGGATGAGAATCCTGGTTTGCATCTGGTGTCTGGTCCATTTCAGCAGAGCACTTTGCTCTCCTGAATGATACAATAACTTGCTTCACAGCAGGAGTCTTTGATGGCTGGCTCGTTAGTGTGCAGCAGTATTTGAAACAGTGAGGAATAGTGGGCTTGTGCGTGTATATGTGTGCGTGTGTGCACGCAAGTGTGAAGATAGAGATGGAAATGGAATTGTTTTCTGTTAGCATCCACTTGGATTTTGTTCATAGCCATAAACAAGTCTGCACATGGAGTGAAAGTGGAGGTGATTCTGACTTGACTTTCCTTCAGTCTGTGAATGTCTGGTCCTGCCCAGAGGCAGGAGGCTCTCCTCCAACCTTGCGTGATCTCCAGGAACTATGATTCTACCAGGCATAAGCAGTGCCAGGATGCTTGATTCTTTGCGGGGTCATGATAGAACAGGGGTATTTCTGCAAAAACGAAGGAAAGCCACGCCTCATTATTCAGATGAGTAGCTGTACAGCAACCGTAGCTTTTAACGCATCAGACACCAGGGATGTGGGGTGAACTGAGAATGCGGTTCCTTTGAAATCTCTGATTGTAAGGTAGAAGGCGGACAGTGGCAACCAGAGTTTAGCCTGTCGACCCCAACTTGACCCTCTCCTAACCTCTGCCTGGCTTGTAAACCAGGAAGAGGCCTTGTGTAACTAGCTTGTGTTAGCATGCTGTTGATGTTTAACCATCCCCTTCCCCCTGGGCCCTGCCTAGCTGGCCTCTCTCCAGGGATCCATGGCACTCTCCTACCCTCTAGCTTCCAGACTGGATCACTTGTTTCCTGCCTACAGAAAACACCAGAAAGCATATTGTGGTTTCAAAGGCTAATAACCATAAATGGGTATGTGACAGAAAAAGACTCACCAGGCACTTGGTGCTGATGCTGCCTCTGTGTTTGAAACCACATTCTGCCAAGCATCCTGAGCACCTCTGACTGCTCTTCAATACCTGCAGTGAAGCTTGTGTGTGACAGCAGGGACAGGTGGGTTATCTTGTTTGCACAGCGCTTGAGTTGTACAAATTAAATGTCTGTTGGGAACCCATGTAGGGCGGTGGTTCCACCAAGTCTAGAGTGGGACTCTGGCTGCCAGCATCCCTAATGTGAGGACGCTGTTGGAGCTCCAGCCTGGATGTCTGCAGGACCTGGGCCAGGACAGGGGTGGAAGGGTGCTCTAGACTTTTTACCCATTTACTTGAAGCTCCTTGGCCATCCCTGACTTAGGAGGATCAGATGTAGTGTTTGAGTGGGCATGTAGCCAGCCCAAATAAAACCTTATTTCTATTACAAAAGGAGAGGGGAAGCCAGACTTGAAATGTTGACTCTCTGCCATCAAACACAAACTTATTTTTAAGCTTTAAGCATGAATCTGCCTTTGCAAAATTTGGAGGGAACTAATGTTATTTAGGGAATTAAATTATTTTTCCATTTTTTTCTCCCTCCACTTCTTTCTTTCTCCCTCTCTCTCTTTCCCTCCCACCCCCGACTCTCTCTTTCAACAGGGTCTCCTTGTCTAGACCAGGCTGGCCTAGAACTCACAGAGAGCTGCCTGCCTCTGCCTTCTGAAGTGCTAGTGCACCCCTGCACCCAATGCTTAAGGGGTATTGTAAAAGAAACATTTTAGCTTCAGGAGGATTTTCCCCTAGTTCATTTCTGTCCTTTTGTAAAAAATGTTAATGTGCAGTTATCATTCACTAATAAATACTTTGTTAAAATGGTATTGGTGATCTAGACTGAGAGTATAATTGATATTAGGTGTGGCACAGGTTCCTTCATATTTGGGAGCAAAGGTACATGTAGAAATGTTCTGACAAGCCTGCCCTCCTGCTGAGCCTCTCAGTAGTAAATGCAGCCCCCCCCCCCCCCCAGGCTTGTCAGCAGACTCCGGGCACCACGGATCAGCACCATGGTATGTATCGCCTGGTGAGCCGTCTGAAAGGAAGGGGCTGCTGTCCATTTAACCTGAGAGTTCTGTTGGCTTTCGGCTTTTCTTCTTCTCTCAGCCCTTTCACTGTGCTGCAGTCTTTCACCATGTTACTTCCTTGTCACTGGCCCTGTGGGCTAGCGCATGCTGTCCTCTGTTTATTGCATCTTGGAGAGGAAACAGAGGGTTCATGAAGTAAATGAGTTAGTCCACAAGTTAGAACTCCCGACCATGCTTGCCTCCACTCAGGAAGCATGTTTTGTACGTGCCTCATTTCTTCATACTATAATTACATCAGAGCTGTTTGCCTTGATACAGCCCTGGCCTTGGTACCCTTTGTCAGAGTGGTTCTGGAACAGCTCTTCCATGTGAAGTGTACAGTGGGTACTTAGCATGTGTGTAATGAGTAAGTGGGTGAGCAGGAAGAGGAGAAAGACAAAACTGTGGCTTTCTAGTGTCCTCTTTAACCTGCCCAGCCCTTGGGGACATAAGGCAGTGAACTGCACAGACGCTGGCATCTAAGGAGTCACTTTTCCACTGTGCTTGTTACACAGAGGGAGCCTGGACCTCATGCACACTATATGACATACTTCCGGGTGGTGGCATTCACCTTGGACTGGAAGACTGCTCCAGGTTGTTCATTGAATACTTGATTTTTGCTAGCTGCTGGGTTCTGGAGCTGCCAAGTAGATAGGAGTAGGCTCTGCTTTTTTTTTTTTTTTTCCAGAATTGGGGTGGGGACAGGTATACCCATGCACACCCCATCCTCAGTGTGCAAGTGCTGATGTGATCGTTTAAGAGTGAGGGCAGAGGAGGTCATTGGGCTTTGTGTCCTCCTTAAAAACATTAAGTTCTCTTTCTGGCAGGGAAGGGCTATTCCTGAAGCCTGTTCTAAAGCCTCTGGAAAGAGTGCTGAGGCCTTCCAGCAGCAGTTGTCCACTGGCTCCAGGCTGCTTCTCACGTGCTGGCATCGGCATTAGGAGATTGCGTGCCGTAGGCTACCACAGCATCACTTTATATCCCCAGGTGGAAGGAGCAAAGCGTGGACTCTGAGCATGTGTTCCCTTTAAGCCATCTTTCCTAAGTCATGCCTGTTTTCACCAGCCACATCTTAGTGTTGACTCTTGTAGCTTCAAGGGAAGCTTGGACAGGTTGTTATAAAGCCAGGTGCCTTGATTCCTCTGGACAAGTTGGTAGTTCACTTGGCAACTAAAGGAAGTGGAGAGTGGTCTTGGGTAAACAGTAAGTAGCCTCAGACACACTGCTCACTAAATGTTGTGAATGGCTATGTGAATAAGTGTGGGAGTGAACGAACAAACTAGTCCCGGTAGAGCCCAGGCATTTGGTGCTGATGCTGTGCTGTGGTCCAAGGGTTTGCTTTGGTTTGGTTTTGTGCTGCTGGGGATCAAACTGTCAGTGCTCCACCAATTAGCTACATTTTCAGCCTTTGGCTTATGACGCTTGTAGCTCAGGCTGGTCTGAATGCCAAGCTCCTCCTGTGTGAGCCTCTCCAATGCTGAGATTACATGTGTGTGCCACCACATTTGACACTCGACAGTGTTTGAGTCTTGAAATCAGGGTGCTCTCTTAGGTACCTGAAAATGAGTGGCTGGAATTGTTCTGTCCTCTGAATCACATTAGCGTGTCTTTAAGTCCATGGGTTAGGCCAGGCTGAGAGGTTGAGAGACACACACAGTTCTGCTTTTTTGTTTTCATCACTGACTAGTCAGATTGAGTTAGTTTTACTGAATTACTGTTGTTTGGGCTTCTAGGAGTCAGTGTATAGTTTATCTTCTGTATTTATGGATATTTCCAGAGATGAGTTTTTCTTTGCTCTTTTCACCTCTGTCCTGTGGTGATTTTGCTGCTATGTATATTAAAATCAGTAAAACTGTTCTATTGGAAAACAGTGTTGAGACCAGGAGCTAGATGAGATGATTGATAGAGGTCTGTAATCCTAGCATTTGGTGGATAAAGCAGGAACATGGTGAATTCTCAGCCATCCTGGGCTGCACAGAGAGAGCTAGTCTCTGTCTCTTTAAATAATTTTAACAAAGGTGTTTTCAGGACTTTGAAGGCCATAATTACTTAGCAGATGTATAATAGGAAATTCATCTTTCTTTTCATCTTTTCACATCTGAATAGAGGTCACAAGAAAACTGTCTCCATTATGTATGAGACTGTTTTGGTCAGGGTGGCCTGTGAACTTGTACTCTGGGGAGAGCATTTCCTGTGAGGCAACCTAAATAAGTTTTTGTTGGCACACTTCTGGGGATATCCATGTGCTTTGTGCATCTCTGAGATACACTGGTGACTTCATTCTGTTGTGCTGAGCTTTCGGAAATGAGTTCCCCCCCAAAGCACCCTCAAGTGAAGAAAGGCCCCTTGTATCAGTGATGTGAAGGACATTCCAAGACCCCTCAGCTGCAGGATGGCTCTGTCTTCCCAGCTGCCTCCTTGCCTGGTGGAGGACACCAGTTGCAAAGAGAAGGCTTTGTCTGCTGTATATAAAACCAATGTTGTTTAGGCTTTGCTCAAGCAACTTAAATTGCTCAAGAGCCTGGCTGACATTCTTCACCAGTTAATAATTTAAATGAAAGTCAAATTTAGAACCCAACTTATTAGTTTAAAAATAACCATTGCCTTTAGAAAGCTTATATGGCACTGGGGGCCCAAGGATCTAATACATAAATTCAGTTTACATAGGTCTGTATTAGACTTTCAAAGGCAGTGAACACTTGAGATGGGACTGTATGAACTCCTGTGGAAACCATCCAGCTTGGGACTTGGGGCCCAATATCTGGCACACCTTATCTTTATAATTCATTAGAGAATTGAATCTGATTTTTGCATATTAATTTTTTTGGATTTTTTTTAGATTGATTAGGAAATATTAGAGAACATAGGGGAAAACAAGGTTAATTTTATATTGATACAGTCACTGTGATGCTGTGCTTTGTAGTTGATTTAGAAGTGAGGAATTTTCCTTGGATGACAATATAAACATCATCAACACAAACATGGGAATATAAGAGGAAGAGCAATTCTTTCCTGAGGCTGGAAGTCCTGTATCTTAACATGATTCATTCGTGCAAATTCATGCAAGTGTATAAAGTACAGATGATTCTCTTGGGCCCCATTTATTACATGTTTATGTGCCTAATATATAATGTAGTGTATAAAAGGTTGGGCTTGAGTGCTTTTTAATGATCAGATAAATAAACATACCTTGCTCTTGCATTGATGTATTGAATTATTGCCTTAAATTTTATGTGGAATTGAAAAAAATTGCCAAGCTTAAAGCAAATATTTGAATTAATTTTACTTGAGGGAAAAAAAATTCACCTACAACTTGAAGTCAGTATTGTTTCTACATGACTTAAAAATGTAAAAACACTGGACTGGAGATCTATTTCAGTGGTTAAGAGCACTGGGTGCTCTTCCAGAGGACCCAGGTTCAATTCCCATCACCCACTTGGAGGCTGACAGCCATTTGTAACTCAGCTTCCAGGGGCTCTGTGACACTCTTCGGCCTTCATGGGTGCCAGGCATGCATTGTGCACAGACATACGTACAGCAAAACACTTACAAACATAAAGCAAAATGAAAAAAAAAGTAAAAAGACATTTTTGAAATTTTATTTATGTGTATATGTGTATTGTTCATGTGGCATGTGCATGTGTGTGCAGGTACTATGGGGGACAAAGGAGTCCCTGGAGCACCGTTACAGTAGGTTGTGGCATGTCTGTCGGGAATGGAACTCAGGTCCTCCACAGGAGCAGCAGCTAAGCCATCTCTCCAGTGTGCTCCCTCCATGTTTGTTTCTAATAGAGGAAATCTTACATTAGTTTGTGGACACCATTTGTCTTGTAGTCATAATGAGTATCATCATTCACCCTTGTTGAAGAGTTCCCTTGAGGCTGATACCTTTTAATGATGCTTGTGTTTGACATTATGTCTTTTTGATATTTTCAGCAACAGTAAATCATATATTATTTTGCAACCTTACTGCGTCTATAATTTTATTTTCTTTACATCAAAACAATTGTCTTTTGAAAAGAAAAATGTGGGGAGCTTTTAAGTGCATTTTATTTGTAAGAGGAAATATTGTTCATGTTGTTACAGTAATTGGTGTGTTTCTGACATAAGGCTACTATAAATATTTTTGGATTACATAACTTCATCCTTAGGATAACTTGAAGATCACCGTGCTTTACTAACAACAATTGACTTGCCTTACGTTATCGGAAACAATGGTGAAGGTGTCTCTAGTTTTCTTCTGATTTGTTGTGTATCTAGTTAGATGCTAAATACTTGCTTTTAATAGCTGCTTTTCATTCATAACATAAATGCCAAATCTGTAAAAAGTAGTTTTCTTGGAAAGGTGGCCTTCAGTATTAGCTATCCTGGAAAAATTTATGCAGCTTACAGAGTAACATTTTCAGCTAGTGGTTCAATAGGATTGGAGGTGTTTATCGCTAATAAGAGAACTGAGCTTGTATAACTTGTTATTTTTAATATCAGTTTTTTGGTAGGTTACTTACTGCCAGTAGCAAATCCCCTTCTTACTCCTCAGAATCTCCCTTTGAGTGGGTAGAACATCCGTGTTTAAAAACTAAAGGAAAGCAAATCCACTTATTGGTGCATTTCTGCCCTATTGGATGGAGGTGTCCACTGCTAACTGGTTCTTGGCAGTCAGTCTTGATTTTGTTTCCCAGTGACACCTTCATCGCAACAGACACTGTCACAGAACCGCCTGTGACCCTTGCAAACTGAACTGACTTTGAGTGCACTCTCAAACTGGAGTGGCAGTTGGAGGCAAACCTCATTAGCTTAGCTTGGTTTGGCTTTTTCCTTGAGCCCTCCTGTATGTCAGGCATCATCCTAAGCTCTGGGAACATAGTATTTCTCCAAATGATCTTCACAAAGCATGTGGAAGATATGAAACAAGTAGGACGACCACCATGTGAAAGTTTCTACACATAACAGGAAGCAGTGAGGACATGTTTTCTCTGGTAGTGTTGAAGCAACCTGACGACAAACTGATTTTCAGTCATGCTAGATCCAAGGCCTCACACATGCCGGGCATGCTCTCTCTGCTGAGCTATATCGCTAGCTCCCGATGTTTACCAAAAAACAAATGAACAAATAAGAAGCAAGATGAGCAAGAGCCTTGCAGACTACATTTCCAGAAAATTGTACATGAAAGAAATTTTGAATGATGAGCATTTGCTTGGTGTTCTCACTGAGTATGTATTTGGGTTAGTGCCTCAACATTTGGAAGATTTGCTCGATTGTCCTGAAGGCTTTTGGATCCTGTCAATAATTTGAGATTTGATGTTAGCTGTAAAGGATCCTTGAATGGCTTTAGGTAAGTACATATACAGAGTGACAACAGTTCTTTACTGATGTGTGCTCTGAGGCATGAAGGAATTGGTTCTTCTGCCTCATACCCCCCACCTGTCCTGAACTGTAGCTTTACCATTTTGGTGCATTTCAGAGCCCTTTCCCTAACTAGAGCTTAGGTTGGATAAAGCCTAGCACTATTGTCTTACTCTCCATTGCATGCCCTTAATCTTGAACAGAACTTGATATGGAGGAGGTGCTCCTGAGCTTGTGTGGAGACCCAGGTTCTATCCCTACTCTAGGGTACAGAAGAAAGGACTGAGGAAACTCCTCTGATGTTTGCTGCTGGCCTGTGTCTATTAGCACATTCTTGTTTGCACTTGTCTGAAAGTGAGGAACCGACAAAGCCGGCACAGGCCCAGCCTCTCACCCTTGCTAGGGAGGTCTTTGGACCCTTTGGGAAATGCTGGCCACCATACTCAGGGCTGAAGTGCAAAGAAGTGGTGTGTTAGCTTAGGTTTCCTGTGAGCAGCCTGATGGCATGGCTTCAGAAAGGATTTGGCAAAGGGAGCAAGTGTGGATCCCTTGAAGTTTCAAGAGAGGTGAGGCAGGAGAGAATGTGTTAACATAATGTTGGTTTAATAAGTTCAGAAGTTTTAAGTTTCAGTATAACTGTGTTTTCCCAGCAGTATGAAAGATTGTCTTGGTGATTTATGAGGGGAGGTGGGGAGTTGTTTGCAGGCCCCATTCTCAGTGTGTCCCTCTTATTTACCATCTACCTCTGGGAGAACTTGACAGAGCTGTTGAGTTGTGTGGCTGACATTGAGATGGGCGGGCCTTATCCTTGAATGTGGATGGTGCTCATATAAGACCCAAGTATAAATTACTTCTATTCTGTAAGACTGCAGACTGTATCAGGACATTCCAGCATTATCTCCTGGATGTTCTAGAAGTTCTGAAGGCCAGGCTTCTGAGCGGACAGAGTATGTAAGGAACTGTAATAGTGTTGATCTTGTGTCCTGGAGCTGGGTCACTGCCAAACTGTGTTGTTTTGTTGTTTGTGGCTCCCGAGTTTCAGAACTGGTTATTTGTTCCGTAAGAGGGTCCAGGACAGGCTTCATTGTACAATGGGGAAGGCTCTTCTTGTACTCACTTCCTTAGGGAAGCATGCCATTCTCACACATGGGTTTTGTTTCTCCTGTTGACTTTCTCCTGTTCCCTTCCAAGGTGTGCGCCCACCGTATATACTTATTCCCGTGGCCTCTCTCTGAAATGTCTCCTTGGGGAGATGCTGGCCTCCATCTAGTACTGTGTTTGCATTTATTACTTTCAGTGGCTTTGCAGAACTAATAAATTAATTGAACTGACTGCTGGGGTGACTGGGGGCAAGGATTTATATCTCCCACTCCTGAAAATGTGCTTTGACAAGGTGTCAAAGTGAAAGTAGTTCTTCCTAGAAAACAGCTTAAGATGAACAGTTGGATTATTGCTTCATAGGGCGGAAGTTATACACGTTCTCCAAGCAAAACTGATGATGAAAAGTTGAAATAATTGTATTCAGACTGATTAGGATACAGTTACAGTGTATATGTACTTAGAAAATGTGATCAGCTGTTTTAAGGGGAATGCTGTTAATTCAACAAATGTTTTTTTTAGTGTGTGAAGTGGCGTATGCAGCCTCTTCTTAGTTATTCTTTAAGTTAAAGGACTTTGCACTCTAGAGGACTGATAGTATTGACTGAAGAAAGCCCGTGTTTAATATTTACCACACATCAAGCACATAGGCCCTTATTTAAACAGATAGCATGGGCTATCTAGAAAGCAGACCTCAGGCAGCTTTCATATGCTTCTCTCCAGTCTGCCATCTTGTGTTAACTGGTCCAGTGTTGACTCAGTGGACCTTATACTGGCCATGGCCTTTGTCTGGTTCTTGGTGACAGGAAGTTTGCCATTATGACTTTGCTCTTGTAGATTTTTATAGAATTTCTCTTCATCAGATCGAGGAAGTTCCCTTTCAGGGTTTGTTTTAATTGAGAATGTGTATGTTCACGAACCTGTGTGTGTGTGTGTGTGTGTGTGTGTGTGTGTGTGTGTGTGAAGGCAGAGGTCAATGTTGGGTGCTTTCATTAGCTATTCTCCATCTTTTTGAGAAAAGGTCACCTAGTGAATCTGGAACTTACTGTTATGTAGTTACATACACATGCCACCACACCCAGCTTTTTTGTGGGTGCTGGGCATCTGAACTCAGGTCCTTGTGCTCAGACAGGAAGTACTTCACCTAGAGTCTTCACCCTAGCTCCAGTTTTTAACTGTATAACCCTAAAAGGAGGAGGTTTGTGTGCGTACCTACCCCTCATGCATATGTGTGTGCATACGAGCATGTGTGTGCGTGCCTGCATTTTATTGTGTCTTCATCTTGCTTTGGTGTTGGGTGAAATTGAGTTTATAGGGTGACTTGGAAGTGTGTTTTCTAGAAGGCTGTGAAGTACTGGATTGTTTCTTTTTTAACGGTGTAAGAAAATTCTCCAATAAAGCCATCTGGACCTGTGATTTTTCTGTGTGGAAAGATTTTTAATTACTAATTCAGTTTCTTTTTATAGATCTGTTCATTTTCGTATAGATCTGTTCATTTTCTCTTTTTGAACCAGTGATGCTTACTTCTTTGTACCTTTTTCTGTGAGTTTGGTTTCGTGCCACTTGCCTCATTTGGTGGCTGCATAGTCTGACTGACATGTCCCCTCTGAAATCCTGGTGGAACCCCATCATCTCCTTGGGAAGGTGGAGAGAGATCTAATCCTGCTGTTGAGAGACTGGGCCTTGGAGAGCTGATTAGGATTAGAAAGGCTATTGTGGAGCTGGTTTATAGCCTAGGGAGAGCCAGGGCAGGTCACAGGCACCCCCCCCCAGCCACACCCATGTCAGCTCTACCAGCCTCGTGGACTGCTTACCTCACTCCACCTCTCATCCTGTGTGACTGGTGATGGACGAAGGGTCTGCAAGGTCCCCGATTGCTTGGGACCCTCCTGTGAGGTCAATAGCCGGTGCTCTTCTAACCTGCTTGGTGACTGGGTGGGGTTCCCTTTCGTGTGGTTGTGATTTTCCCTCTTTTCTTGGTGAGTTTAAGTAGTAAAAATTTGTCAGTTTGTCTTGACTTTTTTTTCCAAAACAATTTTTGGTTTTATTATATTCTCTATTATTACTGTTTTAGTTTATTAAATGAGATGACTCAAGGTCTTTCTTTTGTTCTGTTAAAGTTTAAAAATAAATTCTGGAACCAGAATTAGCTATATGCTGAGAATTTGAAATGTAGTTTATTGTTATTATTAAGTTCAAATTTAATTTTGCTTTTGATTGTTTTTTGACCAATGGATTGTTCAGAAATTTGTGTTTTCTTCCGGCTTCTCTTGGTATACAACTGGATATTTTCTAGTAGCCCAGGACTTCAGAGTTTATCCAGACTTGCCTTGTGACATTGCAGGTGTCCCCCAGCCTTGATCTGTGTGTCCTGCCCGGCTGTCGAACTGCTCTACAGCTGTCAGGTCAGAGTGGCAGCGTGCCCGGACACAGTCCCCTGCATGTGATTTTATGTTTGGCCTGAAGGCTGCATCATTTACTTCAAGTGGGTGCTGAGGCCTTGAGTTCCAGGTGAATTGTCCCCCACTTTCCGATTGTCCGCTGAAGGTCTGTTGCATCATATCTACGGGTGTTACATCTCCCGGTGAACTGACCCTGCCTTCGTTGTATTTCTCTGCTTTGTTGTCTAGTGATCTCCCCCCTTAGAATCTGTTTTGGCTTAACAGGAGTGTAGTAGCCCACTCTCTGCCCGCTGTCTTCCTGTCTGGCCCTGTCTCTCTCCTACAGTGCTGCTTGTGACGCTCAGGCCCGGGCCTGCTGAGCCCTGCTGCGTTCTTGAGCTAGCTACTTGGCTGCCATCTTTGAAAGGCTATTTAATGCCAGTCGTGGTAAGAATGCTACCATATAGTCTTCTATACATATTAAAATGGGCCACATTTCCGTAGCTTCTATTGCTCTGCTTTACTGAGCTTATAGAAATAGCTTATTTCTGTGAACAGTGCTGGTGGGTCCAAGTGGAAAAGGGATGCTTTGGTTGGCATTACTGTGCAGTTGTAAGCTGGCAGCCAGTCATCACTTAGGCAGGTTCTTCTGACTTCCTCACCACGTGAGTTAAGGTAGTCCTATCTGAAATCCTCCCTCAGGCTCCTTCATAGCCAGTGGCAATCCCTGGTCTGTACTTCCGGCTTCTTTTCTTTTGATACTGTTATTTAACAGTTTGGAATGTCATAAATGAAGTCATCGAGTGTATAATGAGACTGCCTTCTTCCTCTTACCTTGCCTTTGAAATTCATCCAAGTGATTGTGTGTATCTCTATCGCTTGCTTCTTTTTATTACTGGGCCTGTTGCACATGTACAGTCTGTATAGTCACCACTGAAGGACACTTGGGTTAGTTCCAGTTTGGAGTACTTATGAGTAGAACTGCCATAAACATCCAGGCAAGGGGTTTTAAAAGAAACTTTCTCGTAGCTCTGGGGGTTGAACCCAGGGTCTTGTCCAGTCTCGGCAAGTGCTTGTTCTTTGAGTTTATCCACCACCACCCCCAGCCCTCTTAGCTTTTGTTTCTCTAAGGAGATAGGCAGGTGTATGATTTTGAGTTCTGTATTAGAGAAAACTGCCAAGCTGTTTTCAGGAGTGGCCACGCTGCATGGTTCATGTGCCCCTACCATGTTTGAGAGCTCCCGACTGCTCAGTTCACATGTGCCATGTGCCCCTACCATGTCTGAGAGCTCCCGACTGGTCAGTTCACATGTGCCGTGTGCCCCTACCATGTCTGAGAGCTCCCGACTGGTCAGTTCACATGTGCCGTGTGCCCCTATCGTGTCTGAGAGCTCCCGACTGGTCAGTTCACATGTGCCGTGTGCCCCTACCATGTCTGAGAGCTCCCGACTGGTCAGGCCATGTGTGCCATTGAAAGACCCCCCGGCACCCCTATAGTAATGCTATGTTTGCAAGGCTTATAAGGGAACAAAAGACAGTTCCAGGAAATAGAATGGCCCCACCGCAGCCCAGATAGCCGATAGATAAGCAGGATGTCAGGGGCAGACTGCCTGGCGTCAGTGCGGGAGGGCCAGAGCAGCTGGAATTCTAGATAGGGGTTGAGTCAACACACATATCTGGTTACCAAGGGAAAAACCCACAAACCGCCCTGAGCCTGAGTTCACGCCCCATTTGATTTATGCTCATATATTCGCGCCTCACTTTGAATTGTCCAATCAGAGCTTTGTCCAATTAGAACCCTTTGACTATTCGCGCCTCACTTTGAATTGTCCAATCAGAGCTTTGTCCAATTAGAACCCTTTGACTATTCGCGCCTCACTTGAATTGTCCAATCAGAGCTTTGTAACTATTCGCGCCTTGTTTAAATTATCCAATCAGAACCCTTTGACTAATGCTTTCCCGCGCTTCTTGCTATAAAAACCCATCTTACCAACCCAGAGGCGCGCTGGTCTTCCGAGAGGCTTGGTTGCCCCAGGTACCTGTGTTTTAATAAACCTCATGCTGTTGCATCTGATCGGTGGTCGCTGCATGCTCATTGAGCCGGGGGTCTCTCCTGAAGGGAGATCTCTCCGGGGGTCTTTCACCGTGTGCCCCTACTGTGTCTGAGAGCTCCCGACTGGTCAGGTCACATGAGCCGTGTGCCCCTAAACGTGTTTGTGTGAGACAGCTCCTGTTGCCTTGGCTTAACCATCCTAGTGGGTACAGAACAGTGCCACCCCATGCCTCTAATTTACATTTCTCGGTGACGTGATTTTGAATCTTTCATGTATTTTTTTTAATCATCCTTTTGTCTTTGGTGAAGCTTCCATTTTAGGTTTTCTGTGAACGGTTTCTGAGAAAAGTTATTTGAAGCTCCGGGATGTCTATCTCTTGAGAGCAGAGGTCACCGCTAGGACTGTAATTGTCCTGTGGGTTTGTGGTGGCAGGGCGGCTGGTGGTGAGGGGCAGCACCTGCCTCTTTTAGGGTCATGTTTCTGTTGTTGGTGTGAGACCTCGGCCCTCCCACTTCCTTTCAGATTTACTGCTTTTAAGCTGTAATCGTGAGTTAGCTGTCAGAACTGTTTGAGACTCATTGAGATGTCCTGAAGAACAGCCCGAGTGAAGTCCTCAAACTATGAGGCCCCTGCTGTGCTACCCAGCCCTACCCTGCCACCCAGGAAATGTGGCACAGCCACCCAGGCACCAGTGCCCTTGAGGAGCGTGTGGGTGCTGTCGAGCAACCCCAGGTGGCAGTACTTTTGTCTTTGGGAAATTTGTCTCCCCACTCTTAGGCTTTGGCACAACTTTTCTCCACTGTGCTCTGGGGTAGACTCTTCTAGTTGGAGCTTTCCTGGTAAGTTAGTTATGGAGAATATAACTATAGCTTTTCAGTTCTCTGTAAAGTCTTAACACCAAGTTTTGATGATGTGATACACGGCAGGTTGGTTGAAAAGCCTCTTAAGAGCTGGGTGTGGTGCCTTTTCTCCCAGTACTTGGGAGGCAGAGGCAGAGGCAGAGGCAGAGGCAGAGGCAGGTTGGATCTCTGTGAGTTTTAGGGCAACCTGACCTAATTGGAAGACCCTGTTTCAAAAAAAGAAAGAAAAGCCTTTTGAACGATGGGATACTTTCAAACTCTTTGGAGTTTTCATTGGAGAGGGACTATATGAATTATTAGCATTAATATGAAAACATATGATGCCAAATACACTTTGTGACAACAGGAGTGTATTTGGTGTCATTATAACATATACAAATGATCAAATCCTGGGGAGCCGGTTCTTCCCACATTTGCTATGTCGATGGACGTACTGGGTGTAAATGAAGCTTGTTTAGTGGCTTTCATGGACCGGACTGGAAATGGTTTCTCCATACGCCCTGGTCAGGGCTCATCACTCCACTGATGTGTGCTCAGTACTGCTGCTGAGCGTGCCGTCAGGGATAGCTTGTCTTCAAGTAACCCTGTCATAACATGGCAGTTACTTCACAGTACAAGTTATCAGTCTGTTCTCAATGTTTTCTTCTCATCTCAGCACGTGAACTGGGCCTTTCATGGTCATAGAAAAGGTTTGGGTCCCCACTACATTATCATTAGCCTAATTTTAGTTAGGGATCTTAGGACCATAATTCATTTTGAGGGGATCCTTTTTCCATGTTTACTTGGATTCCTGACTTCATAATGACTGAGCAGAACCTGCTTTTGAGGGGTTTTGTTTAAAATGAGTAGAAATGGAAATGTCCAGGACTGCAGTGACAGCATGGGATGTGCCCACCCGACAGACATCAGGGTCTGCTTCCTCTCCTCTTCACGCTAGGGTAATTCCCAGGATTGAAAAAAGGCTTTATTTATGCCTATATTTGTGTGGGCATGTATATATACCTTATGTGTGTGTGTGCCTGTGGAGGCTTGAAGAGGATGTCAGATCCTCTTGAGCTGGTGTGATAGGCACTGGGGGTTGAACTTGGGTCTTCTGGAAGAGTAGCAATGCTTTTGACTGCTGAGCCATCTTTCCAGTCCCCAGGAATCTCTTTCTTTAAATAAAAGAAACCACTACCATCACCAACAGCAGCAACAAAAACAACAGTTATCTCTGCTCTGTTTGCATACTTGACCTTCTGGGTTTAGTCCATAGCACTAAATAAACTAAAAATCGCAAAACACATTGTATAGACTTGTGTAGGGTGTTAGCTCTCTGCTGTGAACATGCCACTGAGTTAGTACAAAGAACCTGTGTCTTTTGGTGCTGAAGGTGGAACTCAACACAGAGAACATGCTGGACTGTCTGACTTTGCCACTGAACTATTTCATGCTCCATCTATAATTTTACATGGGTACTAGTATTTTAATTTCATTGAGATTAGCTATATGAAGTTAGTAAATCAAATGGCACTAAGATTAAAAAGCCCTTCATTAAAAAAAACAAAAAGGTAAGAAAGCAAAATAGCAGACCACAGTAGAAAGAGATATTTGCATGACTCATAGCCACAAATTATAAAGAATGTGAAAGAATAATGTTCCTATAACTGCAGCGAGAAATCCAAGACTTGAATAGGCAGCTCACAGAAAGATGCTTATTTGGCTAAGTCCAGAAACTTCTAAAGATGTCCCCAGAGTCATTTATTAGGGAAGTACAAATTAGAGGCATGATGATATAATGTTATAGTCTTAACAGACTAGCAAGCCAGACAGGCCACTCACCCAGGTGTGGGGCATGTGAACTTAACTAGGCATGTTGTTCCTGGAAGTAAATCTTGGCCCAATCTTTGACATAGCAATTGCATTCCCAGGGATACAGATCCAACAGCAAGCCACACACATGTGCTCCAGGAGAATGTCCAATTTCATGGCAGCATTTGTGTGTTCGAGCTAGAAAATAATGAACAGGGAATTAATTATACTTTGGCGTGTTGGTTATGACTTGATGTGAATGTTCCTTTTCTCTTGCTGTACCTGACCAGTTCAGAAATGGGCAGAAATAGTCTGGGGTGCCGGCAGTCTTAGGGGCCATCAGCTTTGGAAATCACTAGGACCTGCCGAGGTGCCAGCAGTGCGGTTTGTTTATTGAGTGGCAGTTACATGGTGGGTCACATTGGTGAGAACTCTTAAACAGATGCACTTAGCAGTTGTAGGCCTTTCTGTGCATTTTTAACCTCATAAATCACTTTGAAAATCTGCTAATCCCATTTTCCCGCTGTGTATCCAATCACATCCTGGAACACTAACAAGTCAGTGCAATTTTTCAGTCCTGGCTCTAACTGGTATTCAGAACCTTCCTACCTTCAATGGTTGACACATGCATTTGACTATTATGGTTTTACTCTTTCAAAGGCCTTGGTGAACTTTGAATATTTTAAAGGATCAGAAAAAAGAATCTTGGCTACTAAACTGGGAATAAACTACCATGGTTTTATTAAATGTAGAAGTCCATCAATGTTTAAAAAATGTTTTGAAGAACCAAAATAAAGCACAAGTAAGATCATATTATTAGTGAACTAGCCATTTCAGAGAAAACATTTTTCTCCTGGACTAGCACACATCTAACTAGAGTTAGTATGTTTCATTCATAATAGGATTTTGCTTGTGCCTTCCAGAGACACCCTACCCCACCCCCACCCCACACACTTACCATGTCTAGCATCTACTTGTTCTTCATCTAGCATGGTTCTGTGGGCTGTTGTGTTCTTGAGGACAAGGACTGTTCATTCATTTCTCCTAACATATTCCATTGCTTACATTAAATAGCTAGATATGTTAATTTCCTCTACTTTTATACAGAAGACTTTGTGGTTAAACACACACCAGAAAATTTAAATTTTATTGCATACTTTTTTTCTCATATAGGACAAAGTTGTAATTTATTACAAAATGATCTAGAAATTTTTAGCTATCATGCCTCTGGTCTCCTTTCTCTGTCTATAATATATGTCAGTGTGATGAACTTTGTCTAAATTTAGCTTCAGATGATGTATAGAATGTTAATTAGAAAGAGGAGATCCAGACTTATATGTTTGATAGGCTGATTTTATCCTAAGAACAGTGTGTGCAAAAATAAATTATAGGGTTGGGGATTTAGCTCAGTGGTAGTTTGATCTTCAGCTTTAAAAAAAAAAAAACAGAAAAAAATAAATTAGAAAGCTGTAGAGCTAGGTGGTTTTCTGACAATTTCTTAACTTGACTTTGATGTTGAACCCGTGTGTATATGTTGAGAGTTATTAAGTTTTATTGCTAAATCACTTGGTCACACTCAGAAGTTAGTTTGGGGGGTGAGGGGGGGTATGGCAGTTTAAAAAGCTGATTTTGCCAGGCAGTGGTGGCGCATGCCTATAATCCCAGCACTTGGGAGGCAGAGCCAGGCAGATGTCTGTGAGTTCAAGGCCAGCCTGGTCTACAGAGAGAGATCCAGGATAGGCACCAAAACTACATAGAGAAGCCCTGTCTCGAAATCCCCCCCCCCCTCCAAAAAAAGCTGATTTCACTGATTTAATAATACAATTTTTGGGGGAGGAATATATTAAATTTATTAGTTGGCAGTTTGATTTCCTTATTAACGATTTTTTTCAATTATCAAAGCTTTTTGTTTTTTTGTTTTTAATCACAATAAGATCCAGAGTTAGTTTTTGTAGCTATGCCTGGCTCTTTGGCTTCTGACATGCTCAGATTTTTGCCCTTGGAGTAGACATAGGGTTTGGTGGCTGTGGGGGTTCTTAGCACCTTGCCAAAATGCCAGTATACCTCTTGGCCCTTCTGATGATCAGACGGGAGCATGGTGCCACAGCCCTTGGAGGTGAGGATCTTACCCCCGCCTTGAGAATGCTGCTTTGGGCCTGGCTGCTCACCTGCAGTGCATACACTTACAGCTTGGATACTTCCAGAGTCCTCATATCATCTGTGACCGCCCTCACAACCACAGCTGGTTTGTTGTCTAGGCCAGAAAGCTTCATCTTTCAGATCATGCAGGACAGGGACCAGGTGGCTGGTTAGTGCGACTCATAAACCACATTTTCAGTACAACCTGATTGAAGATGGAGTTGGCTCACTTAGCCAGAAACCTGTACAGCTTGACTAGCAGCCTCAGGAAGATGTCTTCGCCCTTGGGCTCCTTCCGCCCAACCTTTTGGTCCTAGTGGGGAATGTCAACATCCATGATGGCACCTCCTGCTCTGCCAGGTCCAGAAAGACAGAACTGCTCCCGAGTGGACCAGAACAGGGCTTTCAGTGGGACATGCGTGTGACACTGCCCACACAGGATGCTCTCTGTTAGTAAACTACTTCAGAATTCACAGTGTGTGCCAGCTTGGCACTGTGATTGTGGTAAATATGGTAATTGTCAGAGGTGCTGCAGGTAGAAAAGTCTTAGGCAATTCTTGCTCCCCTCCCACCCCCCCCAAGACAGGGTTTCTCTTTGTAGCCCTGGCTATCCTGGATCTCACTCTGGAGACCCGGCTGGCCTCAAATTCAGAGATCTGCCTGCCTCTGCCTCCCTGAGTGCTGGGATTAAGGGTGTGCACCACCATGCCTGGGTAATTTTCTTTATAATTTCCAGATAACTTATTTGCTGAGCCTAAAACACTAACAAGATTGTCATCAAAACACATTGATTGTCATTAAAACACATTGAATACGCAAGATTTTAGATCAGCTTAAGATTTACAAGAAGGTTGAAAGATACATATTTTAAAATTCCCTCAGTTGTAATTATTTAACTGACACTTTTACCAAAAATGTATTTTATTTTACTTACTGTTTTCTGAGATGAAATCTTCTGTAGCTCAGGCCTCAAACTTGCTGTGTAGTCCAAGGTGACCTTAAACACCTAATCCTCCTGCCTCCACTTCTCAAGTGCTAGGATTACATTTTGTGTCATTATTCCTGGCAAACTTAATTTTTTTAACAAATTATTGACTTTTACTTTATGTGTATGTGTGTGCCTACATGGTGTATGTGTGCCATATGTGTTTCTGTGACCTGCCAAGGCCAAGGCCAGAAAGGATATCTGGAGTTACAGGTGGTTGTGAGTCACCATGTGATTGCTGGGAACCAGCATGTGAGTCCTTTGGAAGAGCAGCCAGTGCTCTTAACCGCTGAGGCATCTCTCCAGCCCTAAGTTTGCTGCTGTAACTGTCTTTTGCCTCTCATTTTTTGCTCAGTAGAAAACTATTTGTCTATAGTTTCTTATGTTCAGATAAAAGTATGGTAACTTAGTTGACTTTTTTCTCCTTCAAATGTATTTTCCTGTGCTATAGCATAGTGTCAGGCAGTGGAATGCTATGCAATTTGTGTATTGTGCGGGATTCATGTTCTTCAGCTATGAGCATTAATAAACTGTTGAGTAAGGGTCATGAGTATCATTTAATTACAGGATTGGTAGTCTGATGAAATACATCTTTTGTATTTTTATAAATCAAAAATAAAGTATCTTGAAATTACATATGCCAAATATTTATTCCTTTTTTGTTTTCTGTGGTAGTTACCTAAGTAACATGAAGAAGGAGGTTGTAAAGGCAGGGAGATGCTAGACTTTATTCCCCCAGGAAGCTACAACATAATATATATAGGCAGGTCAGGTGGGGTGCATTGGATTTTCCATAGTGTAGGGTTACCTGCCTTCTAAACGCAGCTGTCCACTAAAGCTAAATTCACTTCCATGTCACCTGACTAGGCACGACCCCTTGCCCTTTGGGGCCTTTGCTGGCCTTTCAGCAGATTGAATTGGAGGAGGGCCAGCCACAGAATTGCGGTAATCTTTACTGTTGTCAGTGTTAGCCACATCTAAAACAACACCTTCATCCCAACATCTAGATTAGTGGGTTTCTTCTCTTCTGTTCGCTCTACTGGGAAGTCCAAGGATATCACATATGTCGAGGACACTCTCATTATTCTTGAGTTTTGCTGAAAATCCTTGATTAGTGTTTGACCAAGTAACTGAGTACTTACTGTATACTGGCCAAGTTAATACATGAAACTAACAGTCTACCAGATCAGGGTAGAAAGACACTGTGTGATTGGATAGGAAATCCCTGGAGGTTTAGACTTGAGATGCTGACACCCTCAGCCAGCACACTGACTGGTCATGCCCCGAGCATTTTGCTGACCATAGAACATACACAGTGCTGTTACCCATCCTTCCTGAGAGATATTCCCCTACTTGAGTAAACAGGACAGTTATGATATGAGCCTGTTTCCTCATGCTTATTTTTAGTGAGATTTGTATATTGGCTGGATTTCAGATTTTTCGTAAAGACCTTGATGATTTAGAATTCAGGCCTAATGCACAGTTGTTACTGTAGAGAGGAAAGCAAACATTGCCTTCTGATTTATTCATGTGTACTGAAAGAAAGGTGGAGAATTCCTGTACCTAATCACATTAATAAATTCAATGACTGTGTGACTGATACTTACTGCATACCCTTGAGAATAAGAACTAATGGTTTGCCAAAACATCCTCTAGTGTGTTCCGTGACAGTTCATCCCTTCTGTTAACCTGAATACTTGCTTCTTTTTACGCAAAGATGTCACCTCTACTTTACAGTGACGACTTCTTCTATGGGCCGTGGAGTTGCACTTTTCAAAGCATTGCTGTTAGAAAGCAAACAAGATGAATGAGAAGTGAATCAGCCCGGGCTGCCACTGATGTCTCTGTGTAACTCCCATCTGTCTTGGGATTTTGTACCTACTGTCACATGTATAAAATACAGCCCGTAATCAACTCACTTCTGAACACCATTATACAGTCATTTAAACCCAAGAAAAATATGACCTTTGATGCCAAATTGAAATATGTGGCTTATACTTCTTTCAGATTACTAGCATCTGTTCACTTTAAAGGGTCCGAGAAACCTTTGCGTTAGGAGGTGCTTTTGGCAGCTGACTGTACCTAGTCTCGTGGTGGCCAGGCTCCTGTGCCAGTTAGACCTTGTGGCTCACAGAAAGACAGCTAGCATCTGATCACACCAGGTTCTTCTTCCTTAGTTCTCTTTGAAGTCGGTTAACTTGTGCGAAGGATTTCTCTTGCTGTGTCTCCTTCACTGTCACGAAGGTCGCCGCGGTTCCTCTGAGACGGAGCTTCTCTTCTTTTTGAAGATAGCCTGTTTAAAGGAGCCTTGTAGAGTGCAGTCCCCTCTTTAAAGGGGCCTTGTGGAGTTGTCTGTCAGCCTTCTTTTACTTGGGCTTTTATGGATATACCGTTGACACCATCAGAGTCCCCCACTGAGGCCTTCAGCCTAGAGTGGTTGAACCGGCCTGGCTCTTAGCTTCCCTTGGCATAAGTGAGTTCAGGCCATGATCAATCCAAAGTGCTGAGTTGTGGGATTTCAAACATGGTTCATCCGACCTCATGGGCCTTCTTCAAAGCAGAAACTTAGTGATGTTCATGCATCTCAGAGTGGCTCTTCTGTGCCTGCTTTAAACCTCCAGCCTTATCCTTGGAGCCAACCCTGAACAGTCATTGGTGCCTGCCCCTCTAAATGATGGTAGACACGTTTCAACAGTTCTTTTTCTGTGTACTGAAACTCACACTGGACATTGAGCTCTGGGTTGCAGAGAGGATTTGGGGACCTGTCTCAGTGTATGTGTGTGTTTGTAATCTAGTTCTCTTGGTTTGAGAAGTTGTACTCTTCTAATTTCTGTAGTACATTTGTATTGGTGAAATTATTAAGGCCACTCCATGTAGTTAAAAGGGAGGTTTATTTTGTGGGGTAACTTACAAGTGAAGGGATAGGTTGCAGGGTCTGGCAAAGGGTATGGCGCAGTCCGGCGATGTTCTCTGGAGAACTCTGCTCAGTCTACCTCCAGTGCCCAGGGTACAGGAACCAAGAGAGCTCCTCCATCCGGATCTCTGGCCTTCAGGGGTTCTCTCTGGGCTCCGCCTTGTGGGCGTGACAGTTAACGAAGCCTCAAAGAGGGTGGTATTTCCTGGTCAAAGCTGGAAAGGCTACCCACTACACATTTGAGAGATGATGTTTCAGCATTTGTACCTTGTTTGTGGCCAACAAACAAAATCAGTGTTTGTGCCCTTTAGTACCCTACCTGTAAGTATGGAGGAAGCTTTCTTCAATGTTGCAAACCGACTCCAGGAATTTAAGAATCTTCTTCAATAAATAATGAGTGAGATCTTCAGTTGTGTTTAATTCGTTGAACATACAATTAAAATTTTTCTTTTATTTTCAGGTTATGATAATTTCAGGGCTCTGTCCTTTCAGATTCTAATATGGTACATCGGCTTCATAGCTCATTGTTAAAATTCACTTTGCTCTCTGGAAGTTCTGCTGTTGGGATTTGGGTAGTTTGCCCTTTTTATGCACTTGCCTTCCCCTAGCAGAAATGTGAGGGTGAAGTTGCTGGATGATAGGATAGAGCCAGGAGCCTGTCCCACGTGTCTGCACCTTTGTGCACAGGAGCATGTGAACATCTATTGAATGTCCTTGAGGCACCCTCACCTGACTGTCAGAATTAAGTCACATGATAGGCATATGACAGTGCCTTTTATATTTCTCCGGTTGCTAGTTAGTTTACTTTTTGATGTTTTTTGTTTGTTTGCTTTTGGTGGTGTTTTAGCTTTGAACTCCAGTTTTTGCGACTATGAGGCAAAATGTCCACCACCCTGTCCAGTTTCTCCAGTTTTTAAAGACACTCACTGTCAGGGCCTGGTTTCCCTTTCTTCACAGCGTCTTCTGGTTTCTCCTGGGTTGTCTGCCTCTCCTCCATGTTTAGGAGTTACACATGCAGTCATTTCTCACGTGTTGCTTAAGACTTGTTATTTTTATCATGTCACCCATAAACAATTCTGTCGTATAATAATGTTGAGTGGATTTATTATTAGTACTTGTAGTCTTTCTGTTTTGTATTATTTATCTTTTATGAAGCCATAAAGTATCTTTTATTGTCTACTATAAGTTTTATAATCTTGCCTTTTACATGCAAGTTAGGTTAAATTGGGATTTATTCTTATAAAAAGGTAGAATGGGAATTCAGATTAATTTGCACATGGATGAACAGGTGTGTACAAGTACCATTATTAAATAATTCAGTTTCTGCATTAGTCTGACCTTCTTGCTGTGTGTAAATAATAGTTGGAAGGGAGGACCAATGTCTTCCTGACTTTGTTATGAGAATTGGTATTCTTCTTATAAAGTAAGATTTATACTCAGCTTATTGAGTTTCTCAAAACAGCTGTGGTTATTATGATAGAAGATAGGTAGCTATAGCTAGCTAGCTAGATGATAGATAGGTAATAGATGATTGATAGATAATGGATGGATGATAGACTGACAGATGGACAGTAAATGACAGATTGGTGAATAGAAAAGAAATATAAATGCATGAGAAAGCACACATGCATGTGTGGCCTCTCTCTCCATCCAGTGAGCATGCCCAGGAGTATTCAGTAGCAATAACTGCACCTGCAACTGGATTTTTATTTGTAAATGCTGTTCTTGGGGAAAGGAACCCTTTTGGAGAAATGTGTGCTGTCAAGATTGGAAAGTATAGACAGTTACTTTTTGAGACATGATTTCAGGAAGTAAGGAGATGATTTGAAAATGATAGAATTGTGTCCAGTTCAGGCAGAGTTAGCATATTCACAGTGGCAGTAACTGACAGCAGCAGAAGTGAAGTCGTCATTGGGGGTTACACTGAGTGAATGAACCATGTGACCTTGAGAACAGCGGTCCCCAGTGACCGAAAGCTGCTGTGCTCTTTCCTCCTCTGTCACTGTATTCCAGTGTGGAATCCCTGCATTGTTTTGTCTTCCTGATGTGAGGACACATCACAGCCGCCTCTAGTTTTTGGCTGCCAGGGGTCACACTACTCTGAACATTGCTGTTTTTGTTGTTGGGAGACACATTGCTTTTTCCTACCAGCTGCCATGTTCATGGCTCAGGCTCCTATACTGAAAGGTAGATAAACAAGAGAAACATATACAGCTGTATTTAATACAAGTTTTCTGAGTCCCTGAATCCTTCAGAAGAAACAAGGTCAAAGGAAATGGGATGCCGTGGTAATAACCTGGGCGTGGTCCACTTAGCCAGCTTCCTCAGGTCTTAGGTCTTTGTCTTTCTGGAGATAGCATTCCTGGGGGCGGGGGTGGGGCAGACACAGGGAGGAGGATGACAGCTCTGCAGTGAAGGTCTGTTTCAGTGGAAGGCTTGCAGCAAGGAAGGGTAGCAGATGGTCAGAGCCCCCGTGCTTCCACAGTCCACACAGACGTCCAAGGACTTGGTCATCCTGGCCCAGCTTCCAGGATGTTGTCGTCTCCTGCTGGTGTCCGCGTTTGCAGCAGACTGAGCAGACTTCAGTCCCTTCCAGCCATGCTGTCCTCTCCTTTTCATTTGACCCTTGATAAAACCCCACTGGAATGAAATGTCATTCGCACTGTGCGGCCTGTGGGCTGTGGTCCCTGGCTTCTGCATAATCTCTGTCTCTCCTCCTCATTTGCTTTCCACTTGGGAATTACAGTATTAAGTTTAAACATGGTAACATGCATTAGTACACTTAACGGGGAGACGAACTCAAGATAGAGAAGCTGTTGGAAGTACGCAGGCTTAGAAGTCAAGACCAGTCTAAGCCAGGTTTGTTCTCACTTGAAAAGTCGGATTTTCCTGCCCTGTGTAGACTGGAAGGAAGCACTTGTACTGAAATACATTTGCTTCAGTCCTTTAAAAAGCCTTATGAGCTTTAACCGTGTCACTACTTGCGGCCAGAGTCAGGATCAGTGACCTTCCGAGCCGTGTTTCCCAGCTGCTTGTGCTGCTTTGGATCCTGTATGGCCTTCAGCAAATGATGCGAAAGTGCAGGGTCTTATTTCAGGGTCTCTGTGCCCTCCTTCCTCCTCTGTGTGACAGTCACCTCCTGCTGTCCCTGTACTGTGTGCAGCTGGGAAGAGGGAGAGTCCTGTTCAGACTCAGATGGGGGACATGGGGAAGCTGCTGGGGACACAGGCTTCACTGCAGCGCTGTGTGAGGGCTGCTGATTACTGTGGCCCATCTTCCTGACATGTAGGATGCTCTGTTCAGAAGGAAGACGGGTGAACCAGAAACAGACACTATGGTGAATCTTCCCAGATCAAACACCTGTGAAGATAGCTCTGAATTCAGGGTACCCCATGTTGGCTCCCTGCTTCAGCTTACCTGTTCTGAACATAGAGAGGAATCATGTAGTATTCCCGAGTCTAGGTTCCTGTGTGAACCTGGTTGGGAGACATGATATTCATCAGCATTGTTGCTCCAGTCCACCCCCTCCCATCCTGTACTGTAGCAGACAAGACTATAATGTATAGATTGGCTGTCAGTTTTTGTAAATAAGGTATTACTGGGGTAGACAAACTCATATGGTCTGTGGCTGCTTTTGTACTTCAAAGGAGGGCTAGATAGAAAGACAGGACCGGGACCTTATGGCCAGCAAATCATAGAACACTGTCTGGGCGTTTACAGAGTCGGTTGGTTGATTTCCTCCCATACACCGCTCCACTGTGTGTCTGTTCCGTGGTTTGTTACCAGGTTCTGCCCACTAGTATTACTATTTCTTTTGAATGTTTCTAGAGTTTCTTGGGGACTCCTGTGTGTGCATTGCTTGCAGATAGCTGCTCAGGGCGATGTCTATTGTAGTCTGTGTTGTTAGATACTAACACAGGTTTCCAATGTTCACATACCCGCAGTCATGGGAATTAAATTGTTCACATACTCTGATGTCTGCTGATGCAAACACAGCTGTCACCTCAAGGGGAGGGAGAGGTAGTTTATTCTTGAGCCAAAGAATAATGATTATGGCTTAGGAACACAGGCTCAAGTGGCCCCAGGACACCTGCTCCAGTGTGGTGACAGTTTCCTGGATGGAGTGTTATAGATCAAAAGAAAGCGCTAAATCACGGCACGTGTCAGATACATTGGTGAGAACTAAGGTATGGGGGGTTACAGGAGAGGGGGGCTCCTTGTGAGCCTCTGGTGCTGTCTGAGGACATTCTTGGTCTGGGGCTGGCAAAAGCTGCTAGCCTCTTGATACAGGAAGGTTTCCCTGCTGGTCAAATGGGAGGTCAGGCAGAGGTGGGCAGTAGGTGGCCATTAAGGAGAGAGATTAAAAGCAGCCCAAAGTATCTGCAACACCCCAGCTCTCCACAAAGTTTCTAATTAGTCAGCCAGCTTTGTGGAATCCTTAACACAGGCATGGCTTTGTTTTTTTTCTGGGAATTTTATCTCATACATAATAGGTCTGAGATTCATCTTTTAGCTGTTATGACCAGTTACCTATACCTTGTGGTGGAATACCATTACAGTTTCACTTGTGTTTCCATAGTGATGGATGAAGCTGGGTGTGTTTCCAGATGGATACTGACCATTTTGAGGTTCTATTTGGTGTCCTGTCTTTTTATTGTCTGTCTTACTGATGACAATTCTTCATATATTTGGAATGAGTTCTTTGGTGGTGGATAGGTGTGTTGATGCAAATGCCATCTTCTATGTGGGGGCTTCCGGTTTCCCTTTCACAATTCTGCAAACCTTTTTTTATTTTTTAACAAACCATTAATAATGCAACAAGACACACCACATGGCTTGACCACATGGCACAGCACTGCATCACACCTCACCATACCTCACCACACCTCACTACACCTCACCACACTATACCACAACACCTTACCACACCTCACCACACCTCATCTACACTGCACCACACTCAAGAGCAGAGAAATGAATGCACCCATTCTCCCTGCTTCTCCTCTCCTCTAGCCTTTTCTTGGCCTGTGTAGTTTAGAGCTCCCTGCGCAGGGGTGGTGTTGCCTGTAGTGGGCTGTGTCCCATTACCAGTTTACATTTAAGGCACAGCATGCCCACAGACATACCCACAAGCCAGTCTCTTCTAAACAATGGCACAATTCAAACTTTCTTTTCAGGTATTCTAGGTTCTGGAAAGTTCACACTAAAGCTAACTATCATAAGGTCTTTAATTGACAGTGTGATTTGCTATTGTGTTTTGATGATTTCATTAATGTTTCCTATGTTTGTTGTAATGTTACCTATGCTGGCCTCAAACTCCTCAGCCTCCCAAATTGCTGCCACCAAGGAGGGCACCTGCTGTACTGTTACTAGATCTCCAGGCTGGGCAAGGATGGCACTTTTATATCTCATTTGTGGCTATGGAAAGCCGTTCCAGTGTCCAAGAGTCTTGGTTGAAGCAGATGTGCGCATTTTTTCTGCTCAGGACTATTTCCTCAGATCCTTGAGTTTAGAGATTGAGAAATCGAAGCTGATTTATCCAACTTTATGCTATATCAGGAATAGTTTGAGTGTTGTAGAGGTCAAGCTAACATGCTTATCTTCTTAGTGTTTTCTTTTAAAGCTACATAATGTTTGAGGTCCACTTAATATTTTTCCATTTTTGTTTAGAAATCCAGAGATATATTACTCAATTGAAATGTGTTGCTTATTTTGTGTTTTTGAAATTTGGATCTAGAGCAGGAAAAACCGCTCAGCAGTTAGGAGCCCTTGCTGCTCTTACAGAGACTCGTTCTGTTCCCAGTACTCACATCAGCTCACAACCTCCTGTAACTCCAGCTTCAGGGGATCCAATGCTTCTTTCTGGCCTTCATAGGCACCCACAAGCACGTGTACTTAACACGGACACACATACATAAATAAAATTAAAGTTAAAAATAATGAAAGCCCAAGGCTGGGGGTATTGGCATACACCTTTAACCCCAGCACTCCAGAGGCAGAGGAGGATGTCTCTGAGTTCAAGGCCATCCTGACCTACATAGTGAATTCCAGAACAGCCAGGACAATGTAGAGAGACCCTGCCCTCCACCCCCAAAACAAAGCAAAAGTTTGACTTACACTTGATACAGATGGTCTTAGAAATATTTATAATGCTGTAATATTGTAGACACCTCTGATATAACCTAATTAATGCTGCTTCCTCCAGGAAGGCTAGCCTGTCCACTTGAAAGATAAGTCCTTTGTCAAGATTATGAACCTTGTAGCCTTAGTGACATTTCTTGTGCTCTTACAAATCTTCTCTTCTCTGTTTACAGGTTATGTATATGTCATTCATGTGGATGTTGCTGTCTTAAGTCTGGGATCATGGCACCAGAATACAGTAAGTAACCAGGCCATCCTTTATTGCAAAGTGTTGGCTTCTGGGTTCGAATTCCTGGGGATGGAACTCCTAGATGCACACGGTCAAGTGGACCATCACTTTAGTTACGCCCCAGTTGTATGTTTTGAGTTTCGGATTGCAGAGAAATAAAAAAGCAAAGAAAACACTTAGTCCCCCCTTGTCAAAGGGTCAATTCACTTGGTCTTCTGGGGCTTTACTTTTTAGCTTTATATACAAATACATCATGGTAGTCATTTCTTTCATGTTCCTGTACACACATTATTTGTCTGGACTACTTCCTGTAGTGGCCAGCAGAATGGCCATTAGGGCTGCACCATCTCCCACATGCCATCTATTCCCTGTGTTAGGAGTCTGAGAAACTGACTGCAGTTGGAAGGTAGGTTCTGGTGAGCTGAAGTCCTATGCTGCTTGTCCACAACTGGTTCACTGCCTGGCTCCATCATCCACTCTCGGGCAATGCCTAGCCAGGAAGATGGTTTCAGGGACAACCCTCCACTCCCGTTCTAGCTTCTGAGACCCTTTGGCAGACGTGCCTGGAGCTTCTGGCAAGAGTCTTCTCATACTTAGGACAGAACTCAGGGAAACTTGTGCCTTTCTCTGGATGTCACTGTGTGCTGGTGTGAGGTCTAGTGGCTTCAGACTGCTGGCTCCCACACTGAGCAAGAAAGCCACACAGGGTGGAAGACAGAGGCCAGAATCCAGAATCCAGGACAACCAGCTCTGAAGCCTGACCCTTCTTGGGACATCCAGTATTTGAGCCAATCCATTTCCTTTGTGTTAAAGCCAGTTTGAGTTGGAAGCCAAAACATCCGAATGATTCACTTAATCCCTATTTTATTTTTAGTAATCCATTAGTTTCCCCTAGGGAATGTGGGAGTAATTGCAAAGCAAGGCACAGTAACGCCATTAAATTAAACTGGCACAGTGTTGGTGCTGACTGGCATCCTCTTCACTCTCAGCAGGAGTTAGCTATAGTGAGTTCGTATTAAAAAATGTGACGATAAAGACAGAGCTTTCAGATTCCCCCTCTTTTTCATGTTCACCCAGAAGCTTTTGCCTTTTATTCAGCTGGCCATGGATGCTAGAAAGGGTCTTAGGCCACAGGCATGAGCCATGTTCTTGAAAAATAGGGCTGCAGGCAGTATGGACCTGTTCTGTTTTCCCAGAACAAAGTATGCTCATGTTTTTAACATATGCTTTTGTTCTTCAAAAATTTTACTTGCTTCAGATATAAAAGTGGTGTGAGGAAGATAATAACAAATATCCATTCATCCCTCCTGAGCACATGAGAATTTTGACAATCATATCAAGCAGTTAAAAAGCGTACTCTCGTTCTCTGCTCCTAGGGAACCATTACTCTGCTTTTACTCTTTATTATTCTCATGTATTTGTGCTTTTACCACATGTGTATCACATGCCTTTTATATGCGTTTGCTTTCTGTTGAGATGGGTCTTGTGTATCTGAGCCTGGCTTTGGCCTTGTTATGTAGTTCAGGCTGGCCTTGAACCCTGATATTGCTGTCTCCACCTTCCACTGGGATTGCAGTTGTGCCCCACCAGGCCTGACTGGTGTGCTTTTCAACTTCCAAAATATTCAGATGTCGTACACTGACTGTAAAATCACAGGAAGTTTAGAAGAGATGCAAAGTCATTGTAAGGCTGTGGTTTTTGTCATAGACACTATTTTAGGGTTTCTGTTGCTGTGAAGAGACACCATGACCATGGCAACTCTTATAAAGGAAAACATTTAATTGGGGTGGCTTACAGTTTCAGAGATTTAGTCCGTTATCATCATGGTGGGACATGGTGGCATGCAGGCAGACATGGTGCTGGAGCAGGAGCTAAGAGTGGAGAAGAATCTTGTTCAAGGACAACAGGAAGTGAACTGAGACACTGGGTGAGACATGTGGCTTGAGCATATGTGAGACCTCAAAGCCAGCCTCCACAGTGACATACTTTCTCCAAAAAGGCCATACTCCCGTCAAAAAAGCCACACCTCCTAATAGTGCCACTCCTCTTGGGGGCATTTTCTGTCAAGTCACCACAAACACTTCCAAAGGTGTGTTAGTAAGCATCCCAGCCACGTGCATTATAACCTGCTTTAGCCGCCTGTTAGTGGGTCTGAATCCATGTAGTGACAGCTTTTACTTGCTTACCCTCCAGAGGTCTTCCCTCAGCTTCCCGGTCTGCTGCTTAGCTCACTTTCTGTCCTGCTCTCATCCTGTGCAGGCTTGAAATCTCACAGAGTCCTGTTACCCAGGAGCCAGCTCACTTGAGTAGTCTTCACCCTGTGTTCAGGGCACAGGCTTTGGCAAGCTTCACCTGAGTGTTTCTCTGCACTGCACAGTAGCTGTTGCCCTGCACAGCTTCCTTCTGGGCCTTCTAAACTGACCTCTTTGTCTTCCTGCTGCTCTTACTGTGGCAGTGGTAGAAGAAACTTCTCCAGGCCACTGCAGCCGTCTTCTAGAACAGCTCCTGTGTCACTGGGAGCCTCCTCGTGATCCTTGTTATTGTCCTTGTTGCCTTGGTGACCCAGTGCTGGGTCTTAGGTCCTGCTGTATCATTCTTTCAGTGTTGGTTTTGCTTTGATGTTGTAGTTTTGTGTGTATGAGTGTTTTCCCCGCATGTCTGTCTGACGACATGTGTGCCTGGTGCCCACAATGGCCAGAAGAGGGTATCAAATTCCTTGGAACTGGAATTACAGCCAATTGTGAGCCACCTTTGGATGCTGGGAACCAAACCCGGGTCCTTTGCAAGAGGTGCCAAAGAGCAAGGGCTCTCAACCCTCAAGCCATGTCTCTAGCCACTGTATCCTAGCATTCTTGACAAAATGTAAGTCATTTGATGAGTGTATTGTAAAAGTGCTGTAAAAGCTTCTCATGCTGTTGGAGGGTTTCTGGCACGCTCTTGTTTGGAGCACTGCATTCAGGAATAGAACAATCCAGTTGTCTATTCCTTCGTTCAGAAATCATTGTTATTCTACCAATAGAGTGTTACAGAAAGACTTTGGATAATAAAAAGCTGATTCCTGTTATTCCATGGGCTCACTTTATTTAAATGTTTATCATTTGCTAAAAAGCAAACTAACATTAACCCCGCTCCATATTTTTATCTGTGCAGGGAGAGAATTAATATCTTTTATTGAAATTAAATTTTAGGACTTTGTTTTTCATACATGTATTATGTTGTTAGTAATAGAATGGTTTCTTAAATTTTTTTCCTAACTGTGTGTGCCTGTGTGTATCTGTGTATATGTACTGGCCCATATATGCCTACTCATACATGCATGCATGTGTGGAGCTGAGAGATTGATTAATGTTGATATCCTCTATACTCTCCACCTTTTTTTGTGGGGAGTTGGGAGGGGAGAGACAGGGTCTCTATTATGTAGATTTCAGTATCCTAGACCACTTTGTGTAGAACAGGCTGCCCTTGAACTCACAGAGAGTTGCCTGCCTCTGGTTTCTGAGTGCTGGGATTAAAGATGTGTGCTACCATGCCTGGCCCCATCTTAAGCTTTGAGCTAGGGTCTTTTACTGAATCTGGAACTTAGCATTTATTTCAGTTAGACTTACTGATCTAGCAGCCCCTATGGTCCTCACATTTCCACCATGCCAGGTTTTAGATGAGTTCTTGGGATCTGAACAGGGACCTCCATGTGGACACAGCAAACATTTCACCCACTGAGCATCTCCCAACCCCAACCCCAGACCCAGAATCTTACATTTAAAAGTTGCTTTTTCAGCCAGATGTGGGGTGACACACCAGCAATCCCAGCACTCTACAGGCTGAGGCAGGAGAGTCCCATCCATTGCCAGCTCTACCTACATAATGAGATACTGTTTCTAAGAGATAAGGTTGCCTGTGCTAGGTTTTTGCAGTACAGAATGGAAATACACAATCCATGAAGCTTGTAAGAAAGTGCACTAAATCTTAGGCATTTGGTGGCAACATAAAATGTTCAGTATATCATAGGCAGGGCATGGTGGAGCACATTTTTAATCCCAGCCCTTGGGAGGCAGAGGCGTTTTCCTTAAATACCAAACAGGGCCAAAGTCATTTAAACAAGGAAATAGCCACAAAGTTTATTACAGGCTTAGGACTTAAATACCTTGGAACAAACATCCAAAACAATATCTTTATTTAGTGTGCGTGCGTGCGTGCATGCATGCGTGCAAGCATTTATTTGTTTGAGAAAGAGTCTCACTAAATAGTCCTAGCTGATCTGGAACTCATGGAGAACAGGCTGGCTTCAAAATTAGAGATCCAACTGCTCGCCAATACTACTGTTTCCTTTTGTGTCTTCTGTTTTCTTCTTCCTCCCCCCCCCCCCCCCTTTTTTTTTCTTTTTTGAGCTGAGGATCGAACCCAGGGCCTTGTGCTTGCTAGGCAAGCGCTCTACCACTGAGCTAAATCCCCAACCCTCTGTTTTCTTTTTAACCCATGGATGGACTTGTTGACTTGGAGTCCACCCTCCCCCTCCCCAAGACAGGGTTTCTCTGTATAGTTTTGGTGCTTGTCCTAGATCTCCCTCTGTAGACCAGGCTGGCCTCAAACTCACAGAGATCCACCTGCCTCTCCCTCCCAGGCATAGACAGTGGAATGAGGATCTTCTACAGGGACTCAGATCTGTAAATAGGCCCTGCCCTCTGCAACATGTTGGCCATAGCCCCGTCAGTCTGGGAAAGTAATACACGAGTCATCTAAATGGACACAGCACATCCAGAGTGTTTTCTAGTCTCTGTCCGAGGCTGAGGTGATGAGCGGAGACTTGGCCTGACTGTGAAGGCTGTATGGCAGGTTCACTGAGTACCGTGAAGGTATGAGGAAAAGTGGAGGAATGTGGTTGTGGTTCCCAGGTCTGTTCTAGAAGGTTGACCCGTCTTTGCACCTTTCCTAGTGGAAGAAGGTGGGAACTGTTAGTAGGCCCCCTCCCCCCCCTGTATTCAGTGGCCCACTCTTGCCTCTGGAAGGGAGCCACCATGACTGACTTGTGGCCTCATCTCACCCGCCCCTGAGGCTGCAGCACACCTGGCCAGGCTGTGTCTGCTGCTTCCTTCTGACCCCACCCCATGGCTTTCCTGGTTAGAAGGGAAGCTTGCAGTTTGTCCTTTCTTGGGGGTGAGGGCTCAGGAGACTTACAGCAAACAAAGTGGGTGGAGACCATATTTTGTGTTCATTTCATAAAAATACATCTCTAGTTTCCTAACAATGTTGATATATTTCCATTTATATATTAAAGAGGTAAAATGTTTTCTTCACATTTTAATTTCCTTTAGATCAAATTTAAAATAATCATTGAAAGTTGAAGACATTTGTAAGACACTCAGGGATGAGGCAGATAAAGGTTCTCTTTAAACAGTCTCTTTTTTTTTTCTTTTTTTAATAAATAATTTTTTTCTTTATTATTATGTGTTTTAAATTCCATACATCAGCCATGGGTTCCCCTGTCTTCCCCCCTTAAACAGAGTCTCTTAATTGGTTATTTTCTATGGGTTTCTTTGAGGTTGTGTGAGTTTATCCAAGCCCTCCTTATCTGTCCAATCGCAAGCAGGCATATCCATTTGTAGCAAAGAACCCTACTCACCTTTAATGTGTGGATGCATTTTTACTTTCCTCCTGTAATGTATGTGGGTGGGTGTCTGGAGAGGAATGTGTGTTTTGGCAGGAAGTAGAGGGGCGCCTGGCTTGCCTTGTGATTTGCTGTGTAAGCCCATCTGATGCTTGGTCTGCGGCTATCGTGAACACATGTGAGTTGGGTTGGTTGTCTTTGTCAGTCAGGGCAGGCTGTTTGTTAGACTTTGTCTCATCTATTTTGGAGTTGTTGAAAATCAGATGGCTAAATTCTGAAGTTATTGATAAATCTGTTGTATTTAAAAGATTTTAGAGTGGGTTTCTAAGAAACTGGCTAGTCAATACTCTTGATAAAATGTGTTATTAGTTGAGATCTGTTTCCCCACAGAAATCCCAACGGCCTTTGGATTAGGGCTTTAGGCTGTGTTAGAAAGAAAGCCTGTTCATTAAGAACCTGGCCTGTTTCTCCTGCAGACTTGTTTAGTGCCCAGTTAACCTTGCACTTACTCTTTCTGTACTTAGGAGAAGAGCCCATTCTGTAGCTCCACAAGCCAGTCACAGCCTCGTGGCCCCTAGTTTATATGTGCCAATGACTAGGTCATTGTGTTTACCATCAGTGGTCGTGTAACATCACTTGATACTTTCTGAGTTCCTCAAGTCAACTATTTCTCCTATGGTGGTGAATGTCTCTTGCTAGTGAGTACAGTGAGCAGAAGGATCAGCCACGAATTCTGAAGTTTGTGGGTAGAAAGGCATGTATGGGGGGTTATAATCTATGATGTCTGAGCTCCTCCAGAATCAAGTACCTTCCCAGTTTTTCTGAATTAACAGTAATCCCCAGAAGGGCTCTGACTCCTCCTCCCCATTTTAGTAATTAAAATAGCTTGGTGTGTGGAGTTGGGCCTTTGTGTAATCTGGAAAGCCCTCTGAAGAAAAGTGTGTGACATTGCCCTGTCTCCATTTTGTCTGAATGTCTGAGCTCACTGTATTACTGTGCTGTGGCTCCATTTACAGCCGGTGGAGCCGGTGCATGGCCATCCCCCTGCATGTGGAGTCTGGTTCTAAAGGGTCGCTCTAGTGTCCGTCTGTTCCTGTGGTAGTTCTTTAATGGCTTTGTTCCTGTTTGCTTTTTTGTGACAGGGTGTGGTGATATTATGTTCCCCAAAATATTATGCACCCTAATAAACTTATCTGGGGTCAGAAAACAGAGACCAGAAAATGGTGGCACACACGCCTTTAATTCTAACATTCCAGAGGCAGAGATCCAGCTGCATATCTGTGAGTTCAAAGCCATAGCCAGGCGTGGTAACAAGAGCCTCTAATCCCAGGAAGTGATGGCTAGAAGCAGAAAGGTATTTAAGGCCTGAGGACCAGGAACTAGAGCTGGTTAAGCTTTTAGGCTTTGGAGCAGCAGTTCAGCTGAGATCCATTTAGATGAGGACTCAGAGGCTTCTAGTCTGAGGAAACAGGATCAGCTAAGGAATTGGCAAGGTGAGGAAGCTGTGCCTTGTTTTGCTTCTCTGATCATCCAGCATTCACCCCAATAACTGGCCTCAGATTTGTTTTTATTAATAAGACCTTTTAAGATTCCTGCTACAACAGGGTCTTACTCTGTAACCAAGGCTGTCCTGTAACCTGGTGTAGTCCAGGCAAGTGTCACATTTCTGGTACTTCTGAGCCTAAGTCTGCCTAGTGCTGGGGATACAGGTGTGGACTATCACACAGTTTCTTGAATTTTGATGGTCATTTAGAGTAGTATAGTTTCTGGTTTATTTGTTCAAAGCATCAAGCAAGTTAACAGTCTGCTCTGGCAGAGTTTAGAATAGCCTCTGCATGAGGTGATAAATGCTTGTAAAAATGTGGGAAGTGCAGAGAGACAGAAGAATGAAAACCATCTCTCATTTTACCAGCCAAACGGAGCCATTGTTAACAACTGGTGACGTGTTCTCACAGAACTCAGTATGGTCCCGGAGGGACTGGGCATGGGGACAGTTGTACTGGTGTCAGCTGTGATTGAGGGACTGTCTTGAGACTAAAAGCAGCTAGAGCCTGGGTGTCTGAAGTGCTTGGTGTCTTCCAAGCATCGAACATCTGGTTCTGTTGGTTGTGGTTTTCTCTCCTGTGAACCAAGGGGTGAGTTTCCTCAAGGAGAAGCTGGGTTCAGCCTCCTGGGCTTCACTTGTGTTTCTACAGGTGTTTAGGGAGTGATCTTGATTAAGGCACATTTCTCAGTGTGTGTGGGTATGTGAGTGAGAATGTGTGTATGTGGGGGTCTGTATCTGTCTGTCTGTCTGTCTGTCTGTCTGTGGGTGAGGCATCACCATATGGACAGGTTGCTAACTCGAGAGGCTGGTAACTTTCTTTGGAAAAGTTGCTCTGCTCCTGTGATGTAGACAAGAAGGAAAGTCAATCACCAGAGGCCATGTGGCAGCAGTCGAGGCCTGAGTGTCTGCAACCCTCTGGGATTTTGAAATTTATTTGTTCCCCATCCATTCTGAGAGGTCCTCTTCTCCTGTGTTCCCTTCTGCTGTGTTCCAACAGGTTCAGAGAACTAAACAGAGCTACATTATAAAGAGCCTGCAGGAACCTACTCTGATTAACAACTGCATTCCATCATGCTGCATGTCAAGTTACAGGTTCAGAGAACTTAACAGAGCTACATTATAAAGAGCCTGCAGGAACCTACTCTGATTAACCACTGCATTCCATCATGCTGCATGTGCAATTACTTGGATTATTACTCTCTGGATTTCAGATGCCTCCTGTAGCTGGAAAGTATTTATCCTTTGTGGAGTTTTGATAGTTTGCTGACATCCTTCACAGATCCCAAAAGTGACTTGGATGCCACAGCCCTTTTTTCTCTCAGGGTGCTTCTTAAAAATGTCTAAGCTGGGGGGGGGGGGGGGGGGGGGGCTGCTGGGGGTGCTGTCCCTGAGACGTTGTGGTTAGCAGAGCTGACGGAGCTTGTCCTCTGCTTTCTGAGTAAGGAGTGAAAGTTGCCCCAAAGGAACTTTGCCTTTTGTGGCGTCACATTTGAGTGCTTACAGAAAGCAACTTTCAATTTCTATTTAAAATGTTATTTAAAAATAGTACTTGAGCCCGGCATGGTGGTATACTCCTATAATCACAGGCTTCGGGGCTGAGGTGGGAGGAGGGCAGTCTGGCTGTGTGCGACCTGTCTCAAAATAAAAGGTGGCTGTGCCTTTGCTGTCTGTGTCCCTCCTGAGTGCCTTTGTGACACGTGGGGATGTTGTGTGGTTAGCACGGTGGAGCCGAGCTCTTGTCTGTGTGCATGGGTCATTTTATGGCAGAGCATTCAGTAGATTTAGTTCAGTTAACTTCTCAGCCAGGTGGGTAGTGACTTAAATAGAGGACCTGCCCAGCTGCCTGGACTCCCGCTTGCTTCCCATTGCTGTTCCTCTACAGACACCATTGGTAGGCTCTTACTGGAGATGAGCTTTAGATGTAGACATCTCGGTCCCCAATCCTGTGCCCATTGCCATTTCCCCTCCCTTGGGAAGACTTTGGACCTCCCCCTCAGTGGAAGATGGAAGTGAGACTAAACTGCCACGGAGAAGGGAGAGTGGATCCAGCTGGGAAGAAAATCAGGAGAGTGTCTAGATGAAGGATTTGCTATCTGAAAACTAAAGCCTGCCACTGCTTCTTCAACTTCTGGGCTGCCCCTGTTCACACAGGCTGTCCTGTTTTCTGATCAGGGTCTGGGGGTGGCTTTTGCACAGCCATGTCAACGTTTGGCTGCTTTTCATAGTTGGTTCTAAGTTAATAAAAGTTTTGAATGAGTGGCTGGCTTGCTAGAAGCAAACCTGCCTTTAAAATACTCTAATTTCCCGTCACATGAATCCCTCTTTTGTTAATTCTGCAGGGGAACTATGAAGTCAGTTGAACTTGGGGGAAGAATCTTCCTTACATTTCCCACTGGGGTTTCTATATTTTTCTAGAGAACAAGGAATGATTTGCTCTAAGTTTAAAGATGAGATGAAGAGCTGTCTAGTTCCTGGTGGACTGTTCACAACTATTTGTTCTTTCTTGCTGTTTGGTCCTTCATGAGCTAGTGGAGTTAAGATTTTGTCCTGCAAACTGGTGGCACATGCCTTTAATCCCAACAGTCGGGAGACAGAGGCAGGTGGATCTCTGTGAGTTATAGGCCAGCCTGGGCTACAAAGAGAGTTTCAGGACAGCCAGGGCTGCTACACAGAGAAGGCCTATCTTGAAAAACAACAAACAAAACAAAAGGTTTTGTTTTGCCATCTTCAGTGCATTCTTTGAGATTCTTGGTCTCTTCTAGAAGTAGAAACACAGCTTGGCACAGTTGCCTCAGGATTAATCCTTTGATTCCATAGTGGGATCGCCTGTCTTTGGAAGGCAGTTGATCCTGTGAAGTTCAGCTGGGGGCAGCGGACTCTGAACCCCTCTGTCTAGTCCCCTGTGCTGTCACCTTTGGAAAGATCTCTGCTGCTCTTGGGTCTGCAGACGCCACCCCGCCTCAGATTGCCTGAAGACAGTGTCACATCAGCCACCCTCCTGATGCTCCCTCAAGGCAGCTGTGGTTGGGAGAAGCGGGCATCTGTGTCTTCTGGTATTTACCCAGAAGGGCAAAGCAGACTCAGGTCTCTGTGTTTCAGTATGAGCGGGAGAAGGAGGACTTAGGCTTCTTCCTAGGGTCTTCCCTTCAGATCTCTTGTCTCAATGCAGCCATGCTGGGTTATTCTGCTCTGGAAGATACAGGAGCCCGTGAAGAGCTTCCGATTGCTACTTGGCTGTTTTTCAGCCCCTAAACAATGTTTGATTTTGTTAGTTGTTTTCTGCAAAAGCAGTAGGCCTTGTCTTTTCCCCTCTCACCTTTAGAAGGCCATTTGCTGTGTTTGGAGAACATGTGTGAACCACCTGCTCTGGGATGCTCCCTAGATAACAAATAGGAAACCATGAAGGAGAGAGAACACCATCATGGCTATTGTTCTGTGCCTGAGGGGCCTTTCTGCTTAGGTCATGTCTTCTGTCTGAGAACCAACTGTTTTGACAACACCATTTCCAGGGAATAGCTAGGTTTTTTGTTTGTTTGTTTGTTTTTTTGTTTGTTTGTTTTTTGTTTTTAATTAAGCCATAAAGTTCTTGGCCAGAGGAAAAATTACTTACTTTTGTAAAGACTGTTTCAGAGTCTCTATGTGACTTCTATTCAGAGAGAAGATGACTTCTCTGTAGATGGACATGCAGCCTTTATTGGACTTTGTATAGAATGCCCTGTTCACTGACTTAACTCTGATCCACTGGTTTTTCAGCATGTCCCTTTGAAAGAATGCCTATAGAGAGGGATTGTGATCTGGACTCCAGGAAATGCAATTTGTAGGAAGAATTAAAGGGGAAAGCATCCCTTCCCCAAAGAAAGCAAGTGATGATAGATAGGATTGTGCTGCCAAGAGGAACTGTGCTCATCTGTGTAACTCCAGCAGGGCCTGTGGGTGAAGGGGTGCTTCTTGCTTCTAGGTACCATCTGAGTGCCCATTGAAGGGTGATGCCATCGGAAAGTGCCCCCACCATGGCATAGAGCCTCATCAGAAGCTCTGCCTTGCATTCCCTAGTAAACCTGTGTTGCAGCAAGCAGAGTTCTAAACATACTGGATCTGGAGGATTGACATTCTCTGTGTCTGGCCATTTGCTGACAGTGAAAGAGCACAGTGTGGAACACTGATGGCTTGTCAACTGCACTTGTTTGCAGAGGGAAGAGACAGGTTGATTGTTGCTTGTGTTGTGGGCTATTTGTGGGAAAGGCCAGTATGTATGGAGACACTGTGAAAGGTTCAGGCAAAGCACAGTGTAGGGCTGCCTGATAAGGCTACCTCAGCACTTGCCTAGAATGGTGTTACACAGCAGAAAATAAAACATACCCAGTGTGATAGTTAGGACTAGCAAAGGTTATGCTGTTGGCCTTGGAAGCAATGTCTTTGCTAGTGTGCCAGAGTTAAGGGAAATGTTTGATGTTCCTAGTCAAGACCATTGTGATCATGATTAGCTTTTCTCTAAGGACTAATGACATGGGGAGTCTTTTTGTGTGTCCTATTTGGTTCTCTATGTAGCTGGTGTGGTTTATGTGTGGGGGGGCATCTTTTCCACATCCTGCTTTTCTAAGTTATTGTCTTATTGTTGGCTTCTGGGGTTTTGCATATATGCATGCATATAGAATATGTTACAAGTATGATCCTTTGCCCAACATTGTTCCTGGGCCATAGCTTGACTATTTGTTCTTTAAATATCTCTGTTGAACAGGAAATTCAGTTTCAAGAAGTACTCACAAGCCCAGTGCTGGGACGGTATTCCCCTCTCTTTGTTTCAAGAGGCTTTGACCTTTATCACTCAAGAGTTTAGGTTGATAACCCATCTAGCTTTGTGTTGTCAGGAAATAAGGCAACTGTTGGCCACCTTTCCCCTTATGTGTATCCAGTACCTTTGGTTGGAAAGACTTCCGTTCCAGTTGTGCTTAGTTGGTGATGATCTTGGCAACTGGTTGAATGTCTGTCACTGTGTGGCCTCCTTGTCTGTTTTTATACAAGTTGCACACTGTAGAGTGCCTCAGCATTGTAGTAAGTCTTGAAGTCAAACAATTAAGTTTTTACTTTTATTCCTTTGTATATTACAGATACTTTGCAATTTTACATATAACTTTAGCTTGTGTATATGCTGTAAAGAAACACCTGCTAGATTTTGAATGGGATTTCATTTCATCCTATCTTCCAGTCTGTGGAGAGTAGATATTCTAGTAATATTGTGACTTCTGTCTGTGAACCATCCCACTTAAGTTCTCTCAGCCTTGGTTTGTAGATTACAGTATAGATTTTGCATGTGTTTCATTAGCTTTATTAGATATAGTGGAAGTTTTAGTGTTCCTGTAAATATAGTTTTACAGATTTTGTTTTTCACTTGTTAGTGTCTAGATATGCAGTTGCTGCTTGTCTGTTGTCCTGAGATCGTGTATACCTTCTGGATTCGTTTGCTAGTTGTAATGTGTGCATATTTTATCAGGTTATGGACATAATTCTGTAATCATGGCTATTGTCCATAAATGATGGAAACTTTACTTTACCCACCCTCCTCTTTAGACCTTTAAGTTCTCCTCTGCTTTTATTGATCTATTGGCATATTGACACTGCAAACTAGACATGGTAAGAATGCGGCTGCCACTGCCCCTCCCCCCAGTGGTAGAGGAAACACTCAGAGTCTTACGTGTGGCATTTCCGGAGGCTGTGTCCTGAGGCCGTGCACCTGTGTGGTCATGTCTGAGTCAGCAGAGCGGCCATTCCTCTCTCCACTTTCTGTTGTTCTTACTGATGCTCCAGCCGCCTCTTCCTCTTTACTTCTGCAGCATTCCTCAAGGAGTGATTGTTATCTTTTCTTTTTCATACCTGTGAAATTCCTACTTAACTTACCCCCACCCCCCCCCCCAACACACACACCCAAACAGGGTTTCTCTGTGCAGCCCTGGCTGTCCTGGAACTTGCTCTGTAGCCCAGGCTGGCCTTGAACAGATCCTCCTGCTTCTGCCTCCCCAGTGCTGGGACTAAAGGCGTGCACCACCCGGCATCTTGTTTGGTTTTGAATCAGGTCTTCCTGTGCGGTCCAGGCTGGCTTGCCTTCAGTGTGCCGTCCTAGTGCCTAACTTCTCTTACCGTGGCTTCATCCTCATTGGTTTACTCTTGATCAGATGTGTACTGAGCAGGTAGTCTAACTTTGGTGTCTGTAGCAACAGCTTGACAAAATCTGATCTCTGTCCCAGAAAGGTCGCTGTGAAGCACAGAAAATGTTTTGAAGCAATGATGATCTCCTCTCTGGAAGGGAGGGAGGGCCGTCTCCTCTGGGCTGATCATAGAGATGGTCCATGGAGAGCTGAGGGCTCTGCTCTGCTGTTCCCTAGGTGTGCCCTGCTGAGATGAAACTGGCCTGCTTTCCCATTTTAATTACACACACTCTTGGTAGATTCCAGGTGAGCTCTCTGGGCATAGTGTCCACACCCACCTGGCATGTAGCTAACCCAGGATTGTAGCACACTGCTTACTATTTCATGCCTGTGAAAGTACCTCAGCTTTCCAAGGCAGTAACCTCATGTCTTTAAAAACTCAGTTCTTCGGTCTCAGGTCTGAGTGCTGGGATTACAGACATGCAACAGCACTCCTAGCCACAAAATGTTTTTGTAAGTATATTTGTGTGTTTGTGCACGCTTGCACTCAGGTACATGTGTAAGTGAGCAGGTGTGCTACAGCTTTTGCATGCATAGGTTAGAAGACAACCCTTGGGAGTTGATTTTCTTTTCTTTTACTGTGTGAGGCTTACTGAAAGTTTTTAATTTTGCTCATAAATGTCCTATGTTTTATTACTGCATAGTCATCATGACATTATGGCAATAATTTCAGAATGTAGTCCTTTCCAGGTTAGTTCGGTTTATGCCTTTGAGCCTGCTGGTCAGTAGGAGAGCTGACTTGTGTGCCTTCCCATCTCTCTAACCAGTATCTGTTGTTCCGTGTTTGTCAGGGCGTTTCTCGTTAAGTGGCCCCAACACGTGTTAGTTTTGGGATTCTTAAATTATAAAAGTTGGGAAAATGGAGTAAATAGATGCACAAGGCATTTGTGTTGTGGCTTCATAAAAACGAAGATGAATAGTTGGGCATTTATAATAAACAAATTGGATGACACATTTCTTTTGTCAAGAAAATGTGTACCACTTAGTACTTATTAAGTATGTTCCTATAGCTACACAAATGTAAAGTCAGAGCCTGGCACCCTGTTCTAGGGTGCAGCTCAGTGGTAGAACCTCTACCAAACAGGCAAGAGGTTCTGGCTTCATTTCCCAGCACTGCCAGACAGAAATAATTTGTGAACTCAATTATGTATGAAAGGTTTGAGTCCACATTTCAACCAGTGTTTTATCATTTTAAAATATTAGAATAACTCTGAAAGATAAACAAATTGTTTTTTAATTAACTTTTTTATTTTTATTCTTACTGTGAAGAAGGTGGTGACTATAAAAGATATTTATGGATCAGGTAAGATCGGCATGTGTAAGTGTGGTTATTATCCCTTAAAAATGCAGTTAGCCAGCTGGGCAGTGATGACGCTGGCCTTTAATCCCAGCACTTGGGAGGCAGAGGCAGGTGAATCTCTGTGAGTTTGAGGCCAGCCTGGTCTACAGAGTGAGTTTGAGGCCAGCCTGGTCTACATAGAGAAAAACCAACCAATCAATGCATGTCCTTAGCTGTAATCCATAGGAAGCCAGTGTTTCACACATTACCCTGAGATGTTCACATGCTAGTGTTCTGAAGTAGACACAGTCAGTTTTGTATTAAGCATAAAGGCGGAGAGAAAGGCGTGTTTCAGAACGACAGGCACCTGGAGTTTGCCCATGAGCCGTGCTTCTCAGCGCTCTTCTCACTTGGGCCCCGTCTGGTTTTTCTGGGGTTTTCTTACGTACAATTGTGGATTCTTTGGTTTTGTTAAACTTAAGAGTTCCTGGTGATTTGGCCTTTGGGTGTTATTGTGTGCTGGCAAAAGATCTGGCATGTCTCCCCGACCCTCTGTTGTCACAGCAGAAGGGTCTGGCGGCAATGGATCTGGGGTCGGGTCACTGGGTGAAGTCCCTTCCCTGCTGTGCTTCTTCTCTCCAGAACCTCCCCTTTTCCGTTACCACATCTTTTTCCAGTGGGAGGCTGGAGGTTCACATTCTCAGTTTCCTTTCTCCTGCTGCTCCTCTTGTCTTCCCGTCTTTCCTCCTCCTCTTCACCTTCCCAGCCCAGAGCTCTCTGGTAGTTCTTCCGACAGCCACTGCAGGTTCTGAACCTCTCCGGATCATGTTGATGTTGATTTTATTCTCTCCTCATCTCTGCCCAGATTGGCTGGACAGATAAGTCAGCCACAGATAGCTGAAAGTTTCAGTCACAAATTAGCCAATTGGGAGGTTTCTGTTAGGTGACTCACAAAGGTCACTTAGACACACTGTATTAATCTCATAGTTTAATGGGCCATTTGTTGAAGCACTTGGGGTGACTGTCCTTTTCTGTGAAAACAATGTACTCAGTTAAATTGCCACCAAGGGTGACTGTGTGACTGAACAATGGGAGCTCTCAGCTGACACCCCCTCCAGGTGTGGTGATACATTGTGTACCCTAATAAAATTTGCCTGAAGATCAGAGGATAGAACAAGCCACTAGATTAAACATAGAAGGCAGGCAGTGGTGGCACATGCCTTTAATGCTAGCACTTGGGAGGCAGAAATTCATTTGGATCTCTGTGAGTTCAAAGCCACCCTGGACTTCATGAGACTAACTCAGTCAAGGAGAGAAAGAGGAGAAACAGAGGCAGTCAAGGAGAAACAGAGGCAGGCAGTGGTGGCACACACCTTTAATCCCAGTACTTGGAGTCACACGCCTTTAATCCCAGCACTAAGAAGAAAGTGATATGGCTGGACAGAGGAAGGTATATAAGGCGTGAGGAGACAGGAACTAAAGCTTTTCAGCTAAAAGCTTTTTCAGCTGGAACTTTTCCGGGTCAGAAGTCAGGATTTCATTCATAGGATTCATGGAGTTGGTGAGGTGAGACATGGCAGTGGCTTGTTCCTTTGTCTCTCTGATCTTTCAGCAGTTACTCCAATATCTGGTTCTGGGTTTTTCATTGTAAGACCATAGAGGATTCGAGCAGCACCCAGGAGTTTCCTCTACCTGTGTGCCTCAGCCTTGCTTTTCTTTAGCTATGAAAGTTGTGTTTCGACTGTGGGTGCTTAGGTCATGCTTGCTGGAGACGATTAGACAAAGAGGAAGAGAGACTGGGACTACAGACTTGACTGTTTGTAGCAGTCAAGGTTGTAAACTTCATTCAGACATGCTACCGAAGCTCTGATCTCCAGGTCTGAGCCATAGAGCCTCAGGGGACTTGCTGAGAACACCCCACCTGGCATGTGCATTTTAATTTACATTCAGATTTTCTAGAGAATTCTGCAGAGCCAAAGGATGTAGTGGCTCTGTAGAAGGCTCTAGTCAGTGCCTTTAAGTAGTGGGTCTGTGGAAAGATGTCAGCTCCGTTGCCCTCTCCCGTCCTCTGCTGGGGCCATCGCCTTAGTTCCATAGTGTTCAGTACTGCCGGTCTATGACAGTTCATCTGTCTTTCCTAGACCCTGCTCCTGTGCACAGAAGGCTCAGTTACCTCCTGGGGAAGAGCTCGTGGCTTATGTCTGGGGCGAGGGTCTCCTCCTAATTCCTGGGATTTCCTTGGTAGTGAGCCCTGCTGTCTGGGAAGTCTGTAGATTGGCTCAACCAATGCCCTGTGGGAGAATCTGTCACTTTGTTGCAATAGCTGAATGCTATGAAGCTGCCTTTGATTTACCTCTTTTAAACAAACCTAACTGCCTGGTGGTGGTCACACACCCCTTTAATCCCAGCTCTTGGGAAGCAGAGGCAGGCGGATCTCTGTGAGTTCAAGGCCAGCCTGGGCTACAGAGTGAGTTCCAGGACACCCAGGAATATACAGAGAAACCCTGGAGAGAGAGAGAGGGTGGGGGACGGAGGGAGAGAGGGGACACACACACACACACACACACACACACACACTGGAGGAAGATTAGGTGAATCTCTCAGGCTCTTCCAGTCTTGGGGGGAGGGGCAACCTTCCCTTACCATTAGTATGTCTTACTGTCTCTATCTCTACAAATACCCGGACCTGTCCAGTTCCCATCTAACTGGGGCATGTGTTGAGACAGGGCTCTGGGTGGCTTCAAAGTCCTGGGCTTAGAGGGTCTGTCTGCCTCAGTTTCCTGAGCAGCTAGGACTGTGACCTGTGTTGGCACTCTGGGTTTTTGGTTTTGTTTTTTCTTTTTTAATAATGGTACTAGGATCTAACCAGGGCATTAGGCATGGTAAGCAATTTACTCCACTGTTGAGCTACATTTCCAGACCACATTGCTCTGAAAGTCAAAACCCATTTTCAGAGTCTTGAGGTTTCTCATAGTCTGATATCCATCTGTCTTTCATCCTGTATCCTGCTCCCCTGTTTTCTCAGGCATCATGGCTTACTTTACCTCAGACATACTGATTATTCGTATGTTAGGGGTTACTACTCACTCTTCAGGTAGCCCAGAATGTTCTCCTTTTATAACCAGCTCGTTCCTTATTGAGTGTGGTATGGGTGGATTCTCTTGTTTCACCTCTAAGAGCAGGAGTTGACAGCAAGGGTCTGCCTTTGTTGCTCACCTCCTTATTTTTTGAGACAAGGTTTCCCACTAAACCCAGAACTTGCTGGCTTGGCTAACAGTAACCAGTGGATCACCAGGATCTCCCTGCCTGTGCTCCTCAGCACTGTGGTTATTGTCTGTGGCTTTTACAAGGTGCCAGGGATCAGTTCTTCCCTGAACTCAAGTTACCTGGTGCTTTGCACCATCCTGGCATCTGCCCAGGAGATGCCAGTAGCAAACTCCTGCTCTCTGTTCAGGTTGTGTCTGTGGTTTTGCGACCACAGTCGTCCCCAGATGCTACCAAGTGTGAAGGCAACCAACCACAGTTTCACAAATGAAGTCAAAATCTTTTTTGTTTTCTGTTTTTCTTTTTATAAGAGGAATATAACATTTTTAAAGCCGTTATAAAGATTGTTCAACTCATACAATTACTAAGTTAAGAGTCTGTTTTCATCTTACATGGTTCTGTAATTCCACATTAAGCTTTGCGTTAGAAACCCTAAAATATTCTGAAGGGATTTGTTCTTTCAGTGTTTCTATATTTTCCACCTGCTCCCATCACCATGGAGCTAAACACTCTGAAAGACATCTTAGGTTAAAAACAGTAATGACTGAACTGGAAAAAAAATTTTTTTCACATTCTTTTTCCTTTTCTTCTGTTCCTCCTTAACCCTTCATCAGCCGAATGGGATATTGATTTTAAAGTGGGGTGCATAGTAGGGAGAGCACACTCTCTAAAACGTGCTCCTTTGGAAGATAACAAGTAACAGTGGGGTTTGAACAGACACATGAATGAACACTTGGAGATACGGGAAGATGTATGAGCAATGCTTGGGGAAGGGATCGTGCATTTTATAGATCTCCATGCTTCAAATTCTGTGTATCACTCGAGAGTCCCTACAGCACACAGAAACAAGAGGATGGAATGCATGTAAGCTAAGTTTAAATGTGGATGTTTGATTCTTGTTTATTTTTTAATAAATTTGTTTACATCTCAGTCTCTTTCCCCTCTTTTCTCTCCTCTCAGTCCCTCCCTTTAGTTCCCCTCTCTGTTCCCACCACCCACTCCACTCCCCTCTCTTTCTGTTAGGAAAGGGCAGGTCTTCCATGAGTATCAACAACACATGGCCTATCAAGTCACAGTAAGACTAAGCACCTCCTGTATGAGGAGTAGGGTCCCAAGAGCCAGTAAAAAGTTGGAGACAGCCCCTGTTCCCACTGTTTGGAGTCCCGTAAGAGGACCAGTGTTTGACTCTTTGAATAAAGTCAGTCCTTACCAGCTCCTTTCTTCTTCCTGCCAGTGCTGAGGGCAGAATCTAGGGCCTCCTGCAGTTAGGCCAGCACTCTGCCATGGAGCTGCACACTGAGCCCCAGCCTCGTTTCTAGGAGACATTATGAAACTAGACATATGGAAAGACCCAAGATATCAGAGATTAGGACAGAGTCTCAATGGGGGCTGAGGGCTCAGTGGTCCAGTGCATGCACAGTGTGTACAAGGCTGTGGGTTCTGTTGCCAGCACATCAGTACAGTACCAGCAGCAGAGATGCATCAGGGAACCACTCTCTGTGCCAACTGGCTGTGAGTGGCATCCAAACTAGCAGCAGATGTCAGTGTTTCCATTTTCTGCTTAATTTTAATTATAACTTTTTTGCAAAGGAGGATATAGCCTACCATTAATAGTCTCCAAGTTTTCATTGTAGTGTACACTGCTTCGCTGCTTACAAAACTTAACACCCCATCCCCTCACACACAATGGATGCTGGACTCTCCCAGAAAAAAAAAAATCATTTCAAGATTGTAGCCAAAAAAGTAAAATAAAATAAAATAAAAAAGAATTCATGATTTTATCATGAATGGTAGTAATAAGCTTTCAGAGATGTACCATTTTATTATCTGATAAATAAGCATGAAACACTGAGAACGTTTTAAAATTAGGATCCAGTTTTTGATTCATCGTTGGAGTATTCTGGACTGGATTCATTATTATAAACAGGATAAAAAACTTTCCTGCATTTGCCCCCTAACCAAATGTTAGTTTTGAAGTTTCCAAAAACATGTTTTCTAATGACTAAAAAAATAAGAAGCCTTGTTCCACTAGGAGCAGGAAAGTGTGTTCCCACAGAAGTGAACTTGCATGCTTGTAGGAAGATTGGTTCTACACTTTTCAACCATGCATACTTTTCATTGGATGTTTATTGAAATGCAGGCAGAGAGACTTTTTTATTAACATCTAAGCTTATGCTTCATGTGAACATTTTTGTGCATTTAGTGGATTTATTACCATAGGAATTAGATTTTGACATACACCTTAAAGGTACCATGAATTTTTATCGTTCATATATTTATCTGTTGTTTTGTTCTATTATAAACTGTTGAAATGTGATCTTTCATCAAAATATTATTTAGTTAAAGGCAACTGTTTATGAGTGGAATCCACAGTTACTTGTTTGGATGCATTTGCTCTATCTGGAGCAAATACAGATTTCGCCACATGAGAAGCTGTCTGGAAAGACATGCTCCCAAGCTGACACATGCATTTGGGATTGCTCCAGGATTCTGGAGCTTTGTGATGAACTCCACTGGTGTCTTTGTCACGTTGGCCCGATACTCTTCTGTACATCCTGTCTTCCAAGAGGAAGAAGGGGGAGGAAAGCCTTGGACACACCTGTCCTTCCCATCTGGGAGCTCCTTCGCCGTGGAGAAGTAGATGTTGCAGCCTTCTGATCAGTTTTCACTAGTCAGCACCAGGACTGCAGGCCAGTCACTGGGAGCAAGAGTGATGGAGAGACTGACATGTCCTCAGGGGCTGGGGTAGATTCTGCACATCTGCCAGGACAATGAAGAGTCTGTGGTGAAGAACTGAGGGACAGGAGTGGGGACTGAGCAGTGTCTGTCTCCCCTGATGCCTAAGGACACTGGGCGCCCATTTACTAGTCATGGAACTTTGAATTCCCTTGGTTCTCTCTTGCCTGGAACAAATTATGGACCATGTTTTTGAGAGTCTTCTTTCAGACACTTTTCTCTAGCCAGGCTGCCATTTTCCAGGTGACTCAGATAGTAGGGTAACAAATACTCTGCTTTAGAGTCTTCCTACCACTAAGTATATGGTGGACATACTACTTAATTTGAAACTGAAAGATACTTGATGAATTTGTATTTTTTAAAAGATTTTTTTGTAGCTATCTAGAAGTTTTATTTGATTTTACTGACAATGGAAACACTGTAAAGATGATTCATTTTCACATTGTGTTGGCAGTGAGCAGAGCAGCACAGATGAATGGGCAGTGAGCTGAGCTGCACAGGTATTTGCAAGGAGCTCACAGGTGAATGAGCAGTGAGCTCACAGGTGAGCCAATAGTGAGCAGCACAGGTAACCAGTTTCTGTGCTGACAACTTTCAAGTAGAAACTGGCCTGCAGAACCAGGTCATTTGAGGAGTTTCTTCAGTGCTCCACTGTTCCTAACTCTTTTCCAATTAGGCCAGTTATGCCTCTATTTAACGTTGACACTCAGAAGTTTCATTTGCTTCTTGTTGGTCTCTTTCTAAATTGTAACTTTCCTGAAAGGCAGCGATGTTTGACATTTACTGAATTATGGTAGTGTGACTACTGTGAGCTCCTTTCTCCTTTTATGTTTAGTGCCTACCTTGATTTCATCTCTTACTGGACACCAAAGACCATGTTTAAAGACAGTTTTCTTTGACACTTGAGACCCAGTAGTACGGCCTCCTGTGCCTTTTTCTGTTGTAATTTTGTTAAAAACTTATTTTTCAGTCTTTTTAAGTTAAATACCTTGAAAGCAATATATTGTATGTTGTGGTTTTTGTTTTATTTTAAACGGGTTCTGTTAGTTGAATTTTGCTGTCTTTATTTCAGACTAGCCCTGACTTTACTACATAGATGAGGCTGTATTTGAACTCACAGCAGCTCTTGCTCCAGCCTCCTGAAGTCTTGGGATTGCTGGTGTCTACTACCATACCTGTCCTAGCCATGAATCTTTGACCATGGCCTCCTTTCTTGTAAAGTGTCACGTGGCTGGGATTTTGGACCTTGTTCCCACTTTTGAACTGCGTTACTCTGTCAGCTCCAGTGCAGGGTGCCCATGGCTCCCTCTTCTCTTCTGTAGCACACGCTCTGTCCACACCAGAGCGTACAGTAGCTGTGGCTTCACAGTTCAACTCGACCTCTTCTCTGGGAACCATTCCTGGCTTTTTGTCAACTTCCGCTGCTTGTCTTGTGCATCCTTATGATTTTGAGTACGTATTTCTGGTTACCTGCTTCTCACCAACCTACTACTCTTTCCTCCATGTTGCTCATACACAGCTAGGGTCAAGCCCGGGTTTTATGCATGTTAGGCAAGCATTCTAACAATGGAGCTGCATCCCCCAAACTTCAGTTTCTTCCTCATGCCTCTGTGTGTGTGTGTGTGTGTGTGTGTGTGTGTGTGTGTGTGTGTGTGAGAGAGAGAGAGAGAGAGAGAGAGAGAGAGAGAGAGAGTGTGAGAGAGAGTGAGTGAGTATAGATAGGCCAGAGGTCAATGTCGAGTGGCTTCTTTGATTGTACTCCCCCCTAATTGTTGAGATGGGGTCTCTCAATGAATCAGAGCTCACTAATTGGCTGCCCTGGACATTCAGTGAACTCCTAGGATCTGTTCCCTCAGTGTTAGGGTTGCAATTGTGTCTCACCATACTAGTCTTTACCTGGGTGCCAGGCATCTGAACTCAGTCCTCATGTCTGCACAGTAACCAGTTACCCACTGAACCATCCCTCAGTGCAAACTGCTTCTCATACTCACTGGCACACAGTAAGCATACAATAAATATTAACTCCTATATTTCTTTTCATCATCCCAGACCCTCCCCACTCAGTGCTAAGGATCAAACCCAGAACTTCATAAATACTATTCAAGTGCCTAGCCATGGAGCCACACACCCCCAACTTATGATTTTTATTTTTATATAGATGTTTGAGGTTTGTCTTAGTTATTTTTCTGTTGCTGTGAAGAAACAGCATGACTATGGCCACTCATATAAAAGAAAGCATTTAATTGGGGCCGTTCTTATAGTTTCAAAGGCTTATTAGTCCATTATCATCATGGTGGGGAACATGGTAGCACACATTGTGCTAGAGCACTAGCTGAGACCTACATCCTGATCTACAGGCAGCAGGCAGAGAGAGACTGGGCCTGTCATGGGTACCTGAAGTCCCAGAGCCCATCCCCAGTGACATACTTTCTCTGACAAGGCCACACCTCCTAATCCTTCTAATCCTTTCAAAGAGTTCCACTCCTTGGTAACTAAGTATTCAAACATAAGAGCCTATGGGGGTCATTCTTACTCAAACCACCACAAGGTTAGAGGTGTAGCTCAGCAGCAGAGCACTTTCCTGTCATGCAGAAGGTCCTGGGTTCTGTTTGATAAAGAAGGGCATAAGATCCTGTGTTTGTTCTCTGTGATCCATGCTCACTCTTCTGTGCTCTAGTATTAATAGAGGGCTATGATGGCTGTTTCATTTCTGTCCCTCAAGCTTGCTATCAGCTCTTTTTCTTGGCAGTTCCTTTTCTCTCTTCTTCCTCTCCTCACTCTAGTGTTTACTTGAGTAGGCAGAAGTTGCTTTCCCAGGAATTATCCGCACCTCCCCTCCCTCTGTTCCTGGGGTAATATTTCTCTTTTGCCCTCTGAACTGTGCTCTCTCTTGTCTCCCAGAAAGAATACTCGGGTTTGGGGCCATAAAGCGTACTAGAACTAGGTGGTGGTAGGGAATGTTATTTTTTCTGTGTATGTTTCCTTGTTTGGAATTTCTCTTCCCAGGGGTTCTGTTTTGTCCTGGTGTTTTCATTTTCCCATCCTTCACGTTCTCTGCTTGTTGCTGTGACTTTTGTCTTATTAACTGATGTGAGCGCTCTTCTTGACTGACTTCTCATTTCTCCTGACCGTGGCCATCTACTTAAATGGGAGGATTCTCTTGGAACCTTTTCTTGTGTCTGATGTAATTACAGATACCCTGAATCTGGCTTTGGGAAGAGGATCGTTAATCTACCCGGTGATTTTACTGAAGATCCTTGAGCTAATTTGGTAACCAATCCAAAGTCCACTGAATTTTCCAAAGGTGCTTCTCTAGGTGTAGCCCACTCTTCTACTGAAGTCGTGCCGTAGAGTGTAGACCAGTGTACAGCGGATTCCTCCCCCCGTTAGTGAGCATGGTGGGCTTCCTGGAGTAGAGCTCAAGGTTCCTTTGCTGTCTAGCAAATCCTTTGTCACTGCATGAAGCGCCCACATCTGGAAGGCTGTGCCTGCTTTTGTAATGGGCATGCTCTCATGACTTTGCTACTGAGCCCTCACTGCTTTTCATAAAAACTGCAGAGTACATGTGATTTCCTGCATGTTACTTCCAAAATAATTATTGTTTTCTGGAAAACTTCTTTATAACAAAACATTTCTAAAGAAGGAAACAACCAGCCTTCCATTTCTTCCCATTTCTCTGAAGTCCTTGCATTTTCTTACATATTGCTTTGTGAGGTTTTTTTTGCTAAAACATGTTTATAGAGTAGAGCCTAGCTATTTTAAAAGTTACCAGTGTTTCTTAAATTTTGTCCTTTTGACTACCAGCCAGCTCCTAATGCAATAAAAATGGAGGGAAATATTATTTTGAACATATTGCCTAACTGGGAAATTACTAAAATATTAGCTCAAGGAACAACTCAGTAGTAGGACTGGATGTGACAGAAGTGAAGAGACCACTAAGTGTGTAGTGAACCGACAGTGTGTCAGAGAAGGTGATTACATAGTCAGTCCATCAATCAAATATCATAATGTACGTTGTAATAAACATAGCAGAGACCATCGGTGGCTTCATGCCTGTTTTGTGTTTTGAGATGGGGGTCTTCCTGTGCAGCCTGAGCTCCCCACTCCTGGTCCTCCTGTCTCAGCCTCCCCAGTGCTGTAAGCACAGGTGTGTCACCAGTTACAGCCACAGTGCTAGTTTAAGAAATGAGAGCTACTATCTGGGACTGAACAGAAACCTCCACATTGAAAAGCACCCAGTGCTCCCTAAATTAATTTATTAAGTGGATACAATTAAAGGCCAAAGTACTACAACCAAGAGAATTTTCCAGGAAGCATGACAGAATGATTCTAAAATTAATTGAAGATGCCAGATGGGGTCAGTAGGGTTTGTCCTAATGTTGCATTTGGATTGGTGTGGCAGTGGGACTGCCAGACTCAGAGAGACTTGGTCTTGACATTGTGATTATTACGTCAGTAGTTACAAAGTACCGCTGACTCCAAAAAGTAGTTGTAGGACAATGTGAGGAAAGGACAGTCATACTTGTCCTTTCATTTGAAGAGAAATAGTTAAACTTCTAGAGGAAAATGTGCGCAGCACTGGAGAACTGGAGGACCATTTTAAAGAATGTGCAGAAAAAACAAACTACAAATTTGACCTTTTCAAAAATTTCAAATGAGTCTGGGGATACCACTCATTTGGTGGAATGCTTGCCTAGCATGGACAAAGCCCTGGGTTTATTCCTAGTGCTTGTATAAACCAGATTCGCAGGTTAGCATTCACGAGATAGAGGCAGGAGGATCAGGCGTTGAAGGTCACTCTTGATTGTGTAGCTGGTTTGAGGCCACCCTGGAATACTTAAGACCCTATCTTTAAAAAAAGACAAAAATTCAACTTGGAAGTACAAGAAGATATAGTTTAAACAGTAATTAGAGGCGAAGCTTTAGACTGAGAATAGTGTGAATATGTATACCTAATGTAGGACTCACATCTGTAGTACCCAGATGTGTTCTAAATCATAGTGAAGAGGCAGTAACCTAGGAGAAAAAAATGGATAAAGATTAGATCAAGAAACAAATTCCAATTCTCTGCTAGGGCCATAACTATGAGGCAGCAAGATGACATTCTGTATTTTTCTATTGGCAACAGTTAGGGGTGGAGATGGGAGACTCCACATGGCATATTCAGTGCTCTGTATAACTAATACAGGTTAAGGGTTGAGTTGGGAGACTCTGTGTGGTGTGTTCAGTGCTATGTATAACCATAGTACATCCTCGTGAACAGGCAGTTTTATTTTTCTTATTTATTTGTTTATTTATTTATCTATCATCTATCTATCTATCTATGCATCTATCTATCTATCTATCTATTTATTTATTTGGTGGGTTTTGGGCATTGAATATGGGGCATCACACGTAAAAGGCAAAGACCAGAATTCTGGACTAGACCTTTCTCTAGAAAGATGTGGGCTGTTGTAGAATATGAGCTGTGTCTCTGGTCTCAGCTAGATATTCTCTGATGGTGTTAGAAGATGCTCCGCCCTTGCTGAGGGCCTTTGCCTGTGTTCCCGAAGAAGATGCTGAAAGAAATATTCATTCTGTCACTCTTGGTAGTAACAGAAAAGAGGAAATAACCCAGCAAGCTCTAATGGCTTTCCCACTCTACTCAATATTTAAGCATCTGGAAGCTGTTAGGAAAGGTCTGTATCTTTTGTAGCAATGAGGATAAATCCTAAAGAGTTTCACATGGCAGAAGAAACTTCCAGAAGGCAATGTTCTGAGTGACAGTGTCTCTCTTAGCCTCACAGCCCCGCTGATTGCTCTTGTGTCCTTGTGTCCCTGTTCTGTGCATGGAGAGAGGGCGGGGCATCCGGAAAGGGGGGTCTCTGGAGGAGTTGCAGTTTCAGCTGTATCTGTGACCTTTTATTTCTTTATCATTTGTAACAAATTTGACATTATGTGTATATAGACATTGATGAAGTCAGGATGATGGATATGTTTGCACATTTCGCAATTAAAACATTTCCCTGTGAAGCATGGCGTGGCACTCTCCAGCCAAACTCATTGAATAGGACACTTAGTCATTTTCTGCCCTCCTCAAGCCACTAAATGTCACTCCCATAAATCCCTTCCTTGCTTCAAGACTGAGGGCCACAAATGCCGGGGTTCCTAGGCCACTTCTAAGTTAATAGGCTTCTCTCTAAGAATGGTTCTTTTCCCTGTCAGTCATTGTTACTGACCAGAGGTCAAAATATTCAAGGGCAGGTAAAAGGGGAAGACGTGGGAGACTAGAATTAATGCAGTTTTGGTCAGCAGAGAGAGTGGGTTTAGAGTGAGTGCAGAAGGCTCTGCCCCTGCTACACCCACAGGATTGGAGGTCCAAGTCTCCGGGCACGTTGCGCTGAGATGGGGTGGGGTCTCTTTCCAGTGTGAACATGGAGCTTCTGGCCATGGAGGAATTACATGAAGCTTTGTAGAGCTTACTTCCCAGAGTTCTGGACTAGACCTTTCTCTAGAGAGATGTGGGCTGTTGTAGAATATTATTTTAAGATGTGTTACATTTGTTTATGCTGTGGAATATTTGTTCAATGATGCAGAGATGTGTTACATTCTTTTATGTTGCGTTTGTTTAACTCTGTGAAGCTGTGTTACTGTGCCTGTCAAAAACACCTGATGGTCTAATAAAGAGCTGACGGCCAAGCAAGTCAGAGGAAAGGGTATTCAGGGCTGGCAGGCAGGGAGAATAAATGGGAGGAGAAGTCTGAGAGAAGGAAAAAGTGAGAAAAGAAGGCCCCAGCCACACAGCCACACAGCCACACAGCTAGACACGGGATAAGATGGAAAGAAAAGATATATAGGAAATTGAAAAAGGTAAAAGCCCAGAGGCAAAAGGTAGACGGAATAATGTGTAAGGAAAGCTAGCAAGAAACAAGTTACGTGAAGGCTGGGTATTTATAAATAACAATAAGCCTCTCCATGTGATTTATATGGGAGCTGGGTGGTGGGCCCCCAAAAGCCAAAAGAGCCAAAGAGTCAAAAACAACCAACTACAGTGGGCTATGGATCCTGGCATTGGTGGGTCTTCCAGCATTGTGGCTGGAAGTGAGTTGTAGAGGTACCCCAATCTCAGAATTCCAGTGTAGTGGGGGTAGCCAACTCTTTTGCTTTGACCAGGTAGAAAACAGTAAGCGTTTTTAAATTCATTTTAGAAAGAAACTAAGCAAATGGACAGGAAAAGTCATTATGCCTATGAAAAATAAAGTAAACAACAGAGATAAAGTGATGAAGTGTAAACCTAGTATACACCACTGTGTGACGTAATCATTGGACCTCTCCTCTCTGACGGCTGAAGGAAGGAAGGATGAAGTGATGCCTGGGATAGTCCCAGACACATGTTTACTACCTGGAGCTGTGATCCCAGTCAGCCATCAAGCAGGTGAAGCCCAGCTAGGAAGGCCCAGACTGGAAACCTATACAGGAAAAGAAAGGAGGGGGAAGGAAGGAAGAAGCAAGCAATTACTGTCTGGGAAGAATAAACCGTAAAGAGTTGAACAAGCATAGTTATAAAAATATTAAATAAATATGTGTTTATTTAATATAGCTATTGTATATGTAAGCATTGCAGCTCAGGTGAAAAGGTATTCTGGCAACTGGAAGCCAAGGACTACCACAAAGTCACACTGTACAACAAACCTCACATGAGATCTACTGGGAGGCGGAAACCAGGAGGCTGGCTGCCTTTGCTCGAGCAAGAAACAGCAGTGGCAAGCTGAACAGGATAAGGGCTTTGTGGAGCTTCTTGGGAACGGGGTGGACCTTTTCAGGGTAGAGTTTTCCAGGGTAGAGATTGGTGAGATTTCATGTCCAGAGATTGGGCTTTTTACTCTGCAGGGTGGGGCCAGGGGCCAGCAGTCAGGGCAGTTAGAGTGTTCTGTGGAACCTGACAGGAGTCCTAGGGGAGGGGCCTGGCCACTCATGTGGCTCAAGGGGCTTACATACAAACATACATACATGGATACAGACGTACATATACAGAACATAGGGAGAAGGAGAGATAATTTCAAAACAGACTTCATCTAAGATCAGTAATACAAACAGCAGCATGAGCCTATCACTTAGGAATAAGTGCATGGGAAACAGACCCTGGATTTAATTCGTTTGCTCTAAAGCTGAGGAAGATTAAAGCAATGGTTTCCTTTTCTCCTTGTTTGTCCTTGGTCCTAGGCCTTAGGTGTAGGTAGAAAATGAAGAACCAAGTAGTTGCAGTGGTAGCCTTTGTGCTGTGGCTTGGTTCCTTACAAGCTTATCTCAGGAGTTCTACCTGTTGCAGCGTTGGAGTCTCAAGGAGAGGGCCAGCAGACAGAAAAGTCTAGGACCTGACAGAGCAGGAAAGATGTCCAGGAGCTGGGCTGGAAAGCTGCCTCTGTGTGCATAGCCATAGGCTTCCAAGTGCCCACCAGAAATTGCAGGGCTCACATTGTGAGCAGACCTAGTTATTCTGTTCTCTTCTTTTCCCGTATGTAAAAGGGGTCTACTCATTCCCTTTGCCTCCAGCACCGTGAGAATACCTGTTTCAATTGTATTATCATTAACTGAACAGCAGCTTCCTTGGAATTTTTCCTAATAGGTATCACATGATGCCATTTTGATTTCTTTGTCTTTGCTTATTTTAGCCATACTCTCAGTGAAAATAGACAGGCCTTGAGCTTGTGTTCCGTTAAAGAAATTTTCTTTCTTCAACATACTCTGTTTCAACTTGTTTTAAATGTTATTTATTTATTTATTTATTTATTTGTTTGTTTGTTTATTTATTTATTTATTTTAAGAAAACTTCCAAAAACAAACAACAAAACAGCCCTTTAGTTTTCTTGGTAATAGACCTGGTGTTAAGCTACAGTAACATATACTGAGATCATGATCTCTTTCAAGTAGAAATTTTGATTTCTAATGTAATGCTCTTGATTTTGATTTAATCATAATTTATTATGGTCATACGGAATGTTAAAAAGGTTAAAAATGTTTTCAGCTTCCTGAAAGAGAATATATCCAAATGGTGTGTGTGTGTGTGTGTGTGTGTGTGTGTGTGTGTGTGTGTGTGTGTGTGTGTAAGTGAAAGCTAACTGGAGAGAAAGGGGAGAGGTTGGAATAAGAGAGATTAAATTGATTGCAAGCTCCCCTCCCCGTTTTGAGATCCCAAGGTTCAGGGATGGTTGGAACCATGGGGAGACTGGCTACAGATGTGGATGTTGGTCTTGCATTTGGGCAGTTGTGATTTATCACTAAGGTAGAGGGAAGCTATTCTGTCCATCAAGGGAATGTAGGTGTGCTTTGGGGCACTTCAGAATCGGTACCTGTGAGTAGGCAAGTAGTCAGATCTTCAGCGTCACTGCCAACACTGGCAACTCCTCTTATTTGGAGGACAAGAGAGCTGTTGAGGTTCAGTTCCAGTCTCCTGCATGCTGAGCACACACCCTGTCTCTGACCTACATCTCCAGCCCTGAAAGCAGGTTTCAAGTACCTGGGACCCCGTGGCCTTAAACACTTAGTACTGAGTTTAGGTGCTTTGGGGCAAAGATTGTTTCCTCAAGAAGCAGGGAGGAAATGTAGAGTTAATCATGGGATTCTAGGAGGGGTGGGGAGGCTGCAAGGAGCATGGCTTGGGGATCAGACCCAAGAGCAACAGTAGCCCTGTCTCTAAGCTGCAGAGTCTACTTGAGAAAATGCAGTGGTGTCTCCTGACACACCTCTATCATCTTGGAAGGACACCCTGATCTGCCAACCCCAGTAAGCAGTGGGACATGAGGAAGTCTGGTTCATAGGTGGGCTCCGCTTGGGCTCTTTAACCTTTATGCATTTCTAGTTTCTAGCCCTGAGATTTCTTCATGTGGAAAATCTGGTTCCCACCCAGGTGGTCGTTGTCACAGAAATTGACAGTTTTGTGTTTGGAATGGAGCTATTGTAATTCAAGCCCATCCATTGGGTAGTTCTTAAGGAAGTGCACCTTATCCATGTCATTCTGTCCAATTAGAAGGAAGCCTTGTGGGGGAGCTTCTACTTAGCCCTGCATTCCAGGCCCACTGTAGGATGGGAATTGATCAGTCTGGGATCCTCTGAAGAGTCCCAAATTGACCACTGGTGCATTTTTAGAAGCTTAATACCACTGTTTTTAATTCTCCTCCTGGGTGCATTTCTGGTAGACCCAGGTATTTGTACCTGAGGTAGACTTCAGAAGTGACTTGGGCTGTACAGGAGGCCTTTCCTGTATTAGCTGAGCATTTTTAGTGTAAATTGTGATTTACTGTAAATTTTTACTATAGTATTAGCTATAATAATTGTTTAACTGCCAGCCCAGATGTGCTGAGCAGGAGTCCACTGCAAAGATGGCGCCAGTGCCATTCACAGTTCATTTACCTTGTGTTGCTGGGCATGGCATTTCCCTCTGCAAGCTGTTTCGCTGTCCATGGAGTCTGAGACGTTGACCTCATGGCTGCTGTGAGGACTGAGTATCCACGACCGAGGCAGATGACAGTCTCTCCATGTTGAGCCGTTAGGCAGAGCTTATGTGTGGGAATCCAGATGCAGTGGCAGACGGAGCGGGCTGTCTGCAGTCAGTGTTTGAGGAAGCGGTGGAGTAACAGGGAGTGAGTCTGTGGGCCCAGTTTTCCCTTTAGAGTCTTCTTCGGGTGATATTCTAGAATCCTAAGAGTGCCTTGTGGGTACTGCTGCCGTTACTCCTTGGGGCGGTGATTTGGGTTTGCGGTGTGCTTGGAAGGAACTGTTCTTCCTGTCAGGGCTTTGCCCTTTAAGCCGACTGTGGTGTGCTTCTTCAAGTGCACTTCCTTAAATTGTCTTCGGAACATAAAATGTTCAAACAAAAAAATCTCATTGTGCTCTTAACAAAGCCAGTTTGAGACTCCTTTTAGAGCTGTCTGATTTCCTACACATCACCTTTCTCTTCTTTCAGCTAGATAGCTGCCGGGACTGGAGGCTGGAATGTGCCTTTCTGTGGGAGAGGGGAGTGGTGCTAGCGGTGAACAAGCTGGCAGCCTGCAGAAGCTTTCCTGCCAAGGCTAGTGCCTCCAACAGTCCTTACGGTATTCATTAAGTACAAATCTGTGGCCCATCGAAGGGGAAGCCCTTCTCCAGGCCATACCATCTCTTTCCCTTGGACCCTGGAGAGGCAAGTCCATGCTGCTGGGCTCTTTTCTCTGGTGCTGGTGCTCTTGAGTACTGCTCTCCAGAAAGCTGGTCTTTGAGGCACAGTGACGACATTTAGCTGGAGGTCTACAGGAGGAGGGTGGTGGCAAGGACAGATGCATTTGGAAAGCGGAGTGAACCCAGAAGGGGAACTGACGGGGCCACCTGCGTTTGTTTACCACCCTAGCCTGATTTTCCAGGCCACTAAAGTGGGAGGGACAAAGTGGAGCTTTTGGGTATGAAGGGACTAAGTCAGCCAGAAATACAAAGAAAGCATCTGTAAATGAGGAAAGACATCTTTCTTTGTGCAGCCATTATTCAGATACTGTGACTGTCTCTTTTTAAAGCAGCTGGACTCTTAGCCTCTTCCAGTTCATCATAAATAGAAGATGGGCATCAGGACACCCTGGAGGCTGGTTCGGAGACGGGAAAGATAGAGTGTTAACATAGGGCCGTGTTTTATAATTATTGTTTGAGAGTGAGTTCATTGCCCTGCATTCCCAGATAATACTATTTGTTTTTAGCAACAAAATTATTTTTTTCTAACAAGTTTTATTCTAATTATGATAGTAACTCTTGCTCATTTTAGCAAATGCCTCAAGTTACAATCTATCCAAAGACAAACATAAATCCCCTGGTGAGTTTGCTGTGTGTGTGTGTGTGTGTGTGTGTGTGTGTGTGTGTGTGTATGTGTATGTGTATGCATAAAACCTGACTACGTGTGTAAGATGTCTTCAGTTTTTCAGCCTGCATTCTTCTGAAACATGCGCCCACCTTATGCTTCATTTTATGTTCAGAGAACACAGAGATGAGTCTGCATTAAGCTATTAAGAGGCCTCTTAGAACCAAATGTGGGGACATAATGCCTATAACTCCAGCACGTAGGAGGCAGAGGAAGGAGAGTCATGAGCTCAAGTCCAGCCTCAGCCACAGTACGTTTTAAGCCAGGCTAAGCTATATGTGACCCTGTCTCCAAAAAAAAAAAAAAAGGAAGAAAAATCTGTTGGTTTAAATAAAGTCAGTGGTGATGATTTTTAATCTGAAAATCTGTAGGTTTTAGGAAGGATTATGGACCATGATCTCCTAAGAGATGTCTTTGTACATTCCTGTCTTGCTTGGTTTTGGAACTTTTCTGTGGATACAAAACTGTGTAGTGGATATTTGTTCTGCCCATGACCTTGGGCTAGCTGGCCCGATAGAGGCAATGCTGCTTGCCTGCCTATGTGACCTCTTAAATGGGAAGAGGGAAGGGGTCGAGAGCTCTCTTAGATGTGGAAGGCTTCCTGATCTCTTGATAAATTTTGGTAAATTAGGCACATTTTAAAAGGAAATGTATGTCAAAAATATCACTACAGAAAAACAATAAAAAATTTGGGCCAGGCAACCAGTTCCCCATCGCTGGCCCATGTGACTGTCACATGGTGACTATCTAATCACCTTTCCTGAAAGGTGTTTCTGCTCTTTCCAAATGGTGGGAGGGAGAACGGACCTTTTGCCTCCTGTGTAAACACTAAGCACTTCAGAAGTATCAACTGGCCTGCTCACCCAACAGTCACCCTAGACTGGGGGACCAACAAGAGAGCACCACGTGTCTCCAGACTGCTTTGGACCCTTTTCCCACCTCTTTAAAACACATTAACAGTGGTGCTCAAAATAAAAAAGTAAGATCTGTTAAAAAGTTAAACTGACTGTTCCACTAGCCTCGAGCTGCTTATTAAAAGCCGGCATTCTAAAACCAAAGGTGTCCATCCCGCATCTCCAAGTCACTTGAAGTTACACACCACTCACTGGTTTCATAAATCACACATCTGATTTTTCTGAACAGAGCTATTACAAATGAATACAAAATTGAAACATACCCTAATTAAACTAGTATTTAATTGACCTTGGGCCAGCTAGCCTAAGGTCATGGGCGGTCCACATACCCTCTATAAAACGGGACTTGAGCACAGTTTAGAAAACTGGACAAGAATTTCCCTCTGAGTACCTGCCCTGGTTCCACGGTTTCTTATGGAACCTTTAAGCTTATCTTCATCCCTAGGAGCCGAGAACATACCCATGCTGCTCTTTTCTTTAGTTCCTTGAGGACTTCTTCACCATTTGCTCACCTTTCTGCTTGGTAGTAATTTATTTCAGAAATGATAGAGACAGGTGAAAGCAGTGTCAGGACCAGAAGTTTAGAGCTAACAGCACAGAGAGGTAGTTAAAACCCAGCTTAGCCAGATACCCTGTGTGCTATGGTATTGCCTGGGTACTTGCTACAGTACAGACTGCCTACCAGAGCAAGAGCCAGCCACCCAGCGCCCGCATTCCTCGGTCATGTTTTTATTCTGTTGCCCCTGTGCCTGCTGCTCATCCTGAAGCACTCACTGCTCGTCTTGCTAGTAACACCCTGGCAGCCTCCTCCAGCAGTGTGGAGTGGAAAGAAAAGTGCATCAAGGACACTACCATGAGCTCACTAACTTTGAAATGATGCCAGCTAGGTGGCTGGGGAGGTGGCTCAGTAGATGAGGTCCCTGCCACACGAATCTGAAGACTGGAGCTCGGATTCCTAGAACCCCTGTAAATGCCCAGTGAGCATGGCAGACCACTTAGACTTCCAGCATGTAGAAGGTAGAGCCAGGACTCCAAGCTAGCAAAATCAGTCACACAGGCAAGCTCTGGTTCAGTTGAGAGACCCTGTCTTAGAGAATAAGGTGGAGAGGAAGTTGAGGAAGCCTCTCATCCTCTGGCCTGCACAGGCACACATGTACATGTGTGCTTGCACCTGTGTGTCCACTCATGCATGCACAATCACCACATGCATACACAAGCAAAAAGATAGTGAATGGTGGGCAGAGAGAGAAGCAAGAGTAGGTGGTTATCACTGAGGTTAAGGGGCAGGAGAAGGGTCGAAGTGCAAATGCCTCTCAGAGCCAAAGGCAGGAGGGCAGCTTTTTAACCCCAGGTGACCACTTTCATCACCATTAGGGACTTACTATTCTGAATGGCTGACTTGCTGGGGTTCAGTTAAGATCCACCAGGAAACAGTCTTGTTATGAAAGACTTCACAGTTAGAATGGAAAGTACAGGAAGGAGACCTTATCATGACCTGTATCACACTTCATCTCTTTACCATCTGCCTTCCCATCTAGACCTGGACTTCTCTTGAAGGAAAGGATCGTTTCCTCGAGTATTCCTAGTAGCAGGTGTACGACCATGCTTAGAAGAGAATGTGGGCATGTTGGGGATGGTTTAGGAGATAATGGAACATCTCCTCAGGAAGAGACGTGTTGATCAGCAGAGGGCAGTGATTGTATAGATTGTGTAGATTGTATAGATTTATAGTGAAAAGACTTTCTACTGGTAGAGCTGAGCCAGACTGACTGAAGTTCCTCTCCATGGGATTGGGAATCTAACTAAATAGATTCACTGGAAGTACAGAGTATGGAGAGCTATGAAATTAAGCATGTGATAAGGAAATGTTTGGTGATGCAGGTGATGTGCTGTGAAGTCATATTGCTCCTTTGTTTAATCCTCTTGCTTCTTACTATATCTGACAACGTCTGGGCGGCTCTGCTGACGTTTACTTGGGTTGTTAGAGATGGCCAGCATGCTTTCTGTTTCAGACTCCTCTTGGGGAATAGGGCGCAGGGTGTTGTTGATCTGCATGGAGAGACACCTGACTTCACCTGACGACTTAACAAGCATCTTTATTTCTGTACTGCTCATCTCTGCCAGAATTTACATTGTAGCTGAAAGGAAGTTAATGTTGCAAATAAATAAGGAAGGGGAGAAGGGAGGGAAGTGGGAAGAGCCGGAAAGAGGAGGGTTGGGACGGGTTGGGGTCTTCACACTGGAGAAAGTTTTGTTACCTAGTTGTTTACTTCTGCAGTTTGATGGGTTATCAAACCATGCCTTCCCCATGTGCTCGCCTACATTTTGAAATAAAAAGTTATAATAACACTAAATTGCTAAGAAATTTTCATATTAAAAGTGTATTAAACCGTAGCAAGTGGGGCTGGAGAGAGCTTAGTGGTTAAGAATACTTTGAGTTCTTGCAGAGGAGGACCTGGATTTGATTCCCAGCACTCATGTGGATGTTCACAGCTCTCTGTAACTCTAGTTCCGAGGAATGTGTTGCTTTCCTGGGACTCATAAAGTACACGCACATATGAAGGCAAAAAAAAAATTTCATGTGTACAAATGATAAATCTTTAGCAAGTAAGAAGTGGAATGCTACAGAGGAAGAAACTGTTGGTGGTGGAGGTTCAGCACTCGCAGGCTGGTTTTATGTCTCGTGTGTTGTCAGTTCCAGCATTTAGTTTAGTTTGTTCCTAGAATGGATATGACTTCACCTGTCTTTAAAAAGTCAGTTTTGCAAGCGGGGTTTGGTGGCATGTACCTGTAATCTGAGCACCTGGAAAGCTGAGGCAGGAAGGGCCTGGTGAGTTCAAGGCCAGCCAGGACTACTGAGAGAGACCCTGCCTCGAAAGGAAAAGTGGGGGAGGGGTCGGCTCTGTGGTAAGCCATTTTCTAAAAAGAACTGAAATGTGGCAAGAATGAGCTTTGATCTTCTTGAAACTGGCGTTTTAGAGGCTGGGTGTTGTAGGAATCGAATGGAAGATGACTTATTTGGGTTTTTGTTAGTCTGTGAGAATACTGAAAACACCCGACTCTTAAGGATTATTTTATGCTAGTGTAGCTTGAGAGCTACTTTCTTGAATTCGCCCTTTGTTGTTGTGTAAGCAAGGCAGGCGATCTCATTGGTCCAGTTCGTTGGTTGCCCCTCATTTTAGAAGCAATAGTTCTTGAACCACAGCTGTGGCCACTCGTGCTGGCCCTGGCTGCTGCTATAAGCAACAGTTAGCATGTTGTTCTACTTCAAGGCTAGCAATTGAAAGAGCAGCATGTAAAGTTCTGGAATGTAAAGGAAATCCTAACGGCCTGGCTGTTGAAGTATCTAGAAAGCTTAAAAGCCAGGTTTAATTAGATGGCAGTACAAACCATTATCCCTTTTATAAAACATGGTAAGAGGAGTGTGGATGGAAACAATGGGCATTTATCTGACCAGCTAACCAGACCTACCCTGCAAGAGCCCTGCAGTCTGCAGGCAGGGAGCATTTTTGAAACACCCCTAAATGTTCCAGCTTTAAATAGCAACGAGTCTCCTAAACTGATTCTGCGTGCTGGCTGCCTTGGAGGCAGGAAGCTGACTATCGAGATGCTTAATTATCGTGGAAGTAAGTGCTTGTTACCATCGAGTGCAGCATGCAGTGTGCGGTCCTCCTTGGTGTCAGAGCGTGATTTGTAGACAATGCCACCCTGTCAGCTCAGGGCTGGTTCAGCAGCATCTTTCCAAACATGTATCTGGCAAGAATTTAAAGGCCACCTCTTGTGTAATTTGCGGAATGCTGGAAAAGGATCCTCTGCCTCTCTTCAGGATGTACGCACCCATGCAGGAGTCTGTGCTCAGACTCTGTGCCTGCTGTCTCCAGCCTGACGAGCTCATGAGGAAGTTCGTCTTCCTGCCGGTCACCTGGAAGGATGGCAACAGTTCTCTGTAATCTGGTGGAGGACATGGAGCAGGCTGCCCAGAGCAGCATTTGGTTTCTGTCATCGTCATAAATTAGCACTGATGGGGTGGAGGAGGCTGCGCTGCTTAAGGAAATGCAGGCATTTTGTGAATTAGCGAAAGACTTCCAGCTCCAAGAGCTTGGGAAAAGGTGGAGGTGAGTGCCGGGCTGCTTCTGCAATATCTGCATGTGGTAAGAAAGAAAGTGGAGGAAAATACAGAAGCGTGTTGGTGGCTATGATGGCTCCAGGAAACGCTGATTGTTTTCTCCCTGCTGTGTGTATATTTGCTCTTGCCAACTATGGTAAGCTTTTGTAGGGAAATAAGTATCGATTTGAAATACGAAAGGAATTTAAAAAGTGAGTTGTAGCATAATCAATAAAAATCATGTTGAATTTTTAGCATTCTCAGAGGCTGTCTTGCATTGCTCTAATTATCTGGTTTGGTTGGTTTTTGTCTCAAACTTCTGGTGAGCACAGTGGCATGATGTCTACATTATTAGAGGTCATGGAAGCAAAAGTCTCTGCTTGCAATTAGGAGCCGCAATGCCCTAGAATAAGCTGGTACCCTCTCAGTTTTATGAAACAGTTCAGCAAACCTGAAGTATTCTTTCAGTGTAATTGATGGGTTTTATTAACTGTTTTTAATTTTTCCTTTCATATCTGCTTTATTAAAAATGTGGATTTTGGAACTGTGCACCACAATCTAGTATTGCGCCTTTTGTCCAAGTGTCTTGATTCCTGCGGTTGCGTATTCATTTTAAATGTATCTGTCAAGTGCTAATTCAGGCTGTCTTCCTCTCTTTAGGGGAGCATGGGATTGTGGCGACCACAGAGTCCCAGTGATACAAGTTCTGTTCAGTCTTTCCTGAAGGAAGCCTTCTGTTAGAGCGAAGCACAGGGACTGTTGTGGATTACAGTGTTTGGAAGCTCTGGATTCTCAGTGGTCTGAAAACAAGGCATCATTTAACCTCTTAAATGAAAAGGTTTAAGATCTTAACACGACTGCTATATTTCCTGGAAGCCATTCTCTAAAGCAGAAGTGCACATTTAAAACACAAACATGGTGATCCTTTCTGCAGGAATTTAAGTGATTGCTTTTTACACCATGACCAGCTTGAAGCGGTCGCAGACGGAAAGGCCTGTCACTGCTGACAGAGCCTCTGTTATCAGCACAGATGGCACCCCCAAAGTTCATACTGATGACTTCTACATGCGTCGCTTCCGGTCCCAAAATGGCAGCTTAGGATCATCAGTCATGGCTGCGGTAGGGCCCCCTCGAAGTGAAGGTCCTCACCATATAACCTCAACCCCCGGGGTCCCCAAGATGGGGGTTAGGGCAAGAATTGCAGATTGGCCTCCAAGAAAGGAAAATGTAAAAGAATCCAGCCGTTCAAGCCAGGAAATAGAAACCTCAAGTTGCCTTGAGAGCCTGTCCTCCAAAGGCAGTCCTGTGAGTCAGGGGAGTTCTGTTAGCCTCAATTCCAATGACTCAGCCATGCTGAAGAGCATACAGAACACCCTGAAGAACAAGACAGGGCCAGCGGAGAACATGGACTCCAGATTCCTCATGCCCGAAGCCTACCCCACTTCCCCCAGGAAAGCCCTTCGCAGAATCCGGCAGCGCAGCAACAGCGATATCACCATAAGTGAGCTTGATGTGGATAGCTTTGATGAATGTATCTCCCCCACCTACAAGTCGGGGCCATCATTGCACAGGGAATATGGTAGCACATCTTCAATTGACAAGCAGGGAACATCCGGAGAAAGTTTCTTCGATTTGTTAAAGGGCTACAAAGATGACAGATCTGACCGAGGTCCAACTCCAACCAAACTCAGTGACTTCCTCATCACTGGTGGGGGCAAGGGATCTGGTTTCTCCTTGGATGTGATCGATGGGCCCATCTCACAGAGAGAGAACCTCAGGCTCTTCAAGGAAAGGGAAAAACCACTCAAGCGACGCTCTAAGTCTGAAACTGGAGACTCATCCATTTTTCGTAAATTACGCAATGCCAAAGGTGAAGAACTCGGGAAGTCGTCGGACCTTGAAGACAACAGATCAGAAGACTCTGTGAGGCCCTGGACATGCCCCAAGTGCTTTGCCCACTATGATGTCCAGAGCATATTGTTTGACTTGAATGAAGCCATTTTGAACAGGCACAATGTCATCAAGAGGAGAAACACTACCACAGGAGCGTCAGCGGCCGCTGTGGCTTCCTTAGTCTCTGGGCCTCTGTCTCACTCAGCCAGCTTCAGCTCTCCCATGGGCAGCACGGAGGACCTGAATTCCAAAGGAAGTCTTGGCATGGACCAAGGAGACGACAAAAGCAACGAACTGGTCATGAGCTGTCCGTACTTTCGGAATGAGATTGGCGGAGAAGGCGAGAGGAAGATCAGCCTGTCCAAGTCGAATTCTGGCTCCTTCAGTGGGTGTGAAAGTGCCTCCTTTGAGTCCACCCTCAGCTCCCATTGCACAAACGCAGGCGTGGCGGTTCTCGAAGTGCCCAAGGAAAGCTTGATGTTGCACCTAGACAGGGTGAAAAGGTACACCGTGGAACACGTGGATCTTGGCGCATACTATTATAGGAAATTCTTCTACCAGAAGGGTGAGTTGAAGTTTATTTTAATTTTTTTCATTTTGCTCTACTTAGAAAAAAAAGACAGAATACGTATACCGACAGCTTTAGCAGTGTGACGTGAGACGTGCATGGATTCTTTGTCTTGGCTAAAATGTTTCAAAAGCTTTTTGTTGTGATTTTTTTTTTCTTTGCATTTTGGGGGTAGTTCTTTCTCCCTTTGGATATTGAAATGTCATAAATTAAACATTAGGGTGGCTTTTTTAAAAGTTAAAACCTGTTTGATTTAATGAGTATAATTATATTCTGTTTTGTTGACTTGCTATGTCATCTTTAGGGATACATAGGTATGTATGTATGTATATATGTATGTATGTATGTATGTATGTATGTATGTATGTATGTATGTGTGAAACTGTTAGATACAGTTTTTTTAATTAATAGTCTCCATTTTTTAGCACTTTTTGACCTCCTGAGTCTTTTTTTTAATCAAGCTTAAAATATATTTCTATCCCTTTCACAGGACCTCTGGTAAAAAACAAAATTCATTGTGATTAAAGTTTCAGAGGCAGTGAGACTCTCAGGCAAGACTTGAGTGTAGGCCTTTATTTTGAGTAGAAAAGGCACTAAATGTGGAGGTGTGCACTCAACCCTCAATGTGTTGATGGTTTCTTTTCTCGTCTTTCTTGGAGGTGGTAGGCTAAAAGTGTGTGTGTGTGTGTGTGTGTGTGTGTGTGTGTGTGTGTGTGTGCATGCTTGCACATCTGAGATCATGTAGTCCTATTTTGTACTTTTAAGAAAAGCAGGATGATTTTGAAAAGTAGTATAAATGGGCCTCTTTATCAATTTCCTAGTGCTTTTTGAATGGCATTAAAATTGAGGACTGTGTGTTATCCAGGCACCCAAACTAGGAGCATGCTGGTCATTTTACACTGTTGCCCCCTGACTAGTCCCTGCAGCTGGATGAAGAGGCCGTGCTGGGGGCTTCTTGCTTTTCAACTTCTCCAGTGAGGTTGTGATTGCCAACTACAGTTGGAGAGTTTGAAATGTTACTTAGCTTCATTCTCCCGAGTCAAGTTTGCTCTCAGATGCACAATTCCTTCTAGCTTTATTGAATTGCTCACTCTAGACTCTTAATGTCTTTAAGATTATTGTAGGAGGGACACTATTGAAGGTTTACTGGTAAAAGTATTGTGTCTCATCACTAAACACCAATCTCTCTTATTCCTAAGTATCTACAACATGGCTTCTGGAATCAATATAATGGATATCCCAATTTTATTTTCTAAGTGACTTTCTGAAGTTCAGTTTTAGAAATGATCTTTCTTTTGCATGGGAGGGCAAAGGGTTTCTCAGACTCACCAGCTCGGTGTTTAGGGGCTGAGAGTTCTTTGTAAAGGTGGACACTGTCCTGTACCCTGTAAGATTAGCATCATTGGCCACTACTTCCTAGATGCCAATAGGTTTTCTCTTTGCCCTCCCCACCAGTGAACACAGCCTGAAATATACCCGGTATGACAAAGTGTTTCTTTGGTGGTAAATTGCCTCTAACCAGGAACTCCTACTCTACATTGCCTCGGAATTTTTCTAAGCTTTTCTGAGGTGTTCGTTCCACCTGTCATCCACAGTGACTTGGAGTCTAGCATGTAAGCGAGCATACTTTTTCCTATTTGGGCACTGGTTGTTTTCTCACTGGGTAGTGTGGTGATACTTGACATGAACAGTTTTCAGCGCTTCGTGACCAGGCACTGTGCTAAGCCTTTCATACAACAGTTTTGATTTCTAACTCTCAATGCCCAGGAGGGAGATGATGAGTTGTTAATCATGGTTTCCAGAGGAGCATACTGGGGCTTAGGTGATAGGCTATCCTTGAACTCCTTTGTTCTGTGAGGGACAGCCATGTTCTTCACCACTCTTCCCTCACCTCTGTCATGTGAGAGGAAAGAAAAGGGGAACCTTCTTTTAAGTATTTTTATCTTTCAAGGGTGTGGAATCAGAACTTGAATACCCGGAGTCCAAAGTGATTCATAGAACCTCGTAAACCCAGAAGCCCCAATCCAGCAGTTAGTGGGTTGGAGCATAGAAAATACCCTGGTTCCAACAAGTGTCAGTGCTACTGCTTAATTGAAAATACCCGTTAAAGCAGGGAATTGTGGAAAATATGCCTACCCGAGGGATTCACGACGTAAATAGACATTGCTCCTGCGGGTCCAGGTGCCTTGCTAACACTGGTCCTGCTTTGCACACTCCCTCTTATTAATGGCACAAGCCAGTGATGCCCTCCAGCACCACTTTTCGGCTGACGTGCCACATCTAACCTGCGGCTTTCTCCTCCGTGACTTGCCTCTGGAAAGGCATTCTCAAGTCATCAGTTTAGCTTTCATAGAAACTGTCTTCATCTTTTATGCTCATTTAGTCCGCTTCATAGTTAAAATAAGTCAGCTGGCCTCAGCAGCTCTAGGAAGATGCAGTGACTTCTGCTTCCAGCAGGAAGTCCAGCTGGTGGGAGCGGAAAGCCTGTGTGGGTACAAGAGGTGGCAGCTCATGCCACTGGCACCTGTCAGCCTGGTGTCAGGGACACTGAGAGAGTGGCTGACTCAAGAGGTCCAGCCAAGGGAAGTCAAGAGTATGCCTGCTCTTAGAGACTGTTTGGGCTGCACGCCTTGGAATTTCTGAGCCATCCATTCCATTATTGATGATGTCCTAAATTGATGACGGTAATAACACGAAACAGAAATCAAACTCCTTAAACCATCACTGTATGTAGAATCAATGTGATGGCAATAATATAATAAGATATAATTAATTCTTAAGTTTTTCCATGCGGCTTTGGCTCAGTGAGGTCTGTGCCTGCTTCTTATCTCTGTCCCTCAATCTTTTTGTGGAGAGTGTAGCATAGTCCAGAGGAATTTCCCCCTGGCAGCAAGGCTGTAACCCCTAGTTGTGTCTTGTCGCCTCACCCTCTTTAGCTCCTCTTTCCAGTCACCTGTTTATGGGTCCCTGACTCCACTGTGGCTGTTTCCAGGGAAATTATTATTAGTAATTATTATTATTGTATCTATATGTTAGATAATAAAAATAATCCATTATTGTTTCCTTTACTAAAGTACAGTCCCCAGTCAGCATCATGTGTAATATTTAATCATGTTCAGCTGATGAAGTTATAATTACTTTAATATTACCTTGTCTTCATAAGCATTCTTATTTTGTAAATTTAAACTTTAAAGGCCGCTTGATTCCAACATAAAGGCTGAGTATTACTGGATAAATGCTGCACCACAAGAGGAGCCTGGCACTTCTCCTTGGATTAGCATCAGCCGTCCATACTCTTCTTTCTGCTTCTTTCTCTTGTCTTCTCCTGTTGGTTTTCACCTAGCCTGAGATGGCAGTGAGGCTGTAGTTGATTTGCTGTTTCTGCCTCGTGCTTTATGTAGTCTCCTTGCCTGATGCTTTGACACGGCCATGAACCTGTCATTGCGGCTCTGATGATGGCACCATATGCTGGGCGGTGGGGTGGCACTCCTTTAACTCACTTGTTTTTCTTCGAGAACATTGTTTTGTGTTCAGTTTTTCTTTGGTCACCAACATCAAAGTGTCAAGGAGATTTATAGATGGTAGATACTAAGGTGGAGTAGCTAACTCCAGCGTTGTCTGTAGCTAGCATGGTGTGTAGGAAGGGACTCTGTCCCAGCTGGTAGCTGTGTCATCAGGTGGCCCCACAGCATGTTTCAGATTTTCTTGGGGTATACTATTCAGGCAATATGTTCTGGAATTCCACTCATGGAAGAGAGTGTGTGTGAGTTGCTTTGATGGTAGTATTTATTGAGACAGTGATTAAAAGTGTGTGTGTGTGTGTGTGTGTGTGTGTGTGGAGGGAGGGAGGGAGGAAGGGGGGGGGGGAGAGAGAGAGAGAGAGAGAGAGAGAGAGAGAGAGAGAGAGAGAGAAAAGATGGGGCATTGCTTGGTGTCAGCTTATAAAGGTGCTCTGGTAAGGCAGGTTTCCTATTGCTCAGTGTCCAGGAGAAACTGCCATTGTAGGTCATCTGATGGAAAACAAATAATTAAACCAACGACTCTAAGCCAGTGATTTTATTGTTCTTACCTTCCTTTTTATGCAACACAGGTGCGCGTGTACAAGTACACATTTGAGAATGCGGGGGCCCTCTGATGGTTATTTTGAGGAGAAAATTTAGATTTCAGTTGTTCCTATAAAGGCTGGTGTGATGATATATTGTGTACCCTAATAAACTTGCCTGAGGATCAGAGGATAGAGCCAGCCACTAGATTAGACATAGAGGTTAGACAGTGGTGGCACACACCTTTAATTCCAGAACTTGAGATCCCATGCCTTTGCTTGGGAAGCATACACGTCTTTAATCCCAGGAAGTAAGATGGCAGGGCAGAGAAAGGCATATAAGGCATGAGGAAACAGGAACTCTGTCTATTTAGGCTAAGGATTTCATAGAGGTAAGAACTAGTGGCTGCTCTGCTTCTCTGATCTTTCAGCTTTCACCCTGATACCTGGCTCTTTTATTTATTTATTTATTTATTTTTTATTTATTTATTTTTTTAAATTTTATTAAAAGACCATCTAAGATTCAAACAACAGGCTGGTTGCCAGTTCTCTTCCTTTTCATCTTGTAGTCAGCCATCTTTAACAGCTGCTCTCTAGAACATGGCACACACCATTGTTTGTACAAAAGTGACAGCTTCTGCACTGATGTATTCTGGTTTGCTATCAAGAGCTATGTTTTATGTCCTAGTCTATTAAATGAGTGTCATTAGGTCATTAGTGGATGAAAGAGGGCACTGAGAGCCAAAGACCCACACCAACTCCACAGCTTCCAGCTAAACTCCCTAGTTGCAGATAGCTGAACGCACCCTGCTAACGAGTAAGTTATGCTAAAATATGTAGTATTCACCTATTGTCAAGAGTTCTGTGTTCTTGTACACTTTATGGGTAAGGCAGGTCACCTGCTTATCTGATGTCCTTCAGAATTAACTGTCTTGCTCTGGCTCCGTGGTACCCCTTGTGTATGTAGCCTTTGTGTATGCTAACAACTGGCAGATAGCTGGTCTATTTCTCTGTGGAGTTAGATCTTCCATTGTTTCTAGAAGAGAAGTGGACAAAGACCTCTGAGGCTGTGGAGGACAGGCATGCCTGCATTCACTGCCTAATGTGAGCAGACCTAGCTGGGATTTGAAGGTGGTGGAGGCCAGGTAACTTTTTTGTTGTTGTTGTTTTCCGAGACAGGGTTTCTCTGTGTAGCTTTGCGCCTTTCCTGGAACTCACTTGGTAGACCAGGCTGGCCTCTGCCTCCCTAGTGCTGGGATTACAGCCGTGCGCCACCACCGCCTGGCAAGAGGTTTTGTGTGTGTGTGTGTGTGTGTGTGTGTGTGTTTTGAGCTGAGGACTGAACCCAGGGCCTTGCCCTTGCTAGGCAAGCGCTCTACCACTGAGCTAAATCCCCAACCCCCATGTAACTTATTTTAATAGATTGAGAATCCCAGTTATTGGTTAGTCCCCAGTTCAGCATTTAAAGTTTGAGACTTCTTTCTGTGTGGGCAGCATCAAGCACCTTGGAGAGGTTAGCCCTCATAGAGGAGGCTGGACCTTGGATCAGAAGGAAAGGAGAGCACAAGGAGCAAACACAAACTATCCCTAAGGCTGCTTATGTTGTTGAGAAAAGTCCTATGGGGTTCCTTAGTGTTGAGGGTTCTTTCCAGATGCTTATTTGTGTTTAATTTTCTGAGGTAGATCATTTAATCTTCAGGTACAGTCAACAAGACTGTGCTTCCAAGCATACTGTGCTCTTAAAGGTAACAGTTAACTTCACCTTCCATGGGTATTGTAATTAGTTTTTAATAAGATTATGCTAGTTGTCCAGCTCATTTGAAAGTAAGTGTGTAAGTGTATGTTTCCTCACTGAATTTTTTTTTTTTTTTTTTAACTTTAGCTCCACGTTGGGCACCAATTTTTTTTTGTAGGTTGGTCTTTGGTCTTTGGGGGCCCACCACTCAGCTCCAAAGTAAATTACACACGAAGGCTTATTATTACTTACGAATGCCCAGCGGCTTAGTTTCTAGCTTTCCCTATCTTAAATTATCCTAACTACCTTTTACCTCTGGACTTTTCCTGTTCTCTAACTGCTGCAAATCTTACTCTTCCTCGATGGCTGGCTGTGTAGCTGGGTGGCTGGCCCTGCAGTTGTCCTCCTCCTGTGGCTGCCAGAGCTTACACTCCTCTTTTCTCCAATACATGCTCTCCGCCTGCCAGCCCCGCCTGTCCTTCTCCTGCCTTGCTATTGGCCAGTTCTGTATTAGACCATCAAATGTTTTACACAGGCACAGTAACAACACAGCTTCACAGAGTTCAACAAATGCAACATGAAAAAAAGTAACACAACTTGAAATATTCTACTACAATGTGGGGCATGAATTTGTTGTTGAGAAGCTTGCCTAGGTACATGTTTTGCTAACCTCTTTGATTTGAGGTGATGCTTCACTGTGTTGCCCAAGCTAGCCCTGTACTCTTAGGCCCAACTCTTCTGTCTCAGCCTTTTAAGTAGCTGGAAGTATAGGCAGGTGTTCTTGTACCTGCTGGCTGCTATCTTTCTATCTGCTTAAGGCTTCCAGGCCATCATACGCTAAGTAAAGCATTACACATTGCTTCTTTGGAAACAAGCATTCTCTCCTTCCTTGGCTATGATTCCCCAGCCTCTTGACCCTCATTATTCAGAGTCTCTCTCTTATCCATAAAGTGATTGGGTTCAGAGGTTATGGGGTGTAGAAAGGGCATGCACTCACTCTCCTCCATTTGCTTATAGATCAAATGGGCCATCAGAAGACCCCCCCATCTCAGCCATCCTTTCAGATCCACTCATATAAAAATGCAGTTTGTTTGGCAATAAAATTAGAGGTGATAATACTGCCCATTTCCTATGTAGAAAGTCCCATAGGAGAGATTTATTTTAGAATTTGTTGCCAGAAGTTCTTTTCAGACTGTTTATCAAATGTCCACCTTTTGATGGCAGGTATATTTGTGTTCATATTTTGTTTAGTGTATCTAACTTATTATCTCAAGACTCATAACCAGATTTAGTATTCACGTATTCAACCTTCAGTATAACAAAAGCATTTGCTTCTACATTCAATTTCTGTTTTCCTATTCTGCCTCATTAGTATGATTTTTCCATATGCCCCAGTTATCAATAGCTTCAAAAACCTTTCCAAAAATTATATTGAATTGCATTTATTATCCATATCATATACTCTACTTCCAGGCTTTCTTGGTTCTTGCTGAGCCTTAGTGGCTCTTCCCTGCGTGCATTGGGATGGCTTTGAGTTGCCCTCTCTGATATGTTATAGAAGTTGAGACCTTTTTGGCATTGCCCTTCTTCTGTAAATACCTCCATTGTTGTAAGTCCATTGTTCTCCACCTCCCCTCGTTTTGGAAGGCTACTAGAGTCTCAGTAGATTGTAACTCAGGTTCTTTATGCCCCATTACCAACCCTATACATAGTTGCAGGTCTTCCTTGTCTATCCATGGTTGGAATCCCAGCAATAGATTTTTAGTCTTTCTAGCTATACACGATCTTCCCTGTTCAGAATCCAGCTTTTGCCAGGACTGTCTTTCATGAAGCCAGTCAGGTTGTCTGATAAGCAGATGATGAGAAAGGAACAGACAGGCTGGGGGCCTGGTGATGTAGAGTCCAGAAGGGAAAGAAAGCAGAGCATGTGGAGAAACCCTTCCGACGGTGATGCAGCATAAGAGGAAAGGAGAATGGAGGCAGAATTAGGTCAGAAGAGCTCCCGACAGGGTTCATACTAACAAACATCTTAGCGTGATGGAGAAAGAACATCAAGAAATCTCCCAGAGGGGACAAATGCCTGGCCATGTCACTTCCTGCCACGCCCCTGTTCCCCATGCTCAGGTACCAACTAAGGGCTGTTTTGGCAGACTATGGCTCAGCTGCCTAACTGCCACAGATTCAGAGGCCAGAGACTTAGCTAATTGCTTTTCCTGCAGGGCTGAACCAACAGCAAGTTCTTCCTAAAGGGAAATCAGTGTTGCACTCAATGGCTGTTGCATATAGAGGAGATAGAGGAGTATGAGGCCCTCATAGAGCCTTCATTCTATCCAGAAAAAGAGCCAACTTTACAAAAAGGTTCAGACAAAAGCATAAATAGAGCTGGGTATGGTGGTACACACCTTTAATCCAGCACTTAGAGGCAGAGGCAGGTCTAAGTTCCAGGCTAGCCTGGTCTACATAGTGAGTTCAATGATAGCCAGAGAACTATAGAGAGAGACCCTGTCTCAAAACAGAAATAAAAAACAACTCCCCTCAAAGCATAAATAGGCTTGCTTGTTACAGGGAATAGTATGGGAATACAGAAAATAAAGTTTATTTTCTATTCACAGGACTACCCCAAACACTTTTGCACTGGTGTTAAATATAGAAATAAGCACATGTTCATTTATTTACTTACTCAGTTGTTCATACACTATTTGGCACCTATTTTATGAGTTCTTCCCTTGCAGCTCTGAGGGGCTCTGGCCCCAGGTAGCCTCCTAACACAGAAAGGCAGAGGGCTACTCCTGGGGAAGTGTTGTGACCACTCTACCAGGACGTGTCGTTGTAGGGTGAAAGGGCAGCAAGCAGGGTGCAGAGTAGAAACCCTCACTTGTAACTGCGGGAGCGCCTCCTCCTTCCTCCCAGCCCCTACTGCAGCATTTCCTTCCTGTCCTGCCCATCAAGGAGCCTTGGCTGTCCAGTCACCATGACACTCTTGTTTCTCTGGGGACACCTTGGGAATGCATTGAGCCACAGCAATCCAAATACACTTCAACGATCAGGACCACAGGTTAGGTTGTTTGGGAAATGTCTTATAAGTGAATGTTTGGTGCTACTGTGTAGTCTGAGCTGAGCGACTGGGGTATCCTGTTATAGCACTGGGTATGATGACTGAGAGTCCCCTGTGTATATGGCCTTTTGCTGTTATTCTCCAGACCCTCAGTGTGTGAAGTTCCTTTTCTTTTCTCTTCAAGAAATGAGACCTCAGCTGGGCGGTGGTGGCGCACACCTTTAATCCCAGCACTTGGGAGGCAGAGGCAGGCGGATCTCTGTGAGTTCAAGGCCAGCCTGGGCTACCAAGTGAGTCCCAGGAAAGGTGCAGAAAGCTACACAGAGAAACCCTGTCTCAAAAACAACAAACAAACAAACAAAACAACAACAACAAAAAACCAGGAAATGAGACCTCAAGTAACTGTGTGTGGTTATGGTGGTTTTGTGGGAGTGAACCAACCACCAATTGATGTCTGTAGGCACAGGCATCCTCACTGCGTCTGATCTTTCACTATTGTGGGCTTGCATACGCATGTGAATGGATTCTCTGCATCTGAACTCTAGCATTCTCTTAGCTACTTTGAACTGATACACTTTTTTTTTTTTTTAACAATGTGGAATGTAATTTTTGAAAGATAATTATTAGACATTTGCCATAGGCTGATGGCAGTCAATAGCACACTCACGATTCGTTACTCATTTGCCCTTTATTTAAATAGTTTTCTTTATATTTTTGCTATGATCATTTTGGTGGAGTTTATTAAGGTCAACATAACTTAATAATAAAATTTGCCATTTTTGTAGCAAGTAAGGAGACTGTTGGGGTCTGCTTAGGCAAATGCTGTTTTGTTTTGGTTGATTGGTTAATTAATGGATTGATTTTTGCAGTTCTAGGCATTGAACCCAGAGACTTCTGATTGCTAGTCAGGCACTCTACCCACTGAGATAGATCTCTATTCCTCGAAAATGTTTTAAGCAGCAAGACTCGATTCCACTTTTTCTCCTCCCTCCCTCCCTCTTCTCCCCCCTCTCCCTCCCTCCTTTCCAGGTTGCATTGTCTCAACCACTGATCCTCTTGTCACATATCCCCAGGTGTGGGGATTGTAGAGATACCACATGCTCACCACTCCATCTTCAAGAGTTACCTGTGGAGAGATGACTTGGAACCTCAGAATCCCGAGCGTTTCCTAAGTGTGGGCACATCAGTAATCACAGGCTCAGTGCAGTGCTTTGGGACAGAACCCTGGCGTGCGGCCAGCCCTATGCAGATGTCCCCATGGGTTCCCTGACCTTTAACTATGGTGTCCAGTCCTGGGCACTCAGTTCTCATGGAAGCTCTGCCCTTACTCTTAGAATAAGCCCTTGGGGTGAGACAGTAAGACTCTGAAGTGGCACACTTCTCAAGAAGTTTCTTTAAACCGCTGGCCTGTTCTTACCTCCACTTCTGCCAATGTAGCTTTCATTTTAAAAGCAGGCTGCCTCTGCCTCCCACTTTATTTCTGCTGCTGCTATGTACAGTATTTAGTTCTGCTAGCTTTATCTTCTCCAACGTTAATAATCACAGTAAGAAAACAAGACCGGAACTGATTGGACCCAATGCAGGCGGAAATGCAAGAGCCTCACAGAAACCTGTGTTCTACTCAGGCACCTTCCTAGTGTCGTTCAGATTCTCCTGTGAATGAAAGTATTAAAGGTCAAAGCTCATAGAGGGAGCCTGTAATGACAGCAGCGCAGCTAGGAATCCAAAATAAAATGTGAGCTGTGAGCAAGGAAGAGGTGACTCCAGTTTGGGCGGGGAGCTCACCTCTTCACCTGTACAGTGGCCCCTGGTCCTCTGTCCCCAGTAGACAGTGGAGCTCACCTCTTCACCTGTACAGTGGCCCCTGGTCCTCTGTCCCCAGTAGACGGTGGAGCTCACCTCTTCACCTGTACAGTGGCCCCTGGTCCTCTGTCCCCAGTAGACGGTGGAGCTCACCTCTTCACCTGTACAGTGGCCCCTGGTCCTCTGTCCCCAGTAGACGGTGGAGCTCACCTCTTCAGCTTACTTCTGGTGTTTGCAGCCCTCACCCCCATCCCTATGCCACTGTATTCTAGGGAAAATGGGGGGATCCATCTGTGTAGTCAGTAGGGGTAACCCTAAGATTAGAACGTGAGTCTTTTTATGGCTTCACTGTGTGTTGCCATGCTGGCTCCTGAAATGTTTGGGGTTCGTCTACACTGCTGCCACACGTGGAGTCCCAGCTCTAGCGGGGGCTTCTTTGTATTGTTTGTTTTTCATTCAGAAGAGTTTCCAGTTGTGCTAGGCAGAAGATAGCCATTTAATCCAGTTTGTCTTAACTTGTGTTTTCACTGTGTATTTCCCCATTTACAATCTTAAGTTGATGATTATATGTAGACATTTAGGCCATACGTTATCATTTTATAAACTATTGAGTAAAAATTAAGGTATATCTTAACTGATCATCATTCTCAGTTGTGAGTACAATGTCCCTAAGGAACTTTTTAACTGAAATACTAACAAACAGACAACAGATATGAAAACTGAATGAGCAACCCAGAAACTGCGGTAGAAGCTCACTCTTGTGGTTCAGCTTTCCTGTCTCCTTCGCAGTTCAAGGCCAGGCATGGCTTTCCCGACTGCACATGTGTGAACATAGCCCAGGTGCAAATGGGGTGCTGGTATTTGATGCAGTTAAGAGAGTTTTCAGCTATTCGCCCCTCTTCTCTTTAAGAGTGTCAAGTACTCATTATAATTGTGAATTGCTGACCAATAGATAAATAAATAAATAAGATAAAGAAATCCCTTTATATGGAATGCCCCAGAAACAGTACAATTCCTGAGTGTTCGACTTCATAATCCAATAAGAAAACTTTAGGGGCTCCAGACATGGCTCTGTAATTGGTGTATCGGCTGCTGAGTGTGGCTCCCCAGAAACCATGTAAAGCATCCAGTGGACTTGGTGGTCCACCTGTAATCCCAGTCCACAGAGGTGGAGCCTGGGGATCTCTAGGGCAAGCTGGCTAGCTATACAGCCAGATGCCAGGTCTTGGTACAACGGAAGACATTGCTTCAATACTTAGATGGTGTGCCATCTTGGAAGATACCCAGCATCAACCTTGGGCCTCTACATGCATGCACACACATGAGCATATGTGCCTACATACATGTGAGCATACCTCCACACATGTACACCATACACAAACAAAAAAACCTTGAGGATAAACATCTATTAGAATGTCCATTATAAGCAATGAAGATTGGGAGGAATCAGTGTTAAGGGAGGACACTAATGTCTCCTGTACGTATGTACACACACACACACACACACACACACACACACACAAACCTTTGCAAATCAGGAGTAAGCAGAACATGTGCTCTCAAGTGAACAGCACATGCCTCTGGCCACCAAATGTGTTTAACTCTTTGCTGTTTATAAGATTTTGGAGACTTCTGGGAACACAGTACAGCTGTAATTGCTAAGAAAATGAGCTTTGATGTCATTGGTGGATATGCCTGATTGTGGCATTGCGGTCTGTGCTTGTGCCTGTCCAGAGACGCCGTTGCCATGCCTCTAAAAGTCCGATGACGGTGTGCTGGGTCTTTGCATGTCATTGCTGACTCCACAGTACTGCTGCAGTTGGTGATGTAGTGCCTGTGTGAAGTCTTCCGCCTGCAGCATTTCCACTCAGGTCTGCAGCTCCCCATGCTCTCTGCTCTTCCTCTTTCTTCACCCTGAATTCCCTGTCCAGTGTCCTCCCTCGCTTTCCTTCCCATCCATTCTCCCCCCCCCCCCCCCCGAAGAAAGGCAGAGCCAACTGTGCATCTGCCTGGAAAGGCTCCCTGTCTGTTCTTGACAAGAGTGGAGAGAGATGGCCGATAAGAAGGAAAGAAATTTTAATTATTATAATTTATGCATCCTGGAGCCAAGACTGGGATGCTGAGAGGAAGATACTGAAATGGATGCGCAGAGCCAGGCATAGCCAGAGGCTAGACTGACCAGGTAGAATCTGGCACATTTGTCTTGAGACAGAATCTGAAATCTAAAATTCAGTTTACGCTGGCTTGGTGAAGTAAAACTCTTCTCTCCTGGGGACAGTGCATCACATTAGGATGTGAATTGAGGGAACTTGTGTTTGTTTGCAGGAGAGGTTTACTTCTGTTCCTATAATTCTATAGGCAGAAAGAGGGGCTGTGTACTGACATGGCTTTTATTGTGTACTTCTTACACGGCCTGAGACCCTTTGAACTTGCAGAGGCTGATCCTCTGGGAACCACCCCAGTGGAACTGACGTAGGTGGAGAATGACCAAGACGCCACTGTAGAAATAATAGCTAGAATTCCTTGTTCCATTTTTAAAATTATGTGTCTGTATAAAGAGGCATGGAAGTTCAAAGAGATCTCTCTGGCCTTATCAGACCAGAGATGGGTGTGTTTGAAGATAGAGTGAGGAAAGTGAAGTTAGTTAACGATTAGCCCATTACCCCAGCCCAACTCAGAAATAGATGGGAAAACACGCACAAATATATGTCAAGTTTTGATGGTGATGCCAAAAAAGAAATGTAATTTTCATTTTTAGTCTCTAGTTTCATTATAGTTTATTTTATATAGGGTTTAGTTTGTTTTTAAAATAATAGTTTATTTTAATATTAATAATAATTATCTCTCAATTAATACTAAAGATGCTTAAATTTGTGCTTTTGTTTTATAATGCTTCTACACCTTTATCTTTGAGACATATGAAATATTTGTTTTTATTAATCTGTTGGAAATTCTTAGTACTTTCAAACTGCTAGTTTTACTTTGTAAATTCCTCCAGTGCACACCAGTTTTCCACTCTTCTTTTAGAAGACGCCTCAGGGGCATTCCAGGTGAGACCGAATTAAAGGATGTAGTCAAATGAAGTATGGTCGTGGGAGTTTGGACACCCGAAGAAGTTTAAATGGCCCTCAGCTGTGAGAAGTCTGGGTCTAGAATGGTTTCATCTAGTGACGGGTCATAAAGACCTTTTAGGAAGCCGTGAAAAATATCCAAGGCCTCTGAGAACCCATGCATGGATTTAAAGCTTCATGGTGATTGGCCAGAATTGCATTTGAAAAGGAGTGTCTAGCTGCCCTGTGAACTTGGAAAGAAGCAAATAAGGCAAACATGAGCACAGTGCGCATGGGCAAGACAGTAGACAGTTGAGAGAGAGTTAGGGGGTCGAGTTCAGAGGGCGTGCAGGCACCTGGGTGAATGTGGTGCGTGCTGGCACAGGCGGGTAGCTAGGAGTGCTGTCTAGTTCCCATGGGAGGTTCCCATAAAATTAGCAGTTGAAAACCTTGGAGTGAATGGCTTATTCAAGAGTAAGAAGTAAAGTCAAGCAAAAACAGCCAAAGTGGTTGGAGAATAATCAGAAGAAGGTGATTTCATATTAGTCAGTGAGTAAGAATGTTCCTTCTTAAAAAAATGACCATCTGTACTAGATGTTGCAGAGTTTGAACAAAGTAGAAAAAACAAAAGCTCTGGTTGTTCTCACTCCAAGGCAGCCATGTAGTGGAAGTGAGACAGGGATCTAAAGTGAAGATCTAAACAGAAGTTTCCAGTGGGAACAAGAGGAAAGGACTGTTTAGTTTTGAAGGGTGACTAGAGATGGAGTACTGAGAAAGAACAGCTAGCGAGGAATCAGTTACAGATAAGCAGGTGGTGATGGCGGCACATGTGTGTGTTCCTGGAAGTGCAGGGTGAGCGGAGGCCAGGATGGAGGGGGATGAGAGTCTGGCTGGAAGTAGATCCGCGTGCATCAAGGTGGTGGGCAGTGCATTTGCTTCCGAACGAACGCCTTTGCTTCCCTGCTTTCCCGTTGACAGCATTAGTGCTCGCTGAGTTGAAGGAGTGAGGGGCACTGTTGGAAGCATTAGCCCTGCACAAGCAGAGAGCTGACCAGGGCGGGCTAAAGGGGAAAGCCTCAAGGTTGGAGTTACAGATGACGAATCTGGAGTGTTGTGTCTTTGTGAGTTTTCCCAGCAGTTGAAGCAGCAATCCCACCCACCTGACATGGGAACCGTGTATGAACTAGGAAGTAGAGTGTGTGTGGCCCACAGGCCCCTTTGACAGACCCACCATTGTTCTGCACTGCAGGATTGAGATCTCGGAGGGTGTCGTAGTTGCTCTTCAGTAAATGGTCCCGATGCTGTCTTGTTTCTTCTAAGTTCTTGTCGACTTGTTCACACTCTTCCTGTCTCCCCACTTCCTGTTTTTCCGTCGTCAGTTGTCCTATCGCGTTGCTGTCTGCATGCCCCGACCCTGGACTTTGTCAACACCGGGATAGAGCTGTGGGCTGGAAGACCAGACAACCACGCTTGTTAGAATTGTGTGCAAAGTAAGAGTAAATATCTGTGAGTGTGATTCCCATGTGCTGTGCTTTGAGGGTGTACGTGAGTGTTTGAATTTGTGGTGTTTATTGGATTGTTTCTCAGTTGTCCATGTATGAAGTGCTTGTTGCCTGTATTCCCATTGTGTTTTGAATTTCCATGGATTATAATATTTTTAGAGCCTACAGTGTTTTTGACTCTATCCTGTATAATTGTACATTAGTATTTACTTGCAGAGTATTTTCATGAGCATTTCCTAAATTTTAAAACCATATGACTAGATATGCTAAATTATTTCTTATTATTCTCATGGATTTTCAAATACGTATGTATGTTGTATGAAAATAACATGTTTTAAATATGCATTTTGTATGCCAGTAATGTATCATGTCATGACTTATTTAGTCATGTCACGTGTGGATGACATAGAACAACATAAAGCAAATTTTTGGGAGTTTGAAAACTAAGTTATATGCTCTGCTTGTCACATACTTTTGTGTTGTATGGATTTCCTCATCTGTGAACATTTCATGTACATATCAACAGTTTAAATTTTTAGAGGTCTATCTTCAAGTGCCTGTAAGTATCAGTTTATTGTTTTCTATCCGTAATTGTTTTAGTGCTGAGGATGGGATCTAGGCCCTCATGTACACTAGGCAAGCACTCCATCACTGATCTGCCCTCCTCACTCCAGGTAACTCAACTTTGACTTCCACCTCCTTCTTGTTAGACGGAAACTTTCCCAGTACTCTACCCCACCCCTACCAAGGCCATGCTGAGGCTTGGGTCCTTGAACAGGTGAGAGCATGGAGAATCCTATGAGTCACAGGCACACTGGTTGGCTAGGAGATGCCTGTTCTCCCAGTCCACTGTACCCTCCAGGTTATGTGACCACAGTTTGTCTCATTCCATGGGAATTGTTGATAAGGCCAAGAACCCTGGGTTCCTACTTCCCGGAGCACAGTGAGGCCTGTTCCTCTGAGCTCCTTTACCTGGCATAGGCTGCCTGAGAGCATAGAGCCCAAGTGGCTTTTCCTTCCAATGCAGGGACATCATTTTAACCCAAGAGAAGCTCCTCTCCTCAAACTCTATTGTATGTCTAAAGAAAGTGTTAAAAGCCCTCCTAACACAAGGTGCATATAAACTGTAGCCTATGAAAACGGTGGGACATGGGAGAAAGCACATGCAAAACAGAATAGTGAGTGTGGCATAGTAAGAACCCAGCAGGCCTTCATACTATCTCCTCTAGAGCAAGTCCTAGGTAGCCTTAGTGTTTATATAGCTCAGTGAAAGATGATAATGTTTATTAAACATGCTTATAACTTACTGATAATTCCTGGGAAGTGATCTTGAATCCAAATGGAACGTGATGATTTCCAGTGTTAGATGCATTTTTTAATATTGTTTTATCTTATTTTACCTAAGAACACTGGAACTATTTGGGGGCTGATGAGAATCTTGGTCCTGTGGCTGTGAGCATTCGAAGGGAAAAACCAGAAGAAATGAAAGAAAATGGATCTCCGTATAACTACCGCATCATTTTTAGAACTAGTGAGGTAAGTTGCAGGTGAGCAAGGTTTGAGACTTAATCCAGCAGGGGAAAATGGAGCAGAAGAGGGAGCTGGGGTTACATTCAGTAGGACAAGGTCACAGTGTTCTTGGAACAAAGAAGACCCAGGGCTGGGGAGATAATTGAGCTGATAAAATGCTTGCTGGGTCCTCTCTTAAGAAAGAGAAAATGAAATAGCTTACAAAGCATTTAAACCAGAAACCCATGTGGACACGTTGGGGGCTCTGAGGTTTTTTGCCTTTTCTTTCTGAGCATGTATATAATTATTCCAGTTATCAATGTATTGCCTCAGCTCCTAATTCACCTTAGATTGTTCTTATATATCAATGCTCTAATACCCCTGCGGTATCAAGAAAATAGTATAGTTTTGAAATTAGTGTAAATAGAGCATTTGGCTTTGTTTCCTTCATTGAACACAGGGCAAGTTTCAGGGGTTGGCTTCGCTTCCTAATTGTTTCTGAGCTTGAACTCTGGGGAAATTAAAAATAAGTGTTTAAAGGCAAGGCCTTTGTATCTAATGTGTTGTTTGTAGTGGCCAGGGAGGAGTGAAGAGCCTGCCTGTGTTCATGGGCTTCCTGTGTCAGAGCTGATGATGGCTCAGTCAGCCCTTTTCTACCTTTCCAGATCCACTAGACTTCCTAATCACCCTTATCTTATTTCCAAGTGGTTTGTCTGTTGCTGTCTTTTTCCACTCTCTAGCAAGCCCCCTCGCCCCCCACACACACACACATGGACACACACACACACACACACACACACACACACACACACACACACACACTTCCGATTGAAGCTCCAGCCTAGCTTCCCTTTTCTGTGGTGTGGTTTGGCCTTACCATGATCTTGTCGCTGCCCTACCTATGTGAAAAGTTGGGATAGAATCTTCTCTGTAGGCCCTTGTCCTCAGGCCCTGCACTGATGCCCCCAGGGGTGACTTCTGCCCTGCTCCTGTACAGTACAGAGGTCTGAACCCCACTGGCTCCCACTTTCCCTTAGGCTCTTTCTTCTGTGCTGTAAGTCTGTCCGGCTCTGCTCCCCACTCTGCTCTTCCAGTCACAGGCCTGGCCATCTTCCTAGAGGCCTCACCAGGCGAGGCCTTTGTCTTGGCCTTTAACTGAAAGTTCCAAGTGACATGCTCTTCAGAAAACCATTGCACTTGTCCTTTAGGGCCCAGTGAATGACCTTCAGTCTCTGGCCACTTGTGAAATAATGTTTGTTTGGGCCAGACATCCTGATGTCACACTTGACTCCTCTCTTCGCATTCCCGCCCCTGATTTAGTCTGTCAGCAACCTTTGCAGTCTTGTCTTCAGATCCTGTATGTCTAGAATTCAACCACTTCCATCCCCACCACTCAGGCCTACTTCCGCATCCTTTCACCAGTAGGGAATCTCTAGGAAATGTCATTGGAATCTCTTCAGAGTTCTTTAGCTTTCTCCATCCTTCTCAGTAGAGCCCAAGTACTTGTCTGCCTAGCAGCCAGTATACCTGAGTCTCCCCGACCCCTTCCCGTAACCCCCTCCTCTGTCCTCTCCGTGAACTTGGGGTTCTTCCCGTGGGCTCTAAGGACTTGAGGGCTTTGCTCCTCTGGTGGCTTCAGCCTACTCAGGTGTGCCTGGGGCTCCCCGCATTCTCACTCCGACACGTGCTCACAAGCCCCAGGACCCTTTGACGGTTCATGGATCTGAATTCTCTCCTCTCTCCCATTTGCTATCTGATTTCAGGTCCTTTCATTAAGACTTAACACTGTCTTGCACAGGGCCCCTGTTTGTTTGTTTGTTCTGTTTCCCCACCGGAATCTGGTCCGTGAGGATGCAGACTCTGTGTATTCATGACTGGACTGTGTAGACCCATGAGGATGCAGACTCTGTGTATTCATGACTGGACTGTGTAGACCCATGAGGATGCAGACTCTGTGTATTCATGACTGGACTGTGTAGACCCGGAGGATGCAGACTCTATGTATTCATGACTGGACTGTAGACCCGTGAGGATGCAGACTCTGTGTATTCATGACTGGACTGTGTAGACCCGGAGGATGCAGACTCTATGTATTCATGACTGGACTGTAGACCCGTGAGGATGCAGACTCTGTGTATTCATGACTGGACTGTGTAGACCCGGAGGATGCAGACTCTATGTATTCATGACTGGACTGTAGACCCGTGAGGATGCAGACTCTGTGTATTCATGACTGGACTGTGTAGACCCATGAGGATGCAGACTCTGTGTATTCATGACTGGACTGTGTAGGCCTGTGAGGAAGCAGGCTCTGTGTATTCATGACTGGGCTGTGAAGCAGCCCTTTGCAGGGTGAAGGGTGGAGTAGAGCTTCCGATTCTTGAATTCCATCTTATTCTTGACTGAATTTCTCCAGCGGTGCACGTCATTTCTTCAGAACACCTGACACACTGGAGTCGGGGGTGGGGGGGGACAAACCCTCCCTCAGCTGCGGTGCCTCTGTCCTCTGTCCCCAGCTCCACCGTCCAGCTTTGCCTGTCCTGTCTCAGGTTCAGCTCAGCTGACATCCTTTCCCACTCAGACGCTGACTTTTCTTTTTTCTGCACCCTTGCTCGTGTTTCCTTGGCCATTTTCTTCTTGTAGAAATGTTCCTTTATTCTTTCACTCACTTCTTTCTTTTTCTCTTTCTTCCTATAACTGGTTCCTAATGTCACCTGAAGTTTTTCCCAGTGGCCTGAGTCACTGTCAGTTCTTCCCTGCCTTTAGATGGGTTGTTTTCTTCAGTGAACAGCCTTCCCTCAGTTGTGGATGTGTGTTCCTCACAGCTCTCCCTGGTAAATGCCACACACATCCCCAAACATGTACTCTGTCAGCTGCCACCTGACCACCTCCCTATTTAATGGAAATCTACTTCCTATTTTATTTCTTAAACCATCAAACATTAGTTAAATTCACAGACAGTTTTGCCATACGAAACTTTGAAAATCAAGACCACTTTAAGCCTCATGCCTGGGTTTATATTTCTTTAACAAATCACTATTAATAGAGGGTGTCATTGCTTGAGTTTATGTTTGATAATAGCCGAAAATATTTGAAGAAGGCATTTCCAGTGCAATCATTGCTGTGATAAGATATGAGCAGCTTATGTTTAGCCACATGATGGGGAATGTAAAGCATTACCTTCCTTCCTACCTTTTCTCATTTAAAAAGTATACCGCAGACATCGAGAATTCTTACAGTGTCCCTCTGGAAGGCTTCCCCCATCCTTAGTGTGCTTTCCTGGTACTGTACAGTAATGCAAAGACCTTTCTCCCTGTAAGGGCGGTTGTCACTTAAGTGAACAACTCAATACTCTAATAAATATATCATAAGTTCTGTTGAACTTGTACAGAGGTTCTTAGAAGTGTTGACCTCATTTTTCATGCATAGAGTATTCTGTATTACTTCTCTCTCCCTTAATCAACCCTCAGCCATTTCATAGCTTGGGAGAGAGCTACTGTCTAGGCCTTCAGAACCATGGCATATTCAGTATCTCATGCTATAGTGAAGCCTCACCATAGTCCTTATCTCTCTTGTAGCTCATGACGCTGAGAGGGTCTGTCCTGGAGGACGCCATTCCCTCCACAGCCAAGCACTCAACCGCCAGAGGACTGCCTCTGAAGGAGGTGCTGGAACACGTGATCCCAGAACTCAACGTGCAGTGCCTGCGTCTGGCCTTCAACACGCCCAAAGTCACGGAGCAGCTCATGAAACTGGACGAGCAAGGGGTACGTGTGGCCCTGCAGGAGCCCATCCTTGCTGCTGGGGTTCCCTGCTGGGTTTCCAGAACAGTCGGTGATGTTTCTTAGGAGGGGAGAACTGTGCCTTTGTTATAAAGGATATTCTTGGGTTGTTCATCTGTCCACTTCTCATCTGATTTCTCCACGTCTAAGCTGGTAGAGAGAGGGCTTTAGCCATGCTCAGCTCTTTTGGGTCACCCACACGTGATGGGTTTCTGAGTGTGTGTGGAAAAGTCATGGCAATATTAACAGTAACATAAAATATAATGATACTATATTACTAATAATTAGAATGATGATGGTGAGCACTACTGGATGTCTTCACTAGGTTCTTTCCTGAGTGTTTAAAGTATGTTATCCCATTTTACCTTCCAACCTTAAGAAAATGGTACGGTTACCATCCCTTACCATCCCCATTTTAGAGATGAGGAATCTGAGCCACGGAGAGCTTACATAATAAATTCAATTTCACACTGTTTATAAGTTAGAGAACCAAGATTCAAACATAGTCATCTGCTCCAAGCATGTGCTGTTAGCTATTAACCATGCCATTCCTAAAAGCTAGGTTTTAGAAAGTTTCTACTTTTCAGTACTGCCAAAGATGCATTTTACCTTGGAGTTTTAAGTGTAGAAATTTAAAACTAGAGTGTAGCATCTTTAAATCCTCAAGATTTCTGGCTTTCTTCTGTCCCCAGTCATGATGTCCTTTAGTCAGGGTGCTTAAGCGATTAGATGACCTACAGAAAGGGAAAAGGTGACTTGGAAACTTTACTATCCAACCATGTGGACCACGCTCTGCTTGGAGTAACTTGAACGCACAGCTAATCTTACTTCAGTTAGCTTTTTAGTCTCATTGTACCCTAGTAGTAGGAAAAGGAGCTTGACCTTGCATATAAATTTTGACCAGGTATTGAATCGTATTCTGTGAACAAGTTTTGTCTACATTTCCTTAATCAAAAATTCTGATTTTATGCAACTAAAATTGAACACCCAATTTCAAGGTATTTTAAGTCTCTCCATCCATTCAGTGAGCATGTAAGTTGATGGAGCTTTCTGAATCCTCATTTCTCTCTCAGGCTGCTTCGCACAGTGCTGATGTCAGGTGAAGACACTGAATCTTGTGAGGGTCCCTCTTGGTAGCATTTCACCTTGCAGCACACTGAATGCTTCAGAAGGTGGCCGCTGCACAAGCTGGAGTACTCTGAGGCCTGTCTCCCAGCACACACCCTGGACATTAATGAAGAGGAGGGGCTGAGATGGCTGCTTCAGCTTTATTAGTTCAGTTAGTTCAAATTACTGCACTAACCCAGGAGGGAGAAACCCACTCAGGCATTGATAACATAGTCATCTACTTAACATTCTCAATCTCTACAGGACAGATGACTTCATATAAAGAAGGTGCTTTATTACCATTCTCCTTGTTTTAAACATATTAAATTTAAAATTTCATGCTCCAGTTGTGGATTTTTATGGGACGTCTGGCACATTCTGTGATTGCAGCGTGTTGGGCCGCAGATGGTGCCGCTCTGTGATGAGCATTTCATGGTCCCTCCAGCACAGGAAGCATAATAGGAATGCCATAATGAGTTTAACTCAGTTACATTTATTTAATTCACAGAATTGGCCATTATTCTGTAATTACCACTTTCCTTTTCTTGGTTACCAAAATATTTCCTCCTTCATAAATTATTAATTATAATATATGGTAATTGTTTTCTTTAGTTAAACATTATAATATGGCCATCAGTGGATCTCCCTGGTTTTATTCTGAAAAAGGTGTCTTAAATGTGTTACCCTATAAATAGGGTTTTACCATCAGGCAGCCATTTTCAACAGGCAGCGGGATCTAGCAAGTAAAGCGTGGTGGTCTGTGTGGTGAGTGCCCAGCTGCACTTCCCTCTTCCTCTCTGGTTCTATCTTGTTTGTCCCCTGCATAGCCTTCCTGCCTGGGCTCCTGCTGGTGCACACTTCATGAGGCAGTTGTGAATGCCTGGGAGCCAGGTTGAGAAGTCAAAGTCGATTCTTTAGGTGCTTTTAGAGATACGTACTTTAAAAAGAAATGCACTGGGCAGTGGTGGCACGTGTCTTTAATCCCATCTCTCGGGAGGCAGAGGCAGATGGATCTCTGTGAGTTCCAGGACAGTCAGGTCTACAGAGCGAAATCCAGGACAGGCAAAGCTATACAGAGAAACTCTGTCTTGAAAAACCAAAGAACCAAACCAACCAACCAACCAACCAACCAAAGGCAAGTGCAGTGCACAGCACACAAACCATGACACAGCATTTCTGTTCCATCTGTCGTTTTAATTCAGGCTTTCTGTATCTCCTTGTGTTAGATTCTCGGTGTGAGACCAGGAAACTGGGCTCACTAAGAGAATCTTTTCAATCTCCCTGTATTATCTTTTCTGCCCTTATTAAACTGCTAATATAAATATTCCTGGAAAAAGAAAACACAGATTTGTTCACTCTATTGTGGTATTTTGTCTTTCAAATAGTTTGTGCTTGATTCTCTCTTTTCAAGTACACAAAGCAAAAATGAACCCAAGGAAAACTTGTTTTTGTGAGGTATACAACAAAATGCTGCACAGACATACAGTTGCTTGTCATTTGGCTGCTAGAGTCATACATTCAGGAGTGGGAGGAGGCATTTTGACTCCTGAAGAAACTCATTTTAAGACATGAATGTGTGCTCTGTGGCTTAGCCAGCGTTCCCATTCCCCTTGCTATATTTTGGAGGTTTTTATTTACTCTTTTTAAATGATCACTTTAATTCTGTTGTTAATGTGATGTGAAAATGAGAAGCTGTAACTCAGTTGGCAAGGATTTCAAACTGCCTGCTTTATATCAAGGCTCAGAAAATTTGTTTGAACTTTCGTTTACTTGCCTTATTGTCTGGTTACCTAATTGAGAGCATCTATGGGGGTGAAGCAGACTGCACAGGTGTGGGTTGTACTCTTACTATGTTCTGATCACTTTCCTGGCATTGTCTGATTCAGTTCTCAGTGCCCAGAACAGTTCCTTCCGGTCATTGGCCTGTTGTATGTTCAAGGCAACTGAGGCCCCAGAAGCTTGGGGCATTTCCTGCCCTCTCAGCCTTTGCTGAGACTGGACACTGGCTACAATACTGCCTTTCTAAAAATTGCAAGCTTGCCTTTACTTTTTTTCTTGTCCTGAATGTGAAATGCTAGGAATTTCACTATGTATGTATTTTAAATTGTATGGCCAATTCAGGTACTTTTAAATTATGTCAGAATCTTATCTCCAACAGTCATTGAAAACTGCCTATATTCCATCTGTTTTGTGCATGAGGAATGAGAGATTGTGTCATGACCTATTTTCAGGAGTTGAGAAATGTCTAACACTCAGTACAACTGTCAGTTGTACTTGAACAAGAGTCAGGGAATCTTAGCTGTTACTGATGGCTCTAAAATGATCACGTGTTAGTCACCTTTTACATGCATTATCTCATTTAATCTCTGCAAACCTCCTATGAGAGCACTCCTATTAAAACTAAAATACTGTGCTTCTACAAGTGAGCACAACTGCTGCACCCCACATACCACTCCTTGGAGATTGCTAAGGACCGTGGAAAATAGGCTAGCACACAGCCCATACCCATGAAGATGTAGGGTCACACGTTGCTGTAACAGAGGTCAGGCTTAACATATACCTGCAGACAAAGAGAGATGTGGATCAGAACAAGGTGCCTCTTGAAGGGGAAGAGGCTTACAGTAGAGCTGAGTAAATGGTCTGGTGTTCCAGACCCAAGTCAGTAGGAACAAATAGGGGGAAGGCTCACTGTGTTCGTGGAGCAGCAAGCAGGCCCACTGAACAGGAGTGTGAAACACATGCAGGGGTTGGGGGCCATCCCTCACCCCCACATTTCCCCCAGAGTACTCTTGAGTAGGAACAGCAGGAAATATTAGAAGGATAGAGGGGAAATAAAGATAGAAAATACAGGACAGACTCTAGAGGACCTGGATCCTAATCCATCAGGCTCTGACTGTCTGCCCTAGGGTATTTAAAGGAATGCCAAGGGGTGGAGCAAAAGACCTCCCCCCAGCACAGCCAAGTGCAGACCATCTCAGACACCTGCACTCAGGCCCGTGACCGAATCATCCTCTCTATACGGACCTGTTGGGTAAAGCCCAAATGTGCTCCAACACAGGGAGAGTTAAAATAGAGAGCTTTGATTGAGCACTGAGGAAGCCAGGTACTGTGAGAAATAATTTACTTGAATTATGCAGGCTCACAGACTTCATAGCCTGCATTCCTGACCCTATACTGTGAGCCCCATTCTGCTCCTTCTCTTGAAGGGGAAGAGCCTGGAATGATGAATCTGAGTCTCACTGATGAGGGAGGGTTCAGTAGCCAGTGTGAAGTGTAATGTGTTCAACCCAAAGAAAATAGGACAGGACGGACTTACAAACGTCAAAGCCACGCTTGCTAGTTTGAGTTAGAAGGACTCAACAGTCCTGCTTTCGTTAGGAATGTCAAGTCACATATACCCAGTTGTGATTTTGCCTAATGAGTGAGCATCCATTTTAAAAGTTGTTCATTAGTGAGCATCCATTTTAAAAGTTGTTCATTAAAAATAACTCAAAATGAGAATGTGGTGTTTCTTAATTTTGAAAACAATTGCTCTTCGGGTTGTAGAAGTTAAGGAGGAAGTGTAGTCATTTTACTGTACACCTGCAGCACATGCTAAGAATGGCTGTCTGGAAAAGGGCGGTGCTTTTTTCATAATGATCCTTTGATAGGGTATGAATGGAGCTCTGCTGACCTGGCCTGTTCACTGCCACAGCGCATTATTTTATTGTGAGGCTAAATGAGTTTGGCCACTGTCCTCTTTATTCAGGCAGCCTATTTTGAAAAAATGACCCATGGGGAAACATTCTGTCTAAAACCAGTTTTCTGTGAATGACACTTTGACAGAATAGTGACGTCCCTAAAAAAAAACCTTGGAGTTTTATTTCCCTGTTTCCTTGGACACTTCCTGCTTACTTAGTATGTTTTATAGACCTTTCTATGTATGCAAAGGTCTAGTCATTTATACTCTGGTTAATACTTCATTGTGTGTTCTACCATTGATGAATTAATTTCAGTTTCTCTTTTATGATCCATGTAGTTGATTTCAGTCTTTCATGGAATATGCTTTAATGAAGACTTTTTCCCTATGTAATTGAAATTCATCTCAGTGTCAAGTTAGATATATTTATTATCAGCTTAATACCATCAGATGAGTCTTTTTATTTTTGGAGAACTTTTTCACAATATATCTTAGAATGAGATTAGATTATGTGTGTGGAATATTTTATTTGCATTATGCCAAAGATAAAAATAGATTAGCACATAATCTGTGCAAGTGTATATAATTTAAAAAAAAATCTGTCCAAAAAAACTTCCCTACCCAACATCCATGTTTTTTCATCACTCACTCCTTTCCTCCCTCCCTCCCTCCCTCCCTCCCTCCCTCCCTCCCTCCCTCTTTTCTTCCCTTTATTTCTTTTGCATTGGATTTTTGTTTGTATTCCCAATGAGGACATAATTTCAAACCAGCATGTTACAAGTTTCCAGTACTGATGTTTTCCCAGTCTCTGCCATTCTTGTTGGAAGACAATAAAGGGACTCATCTTTAGGAAGAGGTTGAGAGAGGTATGTTTATGGAGACCAAACCAAAGTGAACACTGTCTGTGAATCCCTGTTCCCAGCAGGCAGAGGAGTTCCTTGTAGACAAGCCCCCATTACCCCACCCTCCCACCCCGACTAACCAGGGAACTCAATGGAAGAACATTTTAAAAACAAGTTCTTTCTTGCTTCTGAAAAGACGGAAGAATGCCTCCCACTCTTTCTGCTCATTCCAGCCAACAATCCTGGACACAAACATATAATGAAAACAGCAGAGGCTTAGGAGGTAGACTGGCTGAGGATCTTGGGGTCTGTGGATGGCACAGTGATGAAAGGTGTAGCTTTTCTTTCTGACTCCCACTTTGGAATGGGAAGAAGCCTAACACTTTTGAGTCCTGATAAGCACAGACAAAACTTCTCAAAGATTTTATAGATGAAAAAAAATAAAACCATCAACAGGAGATGTTTGAATAGCCTCCCTGCACTTGGGGTCCCCTAACCAACAGTGGTTCTCTTTGTCCTCAAAGAGAGGGCCTGTTTGTCATCCACAGTCTTGGGTGGATAAAACAGCTGGTTCTTCTTATAGCTCTCGCAACATTTGCTGTATCCCCTGAGTACTGGTAGGGTTTAGTGCCACTGTTGTGACGTGGGCATTGGCTCTCAGGGAGGTGACTGGAAGACAAGAGTCTAGAGACTGGAGAACTTAAGTCCCATGCTTTAAGAATGGTGGACAGTGAAAGATCTTTTTTCTGTTTCACACTTCATAAACATCTAGATCGTACATTTACTCCTAAAGGTTTATACAGACAAGGTTGTCATTCATTGGTAGGGCTGGTCACCCAGTGTTCCTGAAACAGAGGACTCCATAAGATGTGCCCGAGCACCTTAGTACTGAAATACAGTCAGCTGGTCCTGAGCGTGGCTGGCTCTGCCCTCCTCCCAGGCTTGCAGGAATTTGTGAGCCGGGTTGTTCTGCTTCACCAGAGTGCCTAGAAATAAACCCTTTCAGACTGTGGCGGTGGTTTTGGATATTGCAATAGTTCAGTCGACTACTGATGGAGCATCCCTATATCAAAATTCAAGAATGCTAACATTGTATCTGTTTCTTGGTGCTGTGTGAAAGGAACCAGATTGATACTGTTGGTTCAGATCAATGGGTGCACCCATCACCTCTGATACAGATTAAAAATGGCTTCACTTTGCTGAGATTCAGCTTTTGTCCTGTTGGACTGACCAATATCAATTTTTATAGACATAAATGCCTATTGCTAGGCCTGGTAGTGCACATCTTTAATTTCAGCACTCAGGAGACACGCAAGTGGAACCTCTTTGATGAGGCCAGATTGGTCTACGGAGTGAATTTTAGGCTACCACTAGATAGTAGCCTTGTCTCAAAATACAAACAAACAAGAAAAAAACAAACAAAAAAGAAATTGACATTTGCTGTGTGACCAGACACTTGGATCAGGGTCCCAGAGGAGCAGCGAGTCTATTCTATTACTGAAAAGCCCAGACATACTCACCAACAAAATTTACACTGCATAGACCCACCCTGTTTCCAGGGTAGTTCTCAGTTCATTGTTACTGTTTTGCATTTTATATTTAAATATTATATATTTCCATTCATAGCCCACACAGATATATTTTTGCCTCTCAAAGAAGACAGAGATCCATTTCATTGAACACTGCTAACACTCCCATGGTGCTCAAGCAGTTGACCCTGACCTGGGTGTCACTGGCACCTGCCTCTTCTCTGGACATGTTTGTGTTACACTTGCGTAACCCCTGCACAGTGCCATAAATGCCAGCAGGAAACATGGTCACTAGCTAAGGATTTGAGGAGTCTTGAGTTCAGAGAATGCGACCTACGTTTGATTTAATTAGAGCAGAAATCAAGTTTATAGTCATACTGTCAGTTTAGGAGAACAGAGCAGGTGGCATCTGGCACAGTTTTAAACTGAAGAAAATGTGACAATCTAGCAGATTTTCTAATCCTCTTCTAAAGCACTCCTCCTTTCAAACCAGTGAAACCAGAAACCAGCTGGTTGTCTGTGGGGGGACTGACCCCAGTATCCAGTGACTGTGTAGAAGGGCACATTGTGTCCTTTCCTGGAGTCTGGCTGGCTGGTGCTTTCAGATGCCTAGCTTATCTTACTCAGCAGTGGATGCTTTTTAACATGATAAATGAATCCCGTTGAATTTTCAGTGAAACCATAGGCCTGTAAGAAGTTCTTTAAAATCACCTACAAACCCAGAGTGATAAAATGTTTCCCACTGAGCAGGCTGACTTCTGTTTTGTATTTGTGGCCTGTGCAGGCTGATCTCTGAGGCACAGCCAGACAGGGGAACTCAAAGCTCCCTCCTGTCTCCAGATCACTATCTCTGATGGTTCTCCCTGCAGGGAGGAGATGCTGCCACTCAGACCCAGTCCTGGGAGCTGGCTGTGATAAAGACTGCCTTTGTAATGGACAGAGAGCCTGCCATTCTGGACTTACTCTCTGAGACCTAATAGGGCTCAGTTCTAAAGCCAGGATGAGACCCCTCCTCCTGGGGTCCCCTCCTAGCATTAGCCATGTTTGGACAATTGGAGCAGCCCCTGAGTAGAGATAGGGCTTGAAATGTCAGTGATGTTACTTCGATATTTTGTTTGCCTTTCCCCTAAGTGTGATATACAAACAAACCAGCCGGCCACATGTATGCCTGTTACCAGTTCAAGTGAAGTAAGGACACTGCTGTGTTAAATGCTCTTCTTCCACAGTCCAGGACTAGTTTGTCTATTTGCAAGGCTCATGCCTGTGGCTTTACTTTGTCACCCTAAGTGTAGGGACAGGTGAGCAGAGTGGTCCTGGGCAGCTGAGCCTGAGAGCTGCTGAACTATCTCACCTAAGCAGGGCGAGAGGAGAAACAAGCAAAGGATTTCTTTCCGAACCATGTGATTCAGAATGTTGATAAAGGCCCAAGGCCTCAAATGGCAGGCTCTGAATATGTTTGCGGAATTGAGAAATTTTCAGATTATAGAAGGATAATAAAATACATGCACAACGTGCTAATAATCCCAGTGCGATATGGGATAGCATCCCACAGTCAAACACATGAATATTTATGCAGGGAATATATGAATATTCATGCCAAGAAGAATAAATTAAAAGTTAAGATGTCAGTCCTTTATCAGTTTTTGCTGCCAAGTGTGTTTGCTTAAATTGATTTATTTTTCAGCTTGAGAATTACAAGTAAATGGCTTTGGACCCATGTGTCGAATGACAGACACAGAATAAAACAGGCAGGCTTAGAGTCACACCCCTTAACCTCAGCACTTGGGAGGTAGAGGGCTGCTCTCTTGCAAGATGGAGGCCAGCCTGGTTTACATAGGGAGTTCCAGGCCAGGCAGAACCCTGTTTTTGTTTTTGTTTTTGAACAAAGGGGGTGGTGGTGCAAAACCCTTCATTGCACAACTTCCTTTCCTTCCATTCCCTTTTCTGACGAGTAAGATCAAGATCAAGCTGGCAAGCTGCTGTGGAGACGGTATGATAAGTTTGTGTTGGATGTTGGATGTGGTATTTGGCAGGGAGCAGGTATTCGGTACTACATGCTGGTTACTAACACTTGACCTTTCCAGGCCTGGGGCCTGCACCTGTAGTCATATCTTTTTGAAAGTTGTTTGTAGGATGACCAAGCTTTTCAGTGATGAAAAGCTGTCTTGATTACTGTTAGTTCACATTTAAAACTCAGAGTGCAGTGGGAAAGGAGTGTTTGCCCCCAGCTGATCTGCCGTTCAGGAGGTCCCCCAGAATCCCTCTCAGGCTCTTGCCTTTGAGCACATTTGGAAGAGAAGTTTCTCTAGCTGTGTGCTAGTGACACTGGACTCTACCCAGGCTCTACATTAGGATCACAGTTTAATGCACTGTTCAAATGGTGCTGGGGCAAGTCTGCTCAAATTCTTAAATACCAAGTTTATTAATGGGCCTTTGAGTTCAATACCATTTATTTTAAAGTACATTTTGATAAATAGACTTCTGCTTTTAAACGTGCAAAGGCCTCAGATTTGTAAAGGGAAAGATCATTGAGGATTAATTGGCAGTTTTGGTCAGGCTGTTCATCAACCTTTCATAGTTTGTAAATCCTGAAAAGAAGTTTCCTGAAACCCTACCCTCTGATCTGATGCTGTATTGACATGCAAGAATTCCAGTTCACTTCTTTGTCCTTTTCTTCTAGCTCAGGAGGGTTAGATGTTTGTTCCACTGTAGTTTTTGGATCTCGGACAGAAGAATTCAAAAGGATTTCCTGAGAAGGGTGCTAGCTGCGTGCCAGGCATGTGCCCTGCAGGACTTGTTAGCGCTGGGGGTAGAGTATGCTGGTCGCTCCTTATGTCCCTGTGTGCCCTGTCTCCACAGCTGAACTATCAGCAGAAAGTGGGCATCATGTACTGCAAAGCGGGCCAGAGCACGGAAGAAGAGATGTACAATAACGAGTCTGCGGGTCCAGCCTTTGAGGAATTCCTTCAGCTTCTGGGAGAACGAGTTCGGCTAAAAGGCTTTGAGAAGTATCGTGCACAGCTTGACACCAAAAGTAAGAAGTACTTACACCTCCCACTATGCTTGATTTCCCTTGCCCTGCTGAGGTGCGGCTGCTAAGTCATCCGCCGACAGCGCTGCCACTTCCTGCAGAAAGCTGCTGGCGAGGGAGGGGAACCGGGCCGGGAGATGGAGTGCTAGGATTGCCGGAGACCATAATCCAAATGGATGGGATGGGACTGGGATGCATTACTGCCATCAGAGCTGTGCATGGGTCAGGGTATGGACACAGATGGTGCACAACTGCAGAGATTTCACCACATGTAGCTGAATGTTGGGGGATTTAAGGGTCTAGAAACCTAATCTGATTGTAAGACCTGGACATCTTTACTTTTATTGGTTTGCTATATAAAACTTGTACTCTTCTGCATAGCCAACCTTTACATAGCTTGCTTGTTTATTTTTATATTCTTTCTTAATACTATTGTGTGCCTCTGTGTTTGTACATGGTGTGTACCACATGTGCCACAATTGCCTGTGGAGGTCAGAGGAGAAATTTCAGGGAGTCTGTTCTTTCTCTTGTTTAGTCAGCATCTCATTTTGTAACTTTGACTGACCTGGAACTCATTATGTAGACCAGGCTGACCTGGAACTCACTGTGTAGACCAGGCTGACCTGGAACTCACTGTGTAGATCAGGCTGACCTGGAACTCACTATGTAGACCAGGCTAACCTGGAATTCACAAAGACTTTTCTGCCTCCTCAATGCTTATATCATTACACCCATCTTCCTTCTACCTTTATGTGGGTTCAAACTCAGGTCACCAGGCTTATATGGCAAGTATCTCTACCCTCTGGGCCATCTTGCTGCCCCCATCCATATTCGTTAATGTCTGGGAGTTCTCTGTTTATGTTGCTTTGTTTTTGTTTCTACGGTTATTTAAGGGGGTGATGCATGTGTTTGCACATGTGTGTGTGCATGTAGATGCCAATGGTCAACCATGGATCTTCCTCAGGAGGCATCCATCCTGTGTTTTGAGACAGGATCTCATTGACCTGAAGTTCACCGTGTAAACTAGACTGACTGGGCAATGAGCCCCAGGGTTTGGCCTGTCTCTGCCTCCTCAGTTCTCCATTACAAGCTTGTGCCAGCACATTCAGCTTTATCAATATGGCTTCCGAGTAGTCAAACTCAGGCCCTCATGCTTGCATAGCAAGAACTTTACCAGTGAGCTATCTCTCCAGCCTCAGTTTATCTTAGATGTTACTATGCCCCTTTCGTGCTATATCCCATTGTACTTCGCTTGTATTTCTCCCACTTCCTATCTCTTCTTCCTTGGTCTTACTGGTCTCCTCCTCCTCCGGATAGTGTCCCTTCTGCTTGTTTATTACGGGCATCCCTACAAAAATAGGCTTGTCAGTTTGGCTCAGTGTGTTGGTTAAAGACCCAGGATTAGACCTGCGAGGTTGTCTACGCCATCCCCCAAAAGCCCACAGGAGAATAGTTAAGCGCCCAAGTGTTGGCTTGAGTGGCAGACAGTGTGTTGGCTTCTGCTGCACCCCTGTGTGGGGACTCATTGAAGTTGGGTCTCAGAAACCTTAGACCTTAGACACCTGTGGTGGCCTGTTTTTCGTTGAGATGGTCTTGGATTAGTACGTATGTTTTGCAGTCTGTAGCAACCTCTCCGGTTTTCTGTACAGGAAATGAAATAAGGCATTGACTCATGAAAACAGAAAAGCATTCATAAACCCCACTGCAGGGAGGATTTCCTGTTGCCATAGTTTTACTGTTACCAGCTTGGAGATGACGTGCAGGAGAATATGAAAAGCTATAAATAGCCTTGCTTCTTAAATAGTGTGTTACTGTTCGGCCCTGCTTACAGCTGCACGAGCTCCTAAATCGTTGGGTGCCCTTCCAGCTCTTTTTGTCCAGATATTCTAGTATCTTCCTCGCAGGAATCGTGCATGTCACAATTTGTCCAGCTCCGCAGATTGTCACCACAGAGAACTCCTGAAATAAGTGCTCTGCTTCTGAAAATGAATGCTCAGACTGGAGCCCGTAAGATTATGTGCTGTGCATTGATGTGCCATTTCTAGTCACCACTTCATGATGTGGGATGATGTGATAAAGGCGTCTCTGAAGTGACAGGCATGCACTATGGTGGCTAACAGAGCAGTCGAACCACTAAAACAAGCACTTGGTGTGTATTCGGCCCCAAATCCTAACTAGAGGAAGGTGGGCCTGGATTGGCAGACTGCCTCTGATTGTACAGTTACATTCCACAAAAGTGTTCTTCTCACTGAGGAGGGTCCAGAAAGGGTCTGCGTCTTTGCTTTTACAGAGTATGCCCTCATCCACTTCTCTTTGCTGTGTCAGAATACCCAAGATGAGGTAATTTGTAAAGGAAATGGGTGGCTTAGCTCTGGAGGTATGAGACCATGGTGCTGGCATTTGCTGGGCTCTTGTGAAAGCCTCACAGTGCTAAGGGCACAGGTGGAGGAGGGCACACCTAAGGCAGGAAACCAGGCAGCTGGGAGGGGTGGATCTCCATCTTGTTACAGCAGCCCACTCCTGAGTACTTGATCACAATGACCTAACGACCTGCTGGGTCCACCTTTAAAACGCTCCGCAGCCTCTTACTGCTACCATATTGGGGAGCGGCCACATTCAAACCACACTCAGACCATAGCAGAGCTCCATGTTTCCTAAAGTGAATGAGGGTCAGAAAGTGTTTCATTTCAGAAGCTCCAAAGAAGAATGTACAGAATCAGCTCTTGTATCACAGGTCAGCGGGGCATAGGCCTCATCTTTAAGCCCATACTAAAGAGTAATAAGCCCCAAATAGACAGTCAGCACATTGAGCAAGCCCCTTCCAGCTATGATACACCTAGAGACAGGATGCAACTCTATGTGTGTTCATACTCTTGGCCCATCTTTTTCTATTATGTCAAGAAATTTTTTCAATATAATTTTTAGAAGGAAAAAATGCTGTGGTGGCGTGTGTCTGTATGTCTGTAACCCTGGAGCTCAGGAGGTAGAGGCAGGAAGGTTAGAGGTTCAGTGTTGTCCTTGGCTACGCAGGGAGTTTGAGGCAGCCTCGCTGTGTAAGATCCTGTCCCCAAAGTACATAAAGACTCTTTTTTGTAGTAGAGTACAGGCAAATCTGTGGACTTTCAGCTTTTCCCAAATTAAAATCTTTCGTGTTGTTTTTATGTGTGGTTAGCCTCTCTGGTTTCAGTTACCCACAGGTTGTGTATGTCACTACTGTCCTAAAAGCTGATGAGGTTCTGGCTTTGTTTGTTCAGTTGTTCCCACAGCGTTGTGCTTCAGTTTTGATCATTCCTGTTAACACATCTTCAAACTCCCTTTTCTTTTCCTCTCTTTCTTTATAGTGTCTTAATCCACATTAATTTGACCCAGTAACACTTTGGATAAAATATGGTAATTACCGGGACCAGAAGTTGCATTTGGTGATTTTTTTTATCTCTTCCATTCTCCAAGCCTCATTAGGGTCACTTTGTCCCTTAACTCTTTGAACATTTTTATGACAGTTAAAGTCTTCTGTTTCTGTCTTACTGGTTCCTTCTCTTGCTAGACTTTTCCTGGTTTGAGTTACTCCGTACTACTTCACCTGACTGCTTCTGAAGTGCTGCATTTAGTGACCGTCATCATCGAGCATCTAGATTTTGTTGTCCTTGAAGTGTTGGGTTTTGTGTGGGTGTCAGTGAACTCCCCAAAAGGACCACTTGGTTTTCCTAAGTCTTGCTCAAGCTTGGCTACTGCTACCTGTAGTAGCCCGTGGTATTCCCGAGGCGTGATATGTTGGGACCTGACTACCATTCTGTTGAACAGGGTGTCTGCAGTGTGACTGTTTGGAATTCACATGTCTTCCGACTCTGCACTGTGAACACTGTTTGCTGTCTAATTAGCTAATAGCTCTTGCCCTAATTATTTTTCTTGTTTAGCTGTCGGGAAGTAACCCTGTGTACATGCAGTAGTCAAGGGCACTTGTTCAGGCGCTCAGCCTAGCTGCTGAGAGGTTTCCTCCTCTTGGGTACTCTGCGAGTATCAATCTCCTCAGACCTCCTGAACTCCACTTTGTAGTAGCTTTCCCTTCAGAGGCCTGTCCTGTGCCACTGTTCCGACAGTCCACCTGGGTAGAGAATTGGGGACATTCTAGAGCACACCTTACTTCCTTGTTACCACCTCCCACCCCCAAGGACCACTAACCATCTATTGCTGTCTGTTGTGGAATGTTTGAAACCAGTGGGTTCAGATGTTTTCTCAAATTTTCTAACTTACAGTGAGAACTATGGCTGAAGTTCCAGATTCGTTCTCATACTCATTCATTCTGTTTGCCTGTGTGTCTGTCTTTGAATGCATGCCATCTTAGCAAACTGCTAGCTAAATTGGCTTTGGATACATTCACATGCCATGATTAGATAGCTAATAAGCATTAGGGAAATTTGCCAGACTGGTGGTATGGTTGGTTAATAAAGTGTTCAGAGAAGGCATGGCCACAAACCTAGGGCTTGGCCTTCAGTTTCTGTCCTTCCCTCTCTGGTGCCCTTGAACTTTGTATACCCACCTTGTCTGGTGAGACAGTTCTCCTCCTGTGGTAACTGGTTGGAGTGTTGTTTTGTTTTGTTTGCTGTGAACCAAGAGAGTCAGGACAGGAAAGCCTGGGAAACAGTGGGGCCGTTTCTTCTCTTTCACGCTCATTATACAGAGTCCATTTTCTCATCTCAGAATGAAAGACTTTCAGCAAACAAATAGGCTTCAGATGAATATGTTGTTGGCTGGAGCAGCCCTCCAAAGAAATGTTTAGTAGTGAATCTTTTGGCCTCCTCTTTGTTCTCCAATTTGGTTGGCAAAGCCTCTGGATAATTCCACACATGCTAAAGAGAAAACTTCCCACCACGCCGCTTATTTGAAAGCTGGAGTCCATCCTCATTTTAAGCTGTACTCGTGGATGATTATGTGGGAAGTTATTTCCTGACTGAAGCTTGGTTGTCAAGTCAGCACTCATGGACTCTGAAACCAGTGGTGAAGCGTTCCTCAGAGCCTGGCTTCTAACTGCCGTGTGCTGTGCCACCCTGAGCATCGCACTGTCCAAAGGGCAGCTGAGATGGTTTAGACTAGACTTCCTCAGGCTTTACAAAGAGAATAGAGCCTTGGGGGCTGAAGAAAGAGCACAGTGGTTAAGAGAATGTGCCGCTCTTCCTGAGGATCCAGGTTCAGTTCCCAGGACCCACATGGCAGCTCACAACCTCTAAAACCCTAGTTCCAGGAGATCCAATGCCCTCTTGCATTTCAGGGGCACCAGATACATGTGGTATACTTACATACATGCAGGCAATACAGTCATAATAAAACAATAAATCTTTAGAAAAATAAAAAAATCCTTCTGTATTGGGAATAAACTTTAATGGAGAAAGGTATAAAGTACTCACAGAGCCGTTCAGAGTTTTAGACACTGAGTAAAAACTATACAAAGAAAAGTGTGCTTTTTAAGGAAACTACATTTTTAACTTTTTTTTTTTTTTTTTTTTGCCAGAGCTGAGTACCGAACCCAGGGCCTTGTGCTTGCTAGGCAAGTGCTCTACCACTGAGCTAAATCCCCAACCCACATTTTTAACTCTTTTAACTGAACAAAACTTTAAATTCAATATTCCTCTGTGTGTGAGAGGGGCAGGGAGAGAGGACACATACACGAGTGACGTACCTGTGTGGAGGTCAGAGGACCACTTTGGGGAGTCTCTTCTCTTCTCCATCTTGTTAAGATCCTTCTCACTGGTTCTGCTGTGCTGTGGACTCTAGGAGGGTCTCCTGTCTCCACCTCCCACCTTGCCTGGAGTCCTGGGATTACAGATGTGTGCCCTTACATCTGGGCTTTTTTATGTGAGTTCTAAGAATTGAACTGGGGTTGTCAGGATATGTGTAAAGTATTTTTAGCTGCTGAATCATTTTGCTGAACCTAAAATTCCAACTAAGACATTTACTGAGGATCTTAGGGGTAGCACTTTCCCATACTTTATTTCACCTAACTCTTACAACAGTGAAAATACCAAACCACAGAGAAATGACCACTTTATTGATGAGTAGAATACAACCCAGGGTCCAAAATTTGCCCTGTCTCAGAAACACGCCACTGCTCCAGAAGAGCATACCCAATTCCCAGTGTGTCTATGAGCATTGACTTCAGCATCTCCAGATCCTGAGGGAAGGCTACATGTATGTGAGCATTGACTCTAGCATAGAGATGTTAGACAAACAGTTACTTAACTATTGGGGTATTTCAGACTAGTTAAGAATCATGGCCGGGTCCGACACATCCTCATTCTTCCCAAAGAAGAACCAGCATTCAACCTTATGAATCCATGGGGGCTGTTCTCTTTCAAACCGCCACGATGGATATTCATTTTACTCACATATCCGGATACTGGGGATCAAACCCAGAGCTTCACATGCCAGACAAGCACTCTCTGACTCAGCTACACCTCCAGCCTCCACAGATACTTGAAGCTAGACGGTTTCCAAAAATCAAGTAGGCTCTGTCCCTGCCATCTTTGTCTTGACCTACTGTTAGTGTTCAAGAAGAAGTTGTAGGAATTAGTGGTTACTTTTTCTTCATTCAGATTCACAGACCTCATTATCCTCCAAGCCTCTAACTACTAAAAAGTCAGAAGTCAAGGAGATCAGTGGCATTGGCTGTACCTTGAAACTGCTTCTACAGACTTAAAGCACCTTCAAGGAGAAAGGCTACTGTTTAGTGCTGTCTTCCACACCTTCCCAAAGTGTGGCCGTGCCTTAATGTTTTGTTATGGTCTTGTATAGTGAACATTCTGTTCTTATCATCCCTTGGTTATTCCCTAGCTTAGTACCATCTGCTTTGAATAATAAAAGTCTTATTTGAGATTTTGAGACAAGATTTCTCCATGTAGCCAAAACTGTCCTCTGCCTTGAGAGCCTCCTTTCTCTGTCTTCTGAGTTCCTGGATTATAGATGTTTCCTACTATACCCGCTAAAGGATTTCCTTTTTGTGACATAATTGTTGACTGTGGTAGTGTTCATGGCTGTGTGCAGCTAGCTCACAGATGGTGTGAATTGGAGGTGGGTCATTTGACTGTCCGATGACCCGAGGAATGTCTGGGTGGGTTTTCAGCTATGCTGTGGAGTAGTATTGGCTTTCATTATCTCCTCCTCAAGCACATTTTCACTCAGCAGCTGCTCACTATGTATTATCTGCAACCTGATTTAAAAAACCACTGTTACCATTTCGAAGATCGTCATCATCTTAGGACTTGGATGGTTTCTGAGTCACTAGAAGCATAGTAAGAACATTTAGTATTCTAGTCTTAGAAGGTCTACAAACATTCTTTTCTCTTCTCCTTTGTTCTTGTATCATGTTCGTAGTAACCTCGGGACTGGGAGTTGCTTTCTTCTTGGAAAGTTCTCATTGGTTTGACCTTATTCTCATCTCTTACCTCATGAAACCATTTTCAAATTGTTCAAAATATTAGCAAACTGTGGGATTGCTCGTCAGGCAGCATCTATCATAGAAAATGAGATGTTCAGGGAAAGATAGGGCTAAAAGTAGAAAAGCAAATTGTTATCCATAGAATTTTTCCTTTGTGGTAGTCATGCCTCTAAGGCAAATGCAGTTAGTAAATGTCAGTGGCAGTATTTTTTCTAGTTCATTGATTTTGCTTGAAGTCAGGCTAGAGCACATCAGAGCTGCCACATTCACCTCAAAGTCTTGCAGGATATTTATAGCAAGTTGATCTGCAGCTATTTATAGCAGGCTCTTAACTATAGATAAGTTCTTCTTATTAAGATCAGCCTTCAACAGTTGAGAAGGACACTTCTCAATGGTCTTTCTGTGGTGGTGCTCATTAACATTTAGGAGATTTTTGTTTTCTTGAGTACTTACATGTTGTTATGTATTTGCAATTTTGAAAAGTGTCATCTTTGCTTTGTTCTATATCTAGCCTATTTCTTTGCATTTTTCATGAGCTTCAAAATGAAGATCCTCCAGTAAGCTCCAGCCTAAAGCTCTGGGCTCTAGATCGTGTTTCTAAATCTGTCCATGAGTCTCATCTTAGTCTGCTTGGAGCAGTACCTCGGAGCAGTGGGAACTCCCGCATCAGAGCTACCCAGACTCCTTTCTGAGGCCTGGTACCACTGTGCACTGTGCAGCATCGCTGGGTGTGGCCTGGGATTTTGCTTTTAAAGTGGCTTCCCCACTAATGCTTGCTGATTTTGAGAACGGCCACCTCTTATGCATGCCCGTGACTTTGTCTTGCTATGTCATTTGCTAAAACACAAAAGGCACCATTCACTAAAGGGCAATCAAGTCTTTAGTCGTCAAAACTGGTTGGTGGCTTCAGTTTACCCAGAGTGAATGCTCTTAGGTTCTGTGGACGACTCATAAACCCAGGACCTCTGAGTCTCAGCAGTCCCTTTTAGCTGGCTGGTGTTTTGTTTTGTTTTGTGTTTTTCTCTGGTTGTAGGTGTTTGTGGGCACACTGGTTGGGAAATCATTTGTATTTAGGCATTAGAGGTGGCTTCTCTTAGGGGAGTGAGAGTACAGCCAGCGTGCTGTCAACCCTTTCAAATTTGATGGCACCCTGCAGCTGTGCTGTCCAGTGTTAGTCCCTCACTGCTCTCGATTGAATTGGAAATATTAAGAATTTGGTTCTTAATATCCATGAAGGTGAATGGAAAGTTTTTGTTTGTTTTTGCTGGCTCTAGATTGAATTTAACATTTCCCTCAGTTTTAAACATAAACAACCGGTCACCTGGCTTTATTGCCAACAGAAAACAGATATCTGATACTGTATCTATTGACAATATTTCTTTTTTTTTTAATTTATTGTATACAGTGTTCTGCCTGCATGTATACCTGCATTCCAGAAGAGGGCACCAAATCTCATTATAGATGGTTGTAAGCCACAATGTGGTTGCTGAGAATTGAACTCAGGACCTCTGGAAGAGCAGCCGGTGGTCTTAACCACTGAGTCATCTCTCCAGCTTGACAATAATATTTCTTATGCTCATGACTGCTCCCCTCTGCAATATCAGTGTAGCCCAGAGTGGCCATTGTGATGCTTGTGATGCTCTTGTCTCAGCCTCTTGAGTACAAGGATTACAGTGGTGCACCACCATTCCTGGCAATACCATATTTTAAATTATTTGATAGCTTTTTTGTATGCATATTTATACATACACATGTGTGAATGAATAAATGCAGGCATGCCTGAACATGAATGTGTGTGCTTGTGGAGGCCAGTGGTTGACATTAGGTGGCCTCCTTGCTCATTTTCCACTTTGTATATTGAGTCTGGGTCTTTTATTGACCCCAGAGCTTGCTGCTCTGCTTGCTCTGATGACCCTGTCCCCTCATTCTGAGTGCTAGAATTACAGTAGGCCACTGCTGGGATCCTCTTCTTGTGGGCAAGCACTTTATCCACTGAGCTATGTTTCTAGCCCAGTTTGTTTGAGAATAGTTCTGGATTCACAACTATTCTAAGAAAACATTACTCTGAGAAAATACCCAGTCTGCAGACTTCCTAGGACCGCAGCAGAGAACTGGGTATTTAAAGATGAGGGAGCCGCCTGTCCTCGGCCTCATCTAGGCTCTTTATCCCATGTCCTTTTCCAACACTGTCCCCTGAAGTGAGCTCTTCGTCCTGCCCCAGCAGTCATCTCAGCAGCTGTGTTGTTTCTCTTAAACTGTAGCTGACTCTACTGGAACCCACTCTCTGTACACAACCTACAAGGACTACGAAATTATGTTCCATGTCTCCACCATGTTGCCGTACACACCTAATAACAAGCAACAGGTAAGAGATGCTCTGTCCTCCTTGTTTCCTCTTACTGCATTTCCCCCAGAAGCCTAAGTGTCAAGTGTATAGACTCTGCAGGCAGAATTGAGTGTTGCACCTGTCCCAGCAGCAGGGAGCTTTGTGCTTTATGGAAGCAAGGAATAGCAAGTGAGCTGCAGACCAATGAAGAGACACAGATTCTAGGTTCACAGGCAGCTGGAGAGCTTTGTGAATTAATCATTTGCTTTGCACACCGGGGGTTGAGCTTTTCATGCACTCTGAAGAGAAGTTGAAATCACGGTGATTGGATGACTCTGCAAGGTTGCAGAGGATCTACACAAGTGGGTGAAGATTCTCCTCAGAGGCCAGTGCTTAAAACAGGAAAGTACTAATGCTTCATCTGAGTCCAAGGGGAATTGAACCCAACAGAGAGAAACGGCAGAGAAAGTGTCAGTGGGGTCTGGAGCTGTGTTCTTTCTTCATCAGGAAATGGCAAGGAATAGAACCAATAATGCCAAACGCAAATACATCAAGTCTTGCAGAGGTCAGGGAGACAACACCCAGCCACCAGACTGTGAGAAAGAGAGAAGTGAAGAAACAAAGATATGACAGATTTTCAAGGAGGAAATGGAAACTAACAGTTGTCTGGACAATATTGGCAGTTACAGTTTGGGAAAGTATTTCTAACTAAATGGTGGCAGACAGAAATTGAGAAGCCAAGAGTGGACAGTCTCTCCTTCCGTACCTATTGCAAACTGGTCCAGTGTCACTTCTGACTTTGCGGGGGTGTGGATATTTTCCTATTTTCTCCACTGTGCTGAGAGCAGAGCCAGCTGCAGAGTGAATCAGTGTCTTCACAGATACCAACCCTTCACTCAGCGACCTCCCACCCACTGCTTGCCACCGCTTGGGGTCAGTCACAAGCCCAAGGAGCAGCACTCTCCTGACTACCAGACTACTCAAAACTAGAAAACAAAATGATGAGAGGCGTAAATCTGCAGTAAGCCCATCTGATGATGAGCTCTGATTCAGTCTGTGGACAGTGTAGACTTCTGGGGGGAATCACCATTCTAAGAGAGAAAGTAAACTCACTCTGACCAATCAGCAGAACATTAATGAATAATCTTTGAGGAGATAAAGACTTGTCCTATCTGGTCACTTTGAAGAAAACCATGAGATTTGTCAGGGTACCATATTCAGTACCAGGTTTAGGTGTTGAAGTGCTGGGTAGAGTTAACATTTCAGTGGACAACTATAAACATAGTTTAATTTGGGGAATTAATAAAGGCAAAAATATTACAATTCCAAATTAAAATGGGGAAGTAGTCTGTACGACTACATACTAAGAATTTTTTGTTCTATAATTAATTTGTTTTCTTATATGTAGATAACTTTGCACTTAGAAATATATTTAAAGAGCATATCTTTTCAAAATAGTTAGCATGTATTTAAACAAAAATACAGTTTTTTACATTTAGCATAAGGCAAATGGATTTGAGTCCATTAAAACATGGATTCCACATATCAAGACATACTGAAGAATGGTTTTGCAGAAAAGAGATAATGACATCTGTATAGAAATAGAGAGGTAATGTTTGTTTTTTATTCATGATCTCACTGTATTAATAAACTTTGATTGCTATATTCCGTATAGCAATCAATTCAAATCAGGCTTTCTTTTTATAGTATCTGATGCTTAGAAATGAAGCAAACTGCCTCCCTAGAAGATAATTCAGAGTGCTTTCAAATTCCTTAGGTTAAAAGTGTGCTTCCCAGGGCTTGAGAATTGTCTTGGCAACTTGTTGCCCTGCCAGAGGATCCAGATTCAGTTCCAAACACCTACTTGGTAGCTTACAATCATCTGTGACTTCAGTTCTGGGTCATCCAACACCCCCTGCTGACCTCTACAGGCATCAGGCATGCATGTAGTGCACAGATATACTTGCAGGCAGAACACACATACCAAAAATAAAATAATACACATTGTTTTTTAAAAAGTACATTTCTCTCTATATTTCTAACTTGAATCTAAAAGACTGCTGTCCCCCAGCTGGCAGCCAGCACAAAGTTACTGGTTTTATGTAATTTACATGCTCTAACGTCCATGGAGAATTTAAATAAAAAAGTAAGTTGCATGCACTCAGGTGTGTGTGTAGCACAGTTAGTTTTTGCTGTGTTTAATTGTTTTACTCTTTGAAGAGTTCCATAAGGCAAGGATGAGAAGCACAGAGCTCCTAGAGATAATCACACCCTCTTAGAAGCCCTCAGAGGCCCTGGACTGGCTTGAGGTTCCTGAATTTGGCAACCGTGACAGTGTGTATAGCATGAATCAGAAGTTGATCTAAGGGGCTCTCTATAATTAAGGAACCTGTTCAAACCTGAAGCCTAACCTGCCCTTAAATTGTTACTATTTGTGGAATAGTACTAATTTCTATGTCCCCAACTTGGGACACAAACTGTCTACCAGGAAACCCCTTCACCACACTTTCTATAAAGGAAACCATGAGAACCATTGTGTTATAATTACTTTCAGCCATTCCTCATCTCTAAGTCTTCCCTAATGGCAAGTTTCTTATCTGAAAATGGAACATGGCTGTTGCTATAGAAACTGAGGATTTGGACATGCCAGATATTAGTTAGCTCTGTTTGAATGGCTGTATCCTTCATACAAATTTTAGAATATTCATTTCCATGTTCCTCCTTGGAGAGGATGCTAAGACAGGCTCAAAAAGGCCTGCACTGGTACATGCTGATGGAATAGATGCCTGCTGTATAGGGATGGTGGGGGGTCTCTGAGTGTCGGCACTTATGTTGGTGTTTGCTTGTTTCCTTGTAGCTCCTGAGGAAGCGGCACATTGGAAATGACATTGTGACAATAGTTTTCCAAGAGCCTGGAGCACAACCGTTCAGCCCGAAAAACATCCGCTCTCACTTTCAGCATGTGTTTGTCATTGTCCGGGCTCACAACCCCTGCACCGAGAGTGTTTGTTACAGGTAGGCACTGCGCTGCAGGGGCTGAGGGGTGGCGGGTGATGGCTGTGCACAGGGCCTCCCTCCCCAGCTCTGCTTCCTGGAGTATAGTGGGCAGCCTGTTACTTTCATTTTTATCCCTGTGCTTTGTGTGCAGTTGGCTGAATTGACATGATGATGTAACTGGTGGTGTTGGCATTCCCAGGCTTGTTGATTAGACACCTGCCAGTGCCATTCGTACCTCCTCCTTAGGTGCTGTCCTTCATCCATACCATCTGGTCACCGCTAGCTAATTACTCACACTGCTAATTACATATTTCTTTCGGCATGGCGAGAGCAGAGTGTTCATAATAAATAGAAGTTCGTTTTTTAAAAATAGTTGCTATTAAAAAAGCCCTGTACTCTAACATTTCTAAGCATGCTCTTAAAGGGTTTTCTATGTTTTATTAGACATTTGTTGTAGTTGTTTTAAATACCCCTAGCATTTCCCACGTGCTGTCTACTGGATTTGTGCAAAGGATTTCATACTAAATAGCACTGGAAGTGTGGCCGGAGAACTACCACCCAGCATATTTTAAAGGAAACTTTTCCTTTTAAGCCTTTGTCTGAATCGGTACTGTCCAATGGAAACAGTGCAAGCCACATGCTAATTTTAATAGTCAGATTTTGAAATTCTGAGATTATTTACATTTATCCCCTTTCCTCCCCTCAAACCCTTCTGCATACTCATCCCTGCTCTCCTTCAAATTTATGGCCTCTTTTTTCACTAAATAGCCAGGTTTTTCTAAAGAAATCATAGGTAAAAGTCATTTTAACACTGTTTTTTACCTGGTGTTTTGTTTACTAAATATAGCTAAGTATTATTTTTCCTACATAATAAACTGTAATTTAAAATCTTGATATTGATTGTGACCCTACTCTCTTGTTGTTTCTGAGACAAGGTCTCACTGTGTAACTCTGGAACTCGAACTTTCTGTGTAGATCAGGCTAGCCTCGACCTCATAGAGATCCACCTGCCTCAACCTCCCATGTGCTGTGATTATGGGATTAAAGGTGTGTACCACTATGCCCAGCTGATTGTCACCTTTCTTTGGACTAAGTTGAGTGCCTTTTCACTGGATACCTTGAGTAGGATACTAAATCGTCATTGAATGACTTGAGCATCTTTACGAATTCATAATACTTACAATTGAAAAGTATAATTACATGCCCAGATTGTTCCAGAACATTTTGTAATCGCTTTGTCTGAATGAACAGTTTTCAGTTTTGTTTTTGGGTTTTTTTTCTCCAAGACATGAAGACAGGGTTTCTCTGTGTAGCCCTGGCTGTCTAGGAACTCTCTCTGTAGACCAGGCTGGCCTCAAGCTCACAGAGATCCGCCTGCCTCTGCTTCCCAGGTGCTGGGATTAAAGGCGTGCGCCACCATCCTGCTCAGTTTTCAGATGTTCTCTTCACTAAACTTTAATCAGATTGAATGCTCTTACTCGTATTAGCCATGCTTCAAGTGCTCACAGCTACTCTTTGACTGCTAGACGCCAATGGGCAGCACCTAGAGGACAGGCGTCCTGGCTGCCTCCAGCGGTTTCCTTCCTCTACATCTCACACACAGATCCGTAAAACAGGAAAGTGGTGGTTGGCTCTCCGTCACCCCTTGAAATTCTTGCATCAGGAGCCCATTGTTTCTTCTGTAATTTAGTTTTACGTTTTTGTGAATGAGTGTTTCAATTACATTTATATCTGTGCACCATGTGTGTGCCCAGTGCCAGGAGAGGCTAGAAGACGGCATTGGATCCCCTGAAACTGGAGTTATGGATGGTTGTAAACTGCCATTGGGTGCTGAGAATTGAATGCAGGTCCTCTTGTGTAGCCAGTGCTCTTGAACACTGAGCCATCTCTCCAGCCCCAGCCCCTGGGGACCCATCCTTTTAACCCAGCCATGTGATGCTCATGGGGTCTGTGCTGGGAATAGAACATCCTTGTTCATAACATGATGTGGGCGTGCTTGCAATTGCCTAGTTGCCAGCCGTGGACTGAAGGCCTAATACATTGTTCTTCAGTGTGAGTACTGAGCCATTGTGAATCTAAGAGAACATGTCAGTTTCTAATCTCACCAAGAGAAGTCAGAGAAAATTTCCTTAGTGACCTCCCTCCTTTTTCTACTGTGAACTTAAGACATGGGTTTGTTCTGTACCCTCTCATGTAGAGTAGGCTAGATCCCAGCTCTCATTTCCTTTGAGCATGTAAAACCACTTAGGCAGAGCTGTGGTAGGACTTTTGTCTGTCAAACATAAGGCCCTGGGTTCCAGCCCCAGCACCACAGTCACGCAGTCCTTGACCCAGCTTTTCCTTTAGAAACACTCCTTTGTTGTTTTGTTGATGCCTGTTGGCATCTGATATCTAGAACATGAACCTTTATTTTATCAAGCGTCTTGCTGTAATGATTTGGAGAACAGGGTCAGTTTAAGGATAAATTATAAGGATATTTAACCAAGAAAACAGGATTTAGCATAGTGTGTGTTTTAAAACAGAGATGTATGGAATTCAGCAGGAAGCAGAGGAGCCAGTTCAGGAGTGGTGGGTGTGTAGCATAAGGACAGGGACCATAGGGATAGGGAGGAACCCTGGGGAAGTAGTTAACTCAGTGTGTCCATGGAAGGTAATTTATATGAAGAAGTTTCGAAGCTGCAGTCTGCTTATATCTGTTCCTTTAGTCCTGAACCTGCCATGTATGTACCAGAGAGAACAAAGAAAATTTCATACTATGGACCCAGAGGATGTGTACTGAAGTTTACCCTGTGGCTGATCAGAGTGCCTGCCAGCCTCTGTTGTTAGTTTGTCTTTACAGGGAGCTGAATTCCCTGGTTCCAGCTGATAGATCACATTAGAAGTGACAGATCAAAAAGACGAAGGAGCTTTGTTAAAGTAAAAATGCACTGGAAACTATCAGTATGTGATTATTGTTAGTGGAGGTATAGAAAAGCCATTCACATCACAGGTACAGATTCAATAAGCACGGTGGCCTGGGGCCATCTCATTTGAGGGCACTGTGGGGCTTCACCATTTCCAGTAGTGAGCCACAAACACCAAAAAAGAGACAAGCATGTGCCTCATAATGGCAGAGCTCCACTCACCCTGTCCCTTTCTCAGATTAAATTTGACTGTGGTCAGGCCTGTAGCACGAATCTTAACAGGTCTTATTAATAAAAACAAACCTGGGGCCAGGTATTGGGGTGAAACTGGAAGATCAGAGAAGCAGAATAAACCACAGCTACCTCACCTCTCCAGTTCCTCAGCTGATCCTGTTTCCTCAGACTGGAAGCCTCTGAGTCCTTATCCAAATGAATCTCAGCTGAACTGCTGTTCAAAGCCTGAAAGCTTAACCAGCCAAAAGCTTCTAGTTTCTGGTCCTCACGCCTTATATACCTTTCTGTTTTCTACCATCACTCCCTGGGATTAAAGGCGTGAGTCACCATGCTTGGCAGTATCCTTGAATAGATGGATTTCTGCCTCTGGAATGCTAGGATTAAAGGCGCGCGCGCGTGCGTGCGTGCGTGCGTGCGTGCGTGCGTGCGTGTGTGTGTGTGTGTGTGTGTGTGTGTAAGTGTGTAACTGCCTAACCTATATGTTTAATATTGTGGCTGTTCTGTCTCTGATCCCAGATAAGTTTATTAGGGTGCACAATATTTTGGGGAACACAATACCACTGCACAAGCCTTTTCATCAAGGCACTTTAAAGGAAATGTGAAACCAGGGATCAGGTTTATACTCAACAGGACTCACTCTGTGAGCAAGCAACAGCTCAATTTCTTCAGAAGATGCATTGCAAGATAGAAAAGCATAGGAGAAGTAGACAGGACTCTATAGGATGAAGCATTAGTAAAGTTTAATTAATTTCAGGTTAGCATTCATAAAGCCCCAGGATCAATCTTCAGTATTGTCTTTCCCAAGTAATTCTTAATTGGAATGTGTGGAATGTATCATATTGAGACTATATTCTACACACACACACACACACACACACACACACACACACACACACACACACACACCTCTGATGGCTTTGGTTCCTCTGGGAGAGCATCCTGGGCCTCCCTGGAGCTACAGAGCCTTTACTGAGTCTGGCCCCTGGCACCCTGCTGTCTCTAGCAGAGAACTCAAACCAGACTTGATTTCATACTTGACCCTCAAGAGTAGCCAGGAGCCTTAGCATGTTGGAGCTCCATGAACATTGGAATGCCACAGCTCCTGGACAGATAGGCTGTACGTGAGTGTGTTCATGTCCTGGACCCAGGTCTGCTGCTTGCACAGTTCCTCCAGCATTGTTCTTTCCCACTCTAGCTCAGAGAAGGAACTACTCTACCTCTGGGTGCTCCTGCAGTCCTGAGGACTGAGCCCGGAGGCCTGGCACATGCCGCGCAAGCACTCTGCCCCTGAGCAGTATCCTCAGATCTTGCCCCAAGTTTATTTGTGATCAGCTTAGCATACTGATCATCTGCAAATAGTGTGTAGGTGTGTCACACCAGTCCATCTGTCTTCACATTGGCAGACAGCAACCTTTTCTGTGGGACCTTCAGGGTCCTGGGTGCCTTTGGGAACCTGAGCTGGAGCTGAAGCCTGAGTCTGGACCTGAGCTGGAGCTGAGGCCTCTGTCTTGGTTTGAACCTTGGGCTTTGGTTGCCAGGGTCTGTCACCTTTGGTCATGTAGCTTCTAATCCACTTGCCAAGTTTGGGGTGAGCCATGAAAAGCAAAGGGTCTGAATTTGTGGCGGGGCCCATTGGCATCTTGGTCTTAACCACCTTGGGCCTCACAGGGCCCTGATGGCCTCTGCACGGGCACTCACTACCTTCACATTGCTGGCCTGCCTCTTCCTCAGGCCTTTCTTGTGCTTCCTGGCAAAGCACATGTTCCTCGGGATCTTGGGGTTGACCCCCTTAAGAGATTCATATCTTTGTGGCTGTGCAGGGGGTGGGGTGTTTCTTAGCGCCACTTTGGTGTCATTTTGGGGATGGTGTGTGGTGTGGTTCTTGGACATGGCCACGTCTGAACCCGAGGCTCCCAATGTACGGAGCTTGACTTTAGCCCTGGCACTTTCCTCCAGCTGTGTAGATCATTGTGGTTTTCTACAAAGTGAAGGATTTGTAGCCACTGTACCTAGAGATAAACACTGGGCATGTTTTGGGTCTCCTTATTGTTTTCAAGGACTTTGGAGAGTATATCCATAGATTTTAAAAAAACACACACACACTTTCCTTGGTAGAAAGCAAAATCGAAGTCAAGTTTGAGGTATAGCTCGTGATTTTATGGAAGTTCGAGGGACAGTGACCTCTGTAAAGTCCCCTTCAGTGCTGACCTTCAGTCTCTAAGCTTAGCTTGTCCTCTAACCTGGGTGTAGCTGGTCCCATTTCTCCGTGCTGGCGGGTGAGCGGGCTTAAAGTGGGTGGGTCATTGCCAGCATACAGCGCTGTAAGGTAAGTGTGGCTGACGAGAGACCCTGTGGAATCCACCTTTAAAAAAAGAACCATTTATATGTAGTCTTAGGTACTTGTATTTAGAAGTTCCAGACAAACTTGTTTTGAACGGAGGCAAAGTGTTCTGATTAGCTTACGTGAGGCCTTACTGTAGCGAGTTTCGTTCCTGTGGTGCGCGTCAGTGAGCCTCCTAAACCTGCGGGGCCGTGGAAGTTGGTGCGTCTTAGACAACTGTTGGAAAGGCGCCCTCCTGGCTACCATCTAACTCACCGCCTTCCTGAGGGGTCTGTTTCTAATGTTGCAGACCTGACTACTGTCTATATCACTTACTCCCATCTGTGGTGAATCACAGATAATTACATGGTAAAGACTCAGTTCTCGCCCTCACAGTTCGTTCTAGAAGCTTCTAATTATTGGTAGGTTGCCAGTGTGTGTTTGTCTAAAGTTCTATCACTTAATAAATAGATCTATGTACTCTTGTGGGCTTGGGGCAAGTAGACATGCTCACGATAACACCCCTGCTGTGTGCCTCTCCTTAGTTAAAATAAAAGCACAGCTGTTTCCTGAGGAAGAATAATGCTCGAATGAAATTAGCAAGAATAGAAATTGCCAATTTTAAAATGAAAGATATTAAACATTTCTGGATCCTCACAGGATTCCTTGTAGAAAATCTAACAAATCTGGATTTCAGCATTTTCTGCTCAGCTTCGGGGGCGGGGCCGGGAGGAGCTAACATGATGGAATTAAAATAACACAGCTGTCAGCATTCAAGCCAGACAGTTCACATTGACAAGAACAGTTGCCTTTGTGGTGCTGTGTAATTAGGCCCTAATGCATGCACAGGGGAGTCTGAGGCTTCACTTCTGCATTTAGAACACGGGTATTGGCTGACATGTCTCTTTGTCATGAAGTGAGACTGTTAGTCTGTTAGTTTGCTTTAAAGATAAGCTTGTGAAAAGCATAGATCCTGTCCGAGTTGTCTCCAACCGTGTGCCTTTTCCATTTCACCTAAGTATAATTTCTAAGAATAAAATCTTCATTTGTAGATTTCTCTGTCCCATTTCTATAAGATAGAGAAAATTTTCTGAAAGTAGCTGAATGTCTGAGCATGAGAACCCCTACTCCATCTAGGGGAGGCTGAGACAGAGTCTTATGCTATAGGCTGTGAGGAAACTCTGTATCCCAGGATACCTCACACCCAGAGCAGGCATCTCTCTTGCCTCAGCCCCCGATTGCTGGAGTTATAGATGTGAATCTGACAAGACTTTAAAGTCAAGAAACTATGAGGTAGAGTTCTTCAGTTTACTTTGAAAGCACACTCTTGGTGTGTACCCTTTCTCCTGAGAATCCTGATAAAACGTTTCACAGTGCACAGTTTCACGCTGACTCACTTTTAAATCACGTGGACAGTGGGTCATCATTTTTAATCCTTTCAAGCTTGGCTGAGGATACCGTATATGATCCTGGAAACTGATATAAGACATACAGACCCTCTGTTTCCACCCAACTCCTGTCTGTTGTTTTAGGGAACTTTTGATATTTTCCTTTTTGAGATTAAGATTAGTAGATCACTACAGATGTTGATGGCCATTTTTTTGTGATCCTAATTTTTAGTTTTGTGTATACAAAAGGAATTATGGGAACCCGCTTTCTAAGCTCAATCTGACTTAAAGTAACAGAGAAAGGGAAATGTGTTTCTTAAAGAATCACAGACCGAAAGTAGAACATTTGGACCAAAGAAGAGCTCAGTTGAAAAACACGATTTTCAAGTACTGTGGCAATTCTTTAAAAATCTTTACTATTGATGGTTTTATTTTAAAGTTATGCTTTTAATCTGATCTCATGATGCCTCACACATGGCCAACAGATAGTATTTGCTGTATTATTAGAAATAGAAATGAGAAGTCACTCATTTCTCATGTCATATATCTTCTGACATTTCCCTGATGAACTGTGTCTTGCCTGAAGGCATCCTATCTGAAGTGGAGGACACATTTGTATTCTGACAATTTCTGTCTGAAAGGTTGTGTGATTATCACAGCCTCTACTGGAAATAGTCTGGAGGTATTTAAAATAGCTTTTATTCTCTTATATGGAACATTACAGTAAGCCACCCCCACTCCATGATGTGTGGTTAGTTTCCTATCTGCTAAAGAAGTGAGGTTTTAACTTCTAAGCTTTTAGAAAGGAAGCATCTGCCTAGGGTGGTGGTGGGGGGGCTGGGTACGGGACAGGATGGGACGGGACTTACATTCTCTAAAGCCTGAATGAAAAGTTCACTCGTTAAGCAGAAATTTCTATTCTTTCTTGCACAAAATGAGTGAATGTTTTGCCTTTAGCATATGCTTCTCCCCTTTACTTAGTATTGGGGAATCAAACCCAGAGCCTTGCATGTGCATGCTAGACTAGTGTTTTTCTCCGGAGCTACGTCCCCCAGCCCTTCCTTCATCACAGCATGTTTTACTCCCTTGTAATAGAAGACATACTGACACACATCTCATCCTTTCTCCTCTGCTTTCTCTGTCAGTGTGGCTGTCACCAGGTCCAGAGATGTGCCTTCTTTTGGACCTCCCATCCCTAAAGGAGTCACTTTCCCCAAGTCAAATGTGTTCAGGGACTTCCTTTTGGCCAAAGTGATTAATGCAGAAAATGCTGCTCATAAATCAGAAAAGTTCCGGGCCATGGCAACAAGGACCCGCCAGGAATACCTGAAAGATTTGGCAGAAAAGAATGTCACCAACACACCTATCGACCCTTCTGGCAAGTTCCCGTTCATTTCTCTGGCCTCCAAGAAGAAGGAGAAGTCCAAGCCTTATCCAGGAGCTGAGCTCAGTAGCATGGGGGCCATTGTGTGGGCAGTCCGGGCCAAAGACTACAACAAGGCCATGGAATTCGACTGCCTCCTTGGCATCTCCAATGAGTTCATCGTCCTCATCGAGCAGGAAACAAAGAGTGTGGCTTTCAATTGTTCCTGCAGAGATGTGATAGGGTGGACATCCGGCGACACCAGCCTCAAGATCTTCTACGAGCGGGGAGAGTGTGTTTCAGTGGAGAGCTTCGTTAGCAGTGAGGATATCAAAGAAATTGTCAAAAGACTGCAGGTGAGACTTTTCTTCTGTTTCAGTTCTCATTCCTGAAGTTTCCGGGACAATAAAGCCAGGGCACGGAACCAACCTTGTGTTGGCATTATTGGCTACTCTGGCAATTCCTTTGATGATGTGTGAAGCAACACTATTTACCTGACGCTCATGCTTTCCATCATTTGTTGAGAAAAGTAGCAGCACCGGGAGAGGGGACACATTGGCTGGGGGTTTGTGACGGAAACTCACCTCACGTGATCCCATCTCATTGTGCTGGTGACTGGTGTAGTTGAGAGAAAGCTGTTTGCATATCTGCCGCCTTAGGGTTTTTTGTTTTGTTTTGTTTTGTTTTATGAATAGTTGAATGCGGAGTGCAGATTCTCTGTGCTGCCAGCTCTCTGAGAGTCTCTCCGAGCTCCCCTGTAACTTGAGGAAAGCCGTTGAGCCCTTCAGAGGCAGCCAGAGTGTTGCTTTTGCCTCCTGACTAAAGACTAGTGAAGGGGACTTGCTAGCCCACCCTTCGGCTGCCTAGAGGGTAGTCAAAATTAACGCAGGGCAGCATTTTTCCAGTTCTGAGTCTGCAGCACTTAACTCCAGTACCTCTCATTTCCTGTCTAGTTTGTTTCAAAAGGTTGTGAATCAGTGGAAATGACTCTGCGGAGAAACGGGCTAGGACAGCTTGGCTTCCATGTCAACTATGAGGGCATCGTGGCAGATGTAGAGCCCTACGGCTATGCCTGGCAAGCAGGTCTGAGGCAGGGCAGCCGACTGGTGGAGATCTGCAAGGTGGCGGTGGCCACCCTGAGCCATGAGCAGATGATCGATCTCTTGAGAACATCCGTCACAGTGAAAGTGGTCATCATCCCTCCCCATGACGACTGCACCCCACGGAGGTAGGTCTGAGTTGGCACCGGAGGTCAAGGTTGCTGTGCCACATAGAACATCTCCTGATAGGCAGGGTAGCCAGAGAGAAGTTGACTTCTTGTGAGGCTGACCGTTCCTACATGGAAATCCAGACAGAATGTCTGTAGTACCTATCTTCAGCATCTGGCACTGCAGTCAGTAAACACGGAGCACATCACATCTCGGCCTGTCAGAACTTTTTCTTGCATGTCATGGCGATCACACTGTCCTCACCCCCATTTACCCCATTGCTGTCCAAAGCTCAGCTGCTGTTTTAAGCCCTCCAGTCTGGACCCAGAGAGCTGAGCTCAACTTGGAGGCTCTTTCCTGGCAACATCTGGGGGCCAGGAACTGGCTCCGGATGAATCAGCCCTCCACTTGATGCTTTAGTAGCTTGTCTGCAGCCTTCTAGAGGGAGGACCCGGGAGCACCAGTCTGCTCCACCCCAGCCAAGCCAGCAGAACTGTCAAAAACTTGCCTGCTTTGCTTCTGGGGAGGTTGCTCAATGGGATAATTTGATCAACTGTTTTCTCCTTTAGGCACATAAATGTTATTTTTGTTAGTTTAGAAACATAATCTGATATTTATTTTTAGCCACCATTTTCTAAGAATTTCTCCTAAGATTTGGCAGTTAATTCTTAGACTTTTAAAGCCAAAATATAAGCCTGGAATCGTGCTGTACACCTTTAACCCCAGCACTCAGGAGGCAGAGGCAGGCAGATCTCTGTGAGTTTGAGACCAGCCTGGTCTACACAGAAAGTTCCAGAACAGCTAGGGCTATGTAGAGAAACCTTGTCTTGAAAAAAAAAAAAAAAAAAAAAAAAAAAAAAAAAGATAGATAGCAAAAAAAATAAATATAGCAAAACATAGCTCTTATTTACCCCATAAAATGGCCAGTCCTGTGTCTGAGCTCTCGTGGATTTATGATTGGAAGATGGTAGCATATGAACTATTACAATGGGTTATTTGTGCTCCTTAAAGACTAAGTGGACTTCAGTTAAAATCACTCTTTGCTCAGAATAGCCTTTCTTTATGCCACTTAACAGGTAGGCAGCTAGGGGATTGTGTGCCTCTATCAACTTACAGTGGAGTCCTTTGGTCTGAACAATTAAGAACCACTGTCTCCTAGCTGTCTGAATTTCCCAAGAAACCAAAGTATGTATCTACATAACTTGTTAGTTCAGCAAGGGGGACAGGGTGGCTCTGAAATCATCCTACATACATTCCCTGTCCTGGATAGCACAGACTGCTGAACCCTGTCTGTCTTTCTGAATTCTCCAAGTCCCCTGTCATGTATGTTAAACATTCTGCTGAGCTGGTACAGCAGGACACATGGAGACTCAGAGGGCAGTTGGGCTCTTATCTAGAACATTCTCTCAATGCCCTTCACTGCTCTGCTGTCTTTTGATCTCCCTAAACAGGAGATAGTGTGTGTAAGCAGGAAACCAGGCTCTCTGATTCACAGACATGCTGGTTCTGCTCTTTTATCTAGGCTCCAGGTTTGATTGGGGAACTGAGAGGAAACAGTTGATGTGAGGAGGGTGGACATAATGGAGCTGCCTCACTACCACTGAAACTGAGTAACCGTTGCTAGGGAGATGGGCCGTGGTGAGGGGTGGTGTACTGGCAATGCTCTTCTAGACTGGGCTTATCATCCTTGGAGTGTCAGGAAATATCATTGGCTCAATTTTTACTTCAATGTTCCAGGCCTTGGGTGGGTCGGGGGGAGACGACACAACACTGTGACATGAATTAATGCATTTAATTCTTTTAGCAAACCTATGACCATTATTCATAATTTTAAGAAACCAAATAGGGTCAGTGTGATGGCTCAGTGAGTCCAATCTCTTCCCACCTAGTCTGACGACCTCAGATTGATCCCTGGGTCCCACATGGTAGACAGAGATCCCACCTTGAAAAACATGCACAGTGACATACCCCATAGTACATAAACAAAGAAATGGTAATCTTACAAGGAACTTTTCAAGCTCCTCTGGCATCAGAATCCAGGGTGTAAGCGCTGCTCTGTAGGTTGGGACTGATCCTGGCCATGTATGTTAGTATAAGTCATGGATGTTCTGGTAAGTGTGTGCAGTTCCTGGTTAGTGGTGTCACACTTCCCACTGGCCTCTTTGAAGCTACCACTATGATATCTGTAAAGGCAGAGTTGGGCCAGATGGGACAGCGTGTTCTGAAATCAGTGCAGGTGACTCCCACACACCTGAGTGAAGGAGCCACATCTGTCTTCCAGTGGAAGACGCACACCTCATCCTCTTGAAGCTCACACTGCTGCCCACACATGTCAGGTGCTGAGCCAGGAAGCTGGGTGAAGGCTAAGTGCTAAGCCGTAGCCCTCACCACCCCTTCTGTGCAGGTGGGAAATTGTGTGCTGTGCAGACGCCTTCGGAGGCCTGCAGAGCTGCTCACTTCTGCAGAAGTGGCTTCCCAGGGAAAGGTGAAGCATTAATACCTTGCTGGCTTCTCTCTTCTCCTCCATGCTTCTCACTCCCACTGCTGTTTGCCTAGCCACTAATTCCTCTGTTCTCTGAGCAGTCTGTACTCCTCTTCATCAGCCTTCTTGTTAGGGCTCTAGGGTAAAGGAGGACAGTCCTCCTGAAAGCTTGCTACCCACCGCTGTTTGGTTCTTGTGGTCACCAGGACCTTGAAAGCATCATAAGCAGCCATGCAGTGACCATATGTCAGGCAGACCTTGAGTGTGTGAGCACATTCATTTTGAAGGGAAGCTTTTTAAAAATGGAAGTTATGTTTAAGCAACAAATACAAAATTAAGGGCCCTTTCTTTATTAGAAAACAGGCAGACCTCTCCATGAACTGTTTCCAAACTGCAGTTTAAGAGAAGGGACATAAAGCAAAGCCAAGTTTCTGAGCTCCTGCTATGTGCCTGCAGGGTTTTGTTTCATTTCCTCAATGTCCTTATGGCTCCTTCATCTTTTAATAAAATGATGAGATGGATGGGAGGTATGGGTGCTGCCCACAGAGAAACCAGATAGCCAAGAGGGCCGCACAGTGAGAGCTGTTCTGAGGGCCTGTCAGAGACCCTTCCTGAGTGTCTTCATCCATCCCCACTCCCCGGGGAAAAGGCCCCTCACCTCTGTCGCATCTCCAGTGTCTGTGACCTCTGAGACTCCAGCTCATCCACTTGATAAAGAGTAGCTGGCTAGCGGGTTAGATGAGGTGTTCCAGGAGTGCAGCTTGATTCTGCAGGGTGCTGCTCTGCAATCAGGGCCATTCAAGAGCTAAAGACAGTCACATCAAAAGACCAAATTATCTTTAGTACTATTGTTTTTCTTGTGGGGGATTTGAGAGTCAAATTATCTTTTAAATAGGAATGGGTTGCAAAGTGTTTTCTTGCTTTGCAAGCGAGGGCATGCTACCTTTGAGCTAGAACTTGTATGCTCCGCATCTCATCCTCTAAAGGAGCTCCCATTGAAAGGAGTTGCCTGTTTCTTTGGAGCCAAAGTCACAGCTTCTAGGGACCAAGCTGTTCACAAACATTAGGCTCTTTAAAATTAGGGTTCAGTTGTCCCTTTTGGTCACATTTAGCCCTGAAACAGTAATGCCTGCTGACAGCTCCCATGGGATTTACAAAAGGTGCTACTCCTTTTTGTCATAGGCTATGCTTTGAGTGAGATGTGATTCATTGTGGGTGAGGATGTCTGGGAGGGACTTAGAGTGCTGTTCTCTAGTTAGGAACTAGAGTAAGATGAGCCTGCAGGAACACTGATTCTGTGCATTAAGACCTGTTCTGCCTCCTTGTGGCTGTGCAAAGCTCTCTGGGCCTCTGTGCTCCATAATGCTAGGGTAGTGCAGTATAGCACCTTCATCATGGAGTTGCTGTAGTTTGGCTAAATTAGCACCCATCCTGCTTCCTGTATTCTGTCTTATAGTTACAGTCACCACCACATTTTACTGGAGGAGACCACAGAAAGCTTTTTATGACTACTTACACATGGCAATAAAACCAGCCATTAGCTTTGTCCTTCAGAATACTGCCCACCCTTGATTCCATCTGTCATTCTTAGAGTTTGCAGAAATAGGTAAGAGACCAGAAAGCCGGTGAGGTGTTTCCTTGCCATGAAGGCAGTAGGAAATGGCAGGTGGCTGCAGTTTGGTTTCCTGCAAACTGCATGAGATTCAGAAGAACATAAAATACCTTAGTAGTTTTTCAGTGTTAACTATATGTTAAAATGATACAATTTTAGGTAAAACAAAGCATCTTAAATCAGTTGCACCAATTTTGTTTTACTTTCTAAAGTTAAACTTCCAATTGTCCCTCACCCATGCAGCTCACCTTGGGCTGCAGTATCTCCAAAGTTCCTCCTGACTGACTGACTCTTCACAGCTGCTCTGTTCACCCTCCCTTCCAAGTCTTCCCTCCTGTTTCCCAGTCCTTGCAGTCACTGTATAAAAGGAAATCATTCTGTTCAACTGTGAATTCTGGTGCATGGGTTAATAGTGTAATAGGGATAGATTTTGTCTACCTGGTTAATGACAGACAGAACCTCCTCTCATTGCTTAGATATGAAGAATGGAGCGTGGGTTCCTGGCTTCTTGAGGACTGAGGTTTCAGGTAGAGCAGAAGTGGCAGGACATGTGTCACTGACCGTTGATGTCACTCAGGAAGGGATATGCCTTCCTTTGGAAAGGAATGAAGTCTGGTTTCAGATTGTCTTGGTCTTCCCAAGGGATTTAATAATTGTTGCATTTCTGTAATTGGTTTTCTCCCTCCTAAGCTAAATTTGGCTCTCTGGTTGGGTTTGGGGATCTTTCCCGGCTTAATTTCTTGGCCTCTGGGATCCCAGCTCATTTGGAGCTGCCCTCCCCTTGATCCGCAGTCGCTCAGACCCAAATAAACACACAGAGGCTTATATTATTTTTAAACTATATGGCCGAATGGCTCAGGCTTCTCACTAGCTAGCTCTTACATCCTTAATCAACCCACTTCTATAAATCCATATTTTACCACGTGACTTGTGCCTTACTGGTACTTTACATCTTGCTTCTCCTGGTGGCGGCTAGCAGCATCTCCTCTGTTCTGTCCTTTCTCCTTCCTCTCTCTCTAGTTGGAATGTCCCACCTAACCTTATTCTGCTTCATCATTGGCCAAACAGCTTCATTTATCAACCAATCAGAGCAACACACATTCACAGCATACAGAATGACATTCCACAGCAGGTTTCTAGAGTGTTAATGATAATCAGTGTGTCTTCACAACATGATAAGACAGTATTCATTGTTTTGTTTTGTTTTCCTGGTCTTTCCTCTTAACAGGAGCTGCTCAGAAACCTACCGCATGCCAGTGATGGAGTACAAGATGAATGAAGGTGTTTCCTATGAGTTCAAGTTTCCCTTCAGGAATAATAACAAATGGCAGCGGAATGCCAGCAAGGGTGCTCATTCACCCCAGGTTCCATCCCAGCTGCAGAGTCCCATGACATCACGGCTGAATACTGGGAAGGGAGATGGGAAAATGCCCCCTCCAGAAAGAGCTGCCAACATTCCTAGAAGCATTTCCAGTGATGGGCGCCCACTGGAAAGGAGGTGAGTGCCCTCTCCAAGGCCACGTTGCTTTGAGCCCCAAGTTGAAATAACACCAAATTCGTAAGTGTTACTGAAATGCCCTTGAGAGTCTTCCAAAGCATGGGAGCTTTCCCAGCAGAGGATCCAGCCACCTGCAGTGGGATTTGTATGTGCTTTGCTCTTTAATTTGTTTGATTATCAACAGAAATCATCACCCTCTATGTAGTGGCCAGTTGTGTAGTTGGAATCTTAAAAGTTCTTATTAATAAAATCAAACCTGAGGCCAGTTATTGGGGTGAATGCTGGAAGATCAGAGAATCAGAAAAAGCCACAGCTACCTCACCTCACCAGTTCCTCAGCTGGTCTTGTTTCCTCAGATTGGAAGCTTCTGTGTCCTCATCCCATTGAATCTCAGCTGAACTGTGCTGTTCCGAAGCCTATAAGCTTAACCAGCCAAATGCTTAACTAACTTAGTTCCTGGTCCTCACGCCTTATATACCTTTCTGCTTTCTGCCATCACTCCCTGGAATTAAAGGCTGGATTTCTGGGATTAAAGGCGTGTGTCTCCATGTGGGCTGTATCCTTGAACACACAGAGATCTGCCTAGCTCTGCCTCCCAAGTGCTGGGATTAAAGGCATGCACCACCACCGCCCAGCTTCTGCTATGGCTTGCCCTGACCCATTTTCTAGCCACTGCTTTTGGGCTCTGTATCTAGTGGCTGTCTGTTCTCTGACCCCAGATAAATTTATTAGGGTACACAATATATTGGGGAACACAATACCACCACACAGTTGGATTAAAACTTAGACCACTTAGATTCTTGAGGTGACAATGTATTAGTTTTAATGGTTTTCATTGTTTGAGGCAACTTATAAGATAGAAGTAATGGAATGCAAGGTTTTGGTTGGATAGCTTTGTTTCTGTCATTTTATTTGAAAAGGATTTTGAGAGGAGAAATTTGTCTTAGTTAGGATCCTATTGCTGTGAAGAGACACCCTGACCACAGCAATCATTATAAAGGAAAACATTTAATTGGGGCTGGGTTACAATTCAGGGGTTTAGTCCATTATTGTCATGGTGGGAAGGATGGCATCAGTATGCAGGCGGACATGGAACCCAGGGCTCTACAACTGGATCAGCAGGCAGCAGGAAGAGAAAGCTACACTGGGCCTGGCTTGAGCTTCAGAAACCTCAAGCCCCCCCACCCCCACCCCCACCCCCAGTAACACACTTCCTCCAACAAGGCCACACCTCCTAATAGTGCCATTCCCTATTGGCCTTTGGGGGCCATTTTCATTCAGATCCCTGCAAAACTCAAAGAGTGCAGTAGATTCCTGTGACTACGGAGGTAGAGGAAAGCACACAGGAAGAGCTAAGACAGTGGTGTAACACTGAGACAGACAAGCAAAGGGACAAGGATGGAGGTTCTGGAATGTAAGGAACCAAGTCTAGTCAGACTAAAGTCAGAGTAGACCCCTCACAAAAAGTGAGTCTGCTTGGTGAGCAGCCACAGTGTTTAACATCCTTCTGTGAACTGTACCACCTCAGACTGGAGCCTCAGCCGCCTATTAAACTACATCAGGTTCTCTCAGATGTAAATAACAATTGGATCTAAAGTTTCAAGTCATTGTTCTGCAGATGATGAATGCCTTGGAGGCGGTTTCTGTCTGCTACTTGCTAGAAGTTTCTTTTCTTCCTATTCACAGCCATTTTTTTCTCACCCTGCTCATAATGCTCACACCCCTGATGTTTCTGTGGAAGCCTTCGGAGCTGGGGTTTTATTTGTGGGTGGGTAGAAGTGTTCCTGTGACAGAGCCTTCTCCTGCAGGGACAGGCCAGTGTTCCTAGTCATCAGTCTACTTCAGGAGCACCTGAAAGTGGAGGCTTCTCAGTGGAGTCCTGCATTACAGTCTAGCTTTGAGTTTGTGTAACATCATCCCTTAGCCATCCTGGGATCCTAAAGTACCACACAGAAACGGTTTATAAAAGCACACACACACAAAAGTGGTCTCTCTGAAGTCCTTCATTGGTTACTGAGGATTTATGTCCAGCACCTTGCTGTTTATCCTCACCCACAGCCACTCCACCCTGTGTGGACCCTCCTGCTATCATCTTTGAGAAGGAAAAGCCTCCAAGAGATCTCTGAATGAGTTCTTTGTTTTACTCACTTGAAAATTGGCTCTTCCTGCCGAGAGTGTTAATGTAATTCATGGTTTGGCTCCTGTTTGGAAAGATGAGCCTGGGAAGTCATTGTTTAAAGGGCTCACTTTCTCCTGCCAGCCGCCTTTTCTTCTTCCGCAGAACAACCAGAGGCTTTCACAGGTGAAGTCATTTGAGTCCTTTCCTTTCACAGTATTCCACATGATAAAAGAGTGGAATGTGTTCTGATTCCGTGGTGAATCGAATCTGCAGCGGAAGCTAAAGCGAATCTGCAGCGGAAGCTAAAGCGTGTAAGAGTTCAGAAAGCTGACAGGAGGTAGAAGCGCTATTTGTGGCTAGTCCTTCAGTGATGACTTACTCTGGGTTCTGTTGCTGTGACAAACACCATGACCAAGAGTAACTTGGGGGTGAAAGGGCTGATTTTATTTTAAAACTCAGGACACAGTTCATCTTGAGGGAAGTCAGCAGGAACCTGGAGGCAGGAGCTGATGCAGTGGCCATGGAGAGGTGCTGCTTACTGGCTTGCTCCTCATGGTTTGCTTGGCCTGCATTCTTATAGAACCCAGGACCACCAGCCCAGGGAGGTCCAAAGACCACAGGAGGAGCCTGTGCTTCTTTGGACTGTAGGGTTGGAAGGGACAGGAGTGAGGCTATCATTGGTTTGGGGGAAAATGCACCCTACCCACTGCCCTTTCTGATTTCATTTCATGTAAGGTGTTCTCTCTCTGAGAACCCTACCAAAATCCCAGATTCTAGGGTATCTTGTGAAATGTCACCCTATATTTTCCATCTGTTAGGATGGGTGGGTTGTCTCCAGTTTGGAATGTGTGGTAGTATTCTGTTATAAACCACGGTTGTCTATTCCCAGTCTTTCACTTCAGGCCCCAGCCCTCATGCCGTTACATTTGTAGTGAGGTCATCTATGAATATGAGATAACCTTTAAGGAGTCATAGGTAGTCCACATGAATGCTTTGATTCAGAACCTTGAGCTTGCTTTACAGTCATTTGAGTCTGTTCCTTCTGCCCCAGAAAGTTGTGCTTAGACCAACTGTGGAGAAACCAGTTCTCTTGAAGCAGAAGCCAGCAGCAATCTCCAGTGTCCTTTCCTGCATGGCAGAAGCCTGCTTGCCTCGCTTGGGTCCAACACAGTCCTTTTTGGATAAAAATAGTCATTTACTATTTATTTCATGGTTTGCAGAACTCCAGACTCAAAGATCGTTCTTTTAATTTATGGGATGGATTATGTTCTTTTAATACTAAGGCCATAGTCTATGTAACAATAACATACATTGGTATTTGGGATTCTTAGAGGCTAGAGCTCATTTGCCATTTGAGGTCTGATCTGTTTGGTTTGAATGTGAGAGTTTATTATGCTCCCCAAGTGTCCTTCTGATTACAGAATTTTATAGTGTTTGTGGGGTGTATCTGTTAGCAGAGTAATGTTTATTTAGCAGGTACCATGAAACAACTTGGTTTGGGCTTCAGGTTTATCTAACGTTTAAGCGTGGGGCTGGAGTAAGAACAGCTCCTGTAGTGCACTGGACTTGCTACATTCTGAGTTTAAGCCTGTCAGGCTTGCTCATAATTCTCTAGATCTGAGTTAATTACTCAAAATCTAATCATTTCAAGGGCTTTGGGTAAGTAGCAGTCATCGTAGTATGTGAACGAGATTTGCACTCTGCTTGTTCATCTTTACTGTCTGGACTCGGTCTCCTTGGGCCATGGATGTACTGACACCCTCTCCCTGGCTCACGGGGGCTCAAGTAGACACAGGAGCTTCACATCGCAGAATGTGGAGCTTTCTTGGGGCTCCTCTGGCCAGGTCCGTGTTGCCACCCATGTTCTTAAAGCCAGGGGACACCACTCAGCCCTAGCTTATTAGCCACATTTACCATTCCTCTTAAAAATGTTTTCCTCGTCACTATGGTTGGGGGTGTGCTCCCTAGGTCCACACGCAAAGGCTTGGTCCCCAGGTGCTGCTGTTGGGGGGTACCATGAACCTTTACCATGTGAGACCCAGTGAGCACAGCCTCAAAGGACTGGGGTACTCTCCCTGATCCTACTCCTTCTGTTTCATGGTCTAGAGTGTGAGCATTCTCTCCAGCTCGCGCCCCTGCCATCCCGTGCCACACTCACAGGAGACTTAAATAATGGGTTCAGTCCTTCAATTTTGAACCCCCAAACTGTGAACTCAGAGCTTTTTCTTGTAAGTAGCCTGTTTGGGGTACTTTGCTGTAGTAATTGAAGCTAAGAGTCCACTCATTTTCCTAAACCTGATTTATTTTGTTACTAATCATTGGCCTTTTGCCCCCGATTCCTCCTCCTTCAGTTTCCCCCCTCATTTCTGTAGCCCCACGCCCTGCAGCATCTTTACGTTGACATCCACTTGGGAGAGCTCAGTCATCACTGTATGCAGGAAGTCTCTAATGGAAGGCTTTTGTCTTGGCCTCTTTTTCAGTTTTCATATTCATATACCTCTCCAATTGCCAAAAGTCTGCACCTGTATGTAACACTGGCACTCCATACTGAAAGTCCAGTCTAACTTACCCTTCACCCTGCCCTCCCATTTCCACTTCCTCCTTCCCCATCATACCCACCTTGAGGAAGTATGGCATGGTTTGTCCTGTACTCCAGTACCACAACCTGACTAGGAGTTGGTCCAGTTTCCCTATGTTCTCACTTACTTCTGCCCTCCTCTAGTAACCTTCTTCAAGATAATCCCCATCTTCTCTTTAGTTCTCAGAAAAGATGGGGATGAGTGTCGGGGTAGAGCCAGGAGCTCCACAGCTTGCCTGTGGAAGTCAGAGAACAGTTTTGTAGAGTCTGTTTTCTTATTCCATCTGAGAACCAAATTCGGGTTGTCAGGTTTGCATCATAGGGCAGCTAACAAACACCTTTACCCACTGACCATCTCACCTGCCCTTCCACGTGGTTTTTGAGCTGGGGTTTCTCACTGAGCCTGAATATCGCCACCTCAGCTGTAGACGGGCTGGCCAGCAAATACGGGGTCCTCTGTGATAGAAAATTGTATGTCTACACGGTTGGGCTTGCCCGGCAGACCGCCTAACTATTTCCGGTTCAGACATCTTGCGGGACCGGGACTCTGTGGCTTTACGTGGTTGCATAAAGCGTGCGTGCAGCCATGTAATCTATGCGCATGCATGGAGTACCCACAGGAGTCCTTGTACGCATGCGCGGCCCAACCTTTAAAAAGCCGGTGCCATCTTGCATGAGCCCCCTTATCTCCTCACCCACGTGTGTTTCACGCAGGCCTGTCACCTCTATCCTCTTTAATAAAACTCTTCTGTGGTCTTGTCGTGTTCGGGACGTGTTCCTAGCGCCGCTTAAATACTAACACTCTGTCCCTGCACCTCCACCACCAGGATCACCAGCACTCCCGGCCATACCTGACTGTTGCGTGGTGAGGGGATAGAACCTGGGACCTCATGCTTGGGAAGCAGGCAGGCACCTTACTATTGCACCGGCTCCACAGCCCTTCTTCTTCCTTCTCAGCTCGAGAACTCATGCTTTATGCTGCTTTTTAAAAGTCTAAATTGTTGTCAGAAGCCTCCAGTTCTGACAAGTAGCCTCCTGCTGGCAGAGTCGTGATAAAAATGAAGCTGTGCCTGGAGCCAAGCCTTTACTGACACTCATGCTTCTGCACAGTCCTCAAGATGAAGTCAGCCTCTCCACCTTGGTTGGTGACGCCCCTGAAAGTCAGCTGGGCCTTGTGCTCTTCCCCTCTCCCTGTCATACACTCTCTTTCACCCTCTCTCTCCTCCTGCCTTCCCTCCCACCTCTGACCTGTAAGTGACTCTGTCCCCTGGAAGTATCATGTCTCCTCAGTACACAGCCAGGCCCAGCCTGATCCCTTCCATTCCTCACAGCTCAGCTCCCATCCATCTTCCAAAACGTCACTTTGAAAACTTTTTTTTTCTGGCTCTGCCTTAATTGCCCCCTCTAGGAATGTTGAGAATCACCAGATTTGCTCACAGAATTTGTTATATTAGCTTGTCTTGTCCATCGAGATAGTCTAAGAATCAACACACCCTGTGATGTCTAATGGGTTCCTGGTGAATAACAGAAAGTACACTAATTTGGAAGAAAACAAGAGGGTCTTTTTATAAAAAATCAGATGATAGAGAAAAATGCCTGTTGGTATGTTAAAACTATGGCATTAAGTCTGTATTTGAATATAATTGCTTTGGCTATTTTTTGTTCCATTTAGCAGACTCTTATTTTAAAATATATCCTGATAAAAACATGTGTAAGTTGACTCCACATGAAATACAAGTTGTTAATGACTCTCCTATGTGATTTACCCGGAATTCTGCTCTTGGGTTTGTCTTCAAGATAAAGTAGAAAAGCAGAGAGCTAGATGTGGCTCACCAGCACTGGATACAAGCTTCTCTCCCACACTGCTGCATGGGAGCTAGGGTGTGCTGGCATGTGCTGTGAAACTGGAGCTGATGTGATTTGAAGCTCCACATTCTTAGATGATATTCTAAGGATGGTTGCTGGTCAAGCATTCAGAAAATAACATAGCGGCATAGGCTTGGCAAGCCTCCCAGCCCACTTTCCTGTATTCTCCAGAGTAGCCCAGGGAATGACGGGCAAGTGCCCAGTGTGGTACCAGGCCCAGGATCCTGAACTGCCCAGAAGTCCTTCCTCCCTGCACAGCCACCTGTGTTATCAGGTGTTCTGCCTGGAAACCAGGGCACCAGGGGTGCTGGCTGTGCAAAACTGTGCACTGTGGAGGTGTAACTGGTGAATCCATCTTCTATCTTACCTCAGTAACCATCTGTTGGGGCTAGTATGTTCCCAGGAATGATGTGTAGTCTTGACTAACAGGGTCATGGTTAATTCCGGTTGTCTGCTGTGCTGAAAACAGCCCTGGTGGCCTGGGCACCAGCAGAAGTCACAGGAAATGCTGCAGAATCCATCTGGGCAAATTAAATGGGCCTAAAAGGTGGTGAGATGGATTTGGGGAAGAACTGTCAAGTGGCATGTGATGGAGCCTTTCCCATTGTGGCTTCCAGTGCCCCAGCCCAGCATCCCATCCTGGAGGGCAGCCTCTACTCCCTTACACATACATGTACATGGCCCTTCTGACTTCTATGACTGACCCGACTTCCCATGTCAAGTGCATTGTCTTCATCAAGCTACTTCTCCCCCAGTGCTCCCAACTAGCTCTGACTGCAGGTCAGCCCCAGGGACCCTCTGCCTCCCTTTCCACTTGCACGTCTTACCTGGGGATTGCCTAAGGTCTGTAGATGGCCATTCTGCAGAGCCTTGTGTCTTTGCATGGGTCTTCTTGGTTAGTCCTCTCGTTAGCCCAGTTGGTTGTGTGGGCAAGGGCACATGGTGACTGAGAGAGAAGTTGTTTAAAGCCACGACTGGTTAGTGGTGAGGCTGAGATTGGCACTGAGCCATCTAACTCCAGCACCTACTTCTCAGCCAGCATGCTGCACGCATAAAGTCCACCACCACTCGATAGAAATTAGCAAAAGAAATTGGTGTTGATGTACTGAACGGGCTCCAGGCACATTCTCTGGAGTTGAGGTCAGCTTCAGGCCCCTGTGCAGTTACACAGGCAGGCCCCACACTTAAACCAAGTCCATGCTCTGCTATTGTCTTTGGAATATGGTCTTTGGAAATTTGGAATACTGTTTGAGCAGGGGAAACTATGTGTTCATTATGTGCTGGGTCCCACAAGTTAAGTGACTGGTCCTGTCTACAATTATGTTTGTCTTTCTTTTCCCTCCTCTGAGATCACCCTTAGATGTAAAATTGATTCTTGTCAAGAGGCCCCCGTGGTGTGTGCCCAGCTGTGAATGCCCACAGCTGTGTCTGAGCATTCTGTTTTGTTTGGAGTAAACCTTGTAGGAGGCTCGTACAAGCAAGATTTCCAGACCCTGGCTGAACAGTTGATGAGCTGAGGTTGGGGCTAGCGGTTGCTCTTCACAGAGCATACAGTAGGAAAGCATGAAAGAGGGTGCTGGGTTGCTTGACTGTGAGCACAGCCTGTGCAGAAGCTACTAAGTAGAAGAGTCATTCTATAACCTTGAATTACTTTAGAGTATTCTTTTTACATCATTCTGGAAGAGTCCTGGTTGGTATGTATACTGATAAGGACAGATAACTTGGTCCTCTTCCCTGAGAAGATAGCATTTTAATTGCTAAGTTGTGGCAAAATGCTGTGCTTAATTATGGACTCCAGTATCTAATTTGTCAGTCACAGCTGCTGTTTGAAACCCTCTCAATTGTTTTTATCATCAGTCTGTGCTTGCACTTGGGTGACAGAGGGCCTTGTCTCTGTGGATACAACTAGGCAGTATTGTCACTTTGGAGTAAAAAGAAGGAAATAGAAGTGTAATTAATCCTAAATACTCAGGAAACTATCTTACCACTAACTACTTAGGCATTGAGAAGTCCTTACTGATGGATTGGTAAATTGTAATTAGTCACTGTCTGGGACAGTAGGTCTTAAGAATCACTATTATGTAGCCTGACTGTAGGCCTGTGGTGATTCATGGGCAATGCTAGCATGGATTATTATCTATCTGGGACTTAGGTTTGGTAATTTTCTTCAGTAGAATTTTATCCTTTGAAAATTTCACACGCTGTGTATTTGATCATAGTTATCCATCACCTACCCCCAACTCCTCCCGGATTCCTCCCATTAAACTTCATGTTCTCTTTTTAAATTTTTTATTATTTTTAAAGAACCCATCAAGTTCAGTTTGTGCTTCCCGTAGACTTTGGGATATGAAACTGTTGTTGGTTGTTTTTGCTCTTTTGAGAGACCTGCAATCCAGCTCCCAAATAAATCACACATGGAGGCTTATTCTTAATTACAAATGCCCAGCCTTAGCATTGGCTTGTTTCTTGCCAGCTTTTCTTAACTTTAAATTATCCCATCTACCTTTTGCCTCTGGGCTTTTTCTTGCTTCTATATATCTTACTTTTACTCTTACTCTGTGGCTGGCTATGTGGTTGGGTGGCTGGGTCCCTAACATCCTGCTCTCCTTGTTCTCTTGTTCTTTTCTCCTCTCCTCCCAAATTTCTCCTTCTGTTTATTCTCTCTGCCTGCCAGCCCCATTCAGTTCTTCACTAGACCATCAGGTGTTCTAGACAGGCAAGGCAACACAGCTTCACAGTTAAACCAATACAACATAAACAGAAATAACAGGCCTTAAAATAATATTATACAACATGAGACAACCCACTGGAGTGTGGTGCACCAACCAGGGACCACACCCTTGGAGAAGACTGACTCTCCCTCTCCCAGAAGCCAGCAACTGTCTGTGTCCTCAGTATCTTAGTTACTTTTCTATTGCTGTGAAGATATACCATGATGAAGACAACTTATAAAAGAAAGCATTTGATTAGAGATTACTTACAGTTTCATTGTGGCAGAGAGCATGACATCAAGGAGGGCAGGCATGGCACTGGAGTAGTAGCTGAGAGCTTACCTCTGATCCACAAGCTGGGGGAGGGGGATTGAAGAGAGGAGACAGAAGAGTGAGCACTTCCTGGTGACACACCTCTTCCTACAAGGCCACACCTCCTAATCCTTACCAAACAGTTCCACTAACTGAGGACCAAGTATTCAGACATACAAGCCTATGGATGTTATTCCCATTCAAACTAACACACTCAGGAGTAGGAGCTTATGGATTTCTCCTCCTCCATGCTAGAATGTTGACTGACATGATCTTATGCAGGTCTTGTATAGGCAACACAGCTGCTGTCAGTTCATGAGTACAGCTGTCCTGTTATGTCCAGAAGATACTGTTTCACTCTTCCTCCCTCTCCTCTGACTCGTATAATCTCTACCCCTCTTCTGCAGTGGGGTCCTTGATCCTTGAGGAAGGAGTTTGATGTAGATGTCCCATCTGTGGCTGAACTCTCCACAGTCCCTTTCTCTTCCCTTTGACCAGTTGTGAGTTCCTGTGTTAACCACCGCCCACAGCACAGAGAAACTTCTCTGATGATGTCTGAGAACTGCACTGATCTTTGGGTAGAGAAATAGGAGTTTAGAAGGCAATTGGATACTGTGTCCATTTAGCAAAATAATAGGTTCAGCCATGGGTCCTTGGCTAGATTATGGTACCAGGCATGTGTTTCTTCCTGTGGAACAGGCCTTAAATTCGGTCAGAAAGTGGCTGGTTACCCCAATAATATTTGCATTATTGCAGTTCACAGACTTTGTAGCTAGAATACTATTGATGGCTTTACCCCCAGCAGCCACTGAGAGGCCCTGTCTCTAGATAGATAGATAGATAGATAGATAGATAGATAGATAGATAGATAGATATAGATAGAGATAGATAGATAGATAGATAAATGATAGATAATTAGGGCAGTACTTGAGGAACAACACCCAGTGTTGTGCTCTGGACACACACACACACACACACACACACACACACACACACACACACACACACAAGATTATTGTTTATTCTTAGTGAGATTATGGATTTCATATCAATTGAAAGGTTTCATTCTCTAAACCTGTATGATTATTAGCATTCAGTGTTTTGGGTTCCTTTAACCAGAACAAAGCAGGAAGAGCTGGATTATTTTAGAGGAAAAGGCTCTGACTTTATCCTAAGTTACTGGGCACAGCAGTTCCTACAACAGATGTGCTTAGGCCGCAAAGGCCCGGCACAAGTCAGGGAGGTCAGTGTGCTGAGAGCCTCTGAGAAGAGTCTTCTACCCTTTTCAGAGCGCCACTTGGGAGTGCCAGGGAGTACCCAGGGCAACGCCCAGCAAGAGCTGGCCTGCAGCTCCGCAGAGCTGGACTGCAGGTGCCCAGGCAGTCACACTTCTGCTCCTGAACAGGTCTCTCAGACATTGGTGTGATGGCATCAGAGTCATCATATTGAAGACAGCAGAGTTGTACATCACAAGGATAAAGCTGAATCTAAATTTTCTTTGTCCAGTGTTCATGTATTTGGAGATGTAAACACACGGGGGTGGCTTTCCTTCAGCTGCTCTGTGTGTGTCCTCTGTGTGTGAACAGTCAGGAAACAAAGCCACCATTGAGTTACATAAATACAGAAGAGAGGTGGAATGAATGCCAGCCTTCTGAAAAGGCCGGGTTTTTTCTTTCTTTTTTTTTTTTCATTTTGGGCTAACTCCAGTAACCAAATAGAATTTTCTGATACATTTGCCAAGTAAAAGAGCTGATGTTGAGAATGAGATTCAAGTGTTTTAGTTTGATGTATGTTTTGGAGACTAGGCTACATAAAGCAAGTTCTAAAGCCAAAGATAAAGTTCTGTCTTAGCTTTGCCTAAGGAGCGGTGTGTGTAAACATGTTAGCATGCCCGTCAGTATGTCTCGGCTGCCTAGCTGTCCCACTGGCCCTCACTGACTCATGACCCACTGCCACCACCAATTCTCCCATTTTCTTCTGCAGCATCTCTTCCTCTGCAGTGACGGGATCAAAGCTGTACAAAATGGAAACCCGTCTGGTCTGTCTGTTAGGTGCACTTGGAAGGCAGATTTTGGGGGAAGAAAGGCAAATGGCATCAGGCTACTTTGGATCTCTGCTCTTCCCTAATTCTTACTCAGTTTTCTTGTTTGCAACTTGCTCTTTCCCTTCCTCCTCCACTCCAGCCCTGGTTATGTCTGAATGGATTATGAGAGAAATCTTAGGACACAGTATAGGGACATCCATTCCTTGGTACCCAGCTGTGTCTTGATCATTCTCTTACCAAAATGCAGTATTAGGGGCTGGAGGGATGACTCCGTGGATAAGAGCACTGGATGCTCTTTCAAAGGACCTGATTTGGCTCCCAGCACCCACGTGGTGGCTCATAATTGTCTGTAACTCCAATTCCAAGGGATCTGGCATCCTCTTCTAACCTCTATGGGTACTGACTGCATGCTCAAGGCTCACAGATATACACACAGGCAAAACACTCATACACATAAAATAAAATAAAGGTGAATCTTTAAAAAAAAAAAAAAGTACTACAGATAGGGTTGAACTAGGTTCCTCTAATCACTAAGCACACAGCTGCCTGCAGACACACCCTGGACCCTAACATGAAGGTCTGTGTGGTGATACCAGAATGGGTGATGACAGAGGCAGATGCCATGGGGGCACAAATCTTACTCCTCAAGTGGTGGAGCACAGAGCAAGTGTCTGAGGGACCCATGAGGACAGTGCTTTCACCCTGTGTGTGTATGGGAAACCCTGTGTTGATCAGACGCTGACAGCAGGAGCATGGCTTGTGATGGTGGTGGACACTGCTGAGAGGTGACCTGGCCCGGCTTCCCATCACAGTCCCCAGACACTAGTCTTCTTGTCCTAGTTCACACTTAATCAGCATCCTCAGTAGCTCTCTCCTCCATCTGTGACAGAAATGACTTTCTGCTGTAATCTTAGCCCTGTGACTCCATCCCTGTTTCAGCAGTTAAGAAAGCACACTGATTTGGTTATAATTGCTTTTACAAATTACAAATTCTAAAAGCCAGCACTTTCCAGCTGCTCTAGGTCTTCCATAAGTAAGAAGCCCTGGCTGGGGCAAGAGTGAGGGGTGGGTCGTAGGTAGCCCAGTGATTGATAGTATTTGCTGCTCTTGCAGAAGACATCGATTCAGGGGCCCACAACCTTTGTAACCCTCAGTTCCGGGAATCCAACACCCTCTTCTGGCCTCTACAGGTACCAGGTATGTAAGTGGTGTACCAGTGTACCTACAGCCAAAAGAGTTATACACGTACAATAAAGATAAGTAAGGTTCTGTCCTGTGCCATCATCAAAACAGAGTGTTGTAGGGAGACAGATAAACACAAGACTGTGGTATGCTCGGAAGGTACTCAGAATAGGCTACTGTGGGGTGTGAAGAGGTTCAGCTCTGGGCATTCAGATGTAATATTGGAAGAGAGGAAGGCATTCTAGATAGACAGTGGATGAGTGAAGGTGTGCGTATGGTGGTACTCTGCATCCTGGCCCACAATCAACCTAATCAGAGCCCAGGACATGGGGACGTGGAGGTGAGAGTGGAATCAGGTCTGATGACTCGGGGCTTGGAGGTGGTGACAGGGTTGGGTTTTGGAGAAGCCTCTAGCGGAAGGTTGACATGGCGGAAGAGCATTGCTAGGGGCTATTGGAGGGATGGCATGGATGGAGCCTGGAAGTCAGAAACCGCGTGAAAGCTCAGAGGGCAGTCATGGTGGACTGGTATTTTCAAGACCAGTACCCAGGAAGCTAGGACACAGTCTTTGTGTAGTACACAAGTGTACGGCATAATTGGGCCAGTTAAATCTGGAAGATCAGAGAGAGAAAGGGAAACGGTTCCAAGATGCTTAGCTTTATAAAACAAATAGAGGAGGACCCAGGCAGAAAACTGTTCCTTTTGAAGAGGCTTGATTTGCATTAGGAGAGGATTAAAGAGCCACGTCTAGAAGTCAGCCAGAGAGAACTCAGATCTGCCTTGTCGATAAATTCGGAGTTAGACTCCACACAGCTGTCCTTACTGTGTCTCCACTAGAAAAGCATCTTGTTATGGTTCTGTTAGCCTTCTGCCACCTGAGCAAAGCTCCTTCCTCATCTGGAGACCCACTGTAGGTGAAAGACCCCCGGAGAGGTCTCCCTTCAGGAGAGACCCCCAGCTCCATGAGCACGCAGCGACCACCGATCAGATGCAACAGCACGAGGTTTATTCAAACACAGGTACCTGGGGCAACAAAGCCTCTCGGAAGACCAACGCGCCTCTGGGTTGGTGGGATGGGTTTTTATAGCAAGAAGCGCGGGAAAGCATTAGTCAAAGGGTTCTGATTGGATAGTTTAAACAAGGCGCGAATGGTTACAAAGCTCTGATTGGACAATTCAAGTGAGGCGCGAATAGTCAAAGGGTTCTGATTGGATAGTTTAAACAAGGCGCGAATGGTTCTGATTGGACAATTCAAGTGAGGCGCGAATATATAAGCATAAATCAAATGGGGCGTGGATTCAGGCTCAGGGCGGTTTGTGGGTTTCCTTGGTAACCAGATATGTGTGTCGACTCAACCCCTATCTAGAATTCCAGCTGCTCTGGTTGCCTTCTAGCTGAAGTCCTTTGTTCCCCTACGTGCCTCACAAGCTAGGGGGTTTGCACAACAGGGCAATGCTTATCGGCTGTCTGGGCTGCGGTGGGGCCATTCTATTTCCTGGAACTGTCTTTTGTTCCCTTATAAGCCTTGCAAACATAGCATTCCTATAGGGGTGCCGGGGGGTCTTTCATAGGAATGGTTTATTCCATCAGCCAGGTTCTGGCCCAGGGTTTCCACTCCGCTTGGAACTGAATGGCTTCACATTAAAGTCTGTTGACCATGGCAAACCCACACAGACTGTTTCATTAGAAGAAGGAATCCCTTCCTTCTGTGCACAGCAGCTCACACAATGCTGTAGGCTTAGCCGAGAAACCTGGCCTGTTGTGACCTGGGATGAATGACTTAGAACCCTCTTCTTCAGCCAGCGCATGGAACCAGTCCACCCTACTGGGGGAGTCCAGACATCTGCAGGCGTTGACTTTTGAAATAAAGTCGCTTTGTTACAAGCCTGGTCACAGTTGTCAGCACACACACAGATGTCCCTGTGGCTGCCCTGTTGCCTACTAGAGTAGAGAAGGTAGAGGGAGAATCTGTCTGTCTTACCCACAGAGTTCAGCCTCTGCCTAGATAGTCAGTTGACCAATATGCCAGGGCCAAGACACAGCACGTGACTACTGTGGAAATCCTACAGTTGCAATTCTAGGAATGTTTTTCCCTGTGGAAGTTCTTAGTGTGATGCTACCATCAACCAAAATTATAAAAAACTAATTGCAAACTTTGAGTAATGAGATAGGAAAACAGGGGACACATGAAGAATGTGCTCTTGCAGTGGCCATGAGGAGGGCAGTGTGACAAACTGCAATTAACTGCTGGCTAATTGTCGCTGGGGCTCACTTACCTCTGCTCCGCCACCCTGGAGACTGCACAGCACTTCACCTGATTGAATCCTGGCAGCTTTTGGAAGCATGTGTGTTTTCTAGGTCTTTCCTTCTATAATGTTTTAGGGGTTCCACACCCTTCGAGGCAGTTTTCCAGCTGTTCCCTCAGGAGTGGTGTTAGCAGGAGGTTTCCCTTGTGGGCTTGCAGCTGGTTTCATCTCCACTATCTCCATGAGGCTGCCGCCTTTGTGATGTATATATGACGTCCTCTGCATGCACTGCCTTGGGGTTTCTCTCTGAGTTGTTGACCTCGTATTTTTGCTTCACACTTGTAGGCTGTCTCCTGGTTCGGACATCTATGTGACAGTCTCATCCATGGCTTTGGCAAGATCCCAGTGCCGTAACTCCCCCAGCAACCTGTCTTCATCCAGTGAGACTGGCTCTGGGGGTGGCACCTACAGACAAAAATCCATGCCCGAAGGGTAGGTATGCCATTTGTCCCCCCTGGAGAGAGGTTTATCATCAGTGTTCTTCTCTGTGTTCAGACATGTAAATGATACCCATTCAGACAGGCCTCATACAGCTCCACGCAACCAGCAGAGAAGATGTAGTTAATGCTACAGATAAAAGAATGTCCCAAGGGCTAGGTCAGACCACTTCCGAACAAGATGATCAGTCTGTAATTGATGCAGCCGTGAAGTCGGATAGCATCAGTTTCTTCATCACACGCATCATTTAGTGTCACTGGAATATTTCCTCCAAATTGAACTCTGCAGAACATTACTTGCGCTGGAGTTCATATTGCTGCTGATACAGAGAAAATGATATCCACACCCTAAGCTGAAAATTGTCTTGTACGGTGCCTGAGTTTTGTTGATTTGTGTTTTTTGTTGTTACTTGGTTTTTCAAAACAGGATATCTCTGTGTAGCCCTGGCTGTCCTGGAACTTGCTCTGTAGACCAGGCTAGCCTGGAACTCAGAGATCCACCTGCTTCTGCTTCCCCAGTGCTGAGACTAAAGGTGTGCTCCACCACTGCCTTTCTGTTTTCTTTTTAATCCTCATTGACACTAAGTGCCCAAAAGTAACCACTTATTCTGATAAATCTCACAACAAGCTGAGGCTATATAGCTCAGGCTAGAGCACTCACCTAGCTTGATGCCCTAGGTTCTGTCTTCAGGGCCACTAGAAAACGGGACAAAACGTTCAAGTGAATGGTGGAGGGGGCCTGCACCCAATTCTGAAAGCCACTGTGGGGTGAGGGGACTGGAAGGCCTGAAGCTTGGAAGTAATGGGTATGGAGGCACAGCATAGCACATACAAGCTGCCTCTGCCCAGAATAAGAACACTAAACTGTGTGTTCTCTGGTGGACCTGAGAAAGAACCTGAACCATTCAAAAGGCAAATAGTTCTATTCTACATTTTCCCAAAGACTGATTAACAGATGGGCACGTGATTTGATTACTTTCCTGAGATTTCACTGTGTCAGAAATTAGCAAGGTGCTGATAATACCCTCATAGTGGGCGTTTTTTTTTTTTTTTTTTCATTTTGACTAGTTTTCTGGCTTTTTTTATTATTATTATTAAGATTTGTTTGTGTATACATGCATGTTCTGCTTGCATCTATGTATGTACACCATGTTTATGTCTTTTGCCCTTAGAGGTCAGAACAGGGCATCAGATCCCCTAGAACTAGAGTTACATACAGATGGTTGTGAGCTGCTATGTGGGTGCTGGGAATCGAACTCAGGTCCTTTGGAAGAGCACCAGTGCTCTTCACCACTGAGCCATCCTCCAGTTCTTCTGTTGTTTTTCATAACCATTGAGTATGAATGTTTTGTTGGCGGTGCTAAATGTTGATATTAGCAGAAGGCAGGTGATAAAACACCCTAGAATACTTCTTCTCCACCCTATCGTCTCCCCGGGAGCCTGTTTGAAGTGCACACATCTTAACTGCAGTTGCTTCAGTGATGACTAGAAAATAATCTTAGCTTTTCTTGTCAGTTCCTGCAGAGGGGTTGTGAGTCACTTATGTTCTGCACCACAAGCCCAACTAATTATTTCGTATTTAAATTAGACTTTAAATGGTATGATTTGCCTTCGCAATGAAGTCAGCATACCTTCATCATTACAGTACTAAAATGTAAATGAGCTAACAATACAAAGGGGTTTTTTTTCCCCTGTCTGTGATATACTCTAAATGTATATCAACAAAGCAAGTGGAGATATTAGTGTTCTAGTTGATGCGACACTTGGTGCTCCATTTTTGTTAACAAGGTCGTGATTATTTTCGTGGGGCATGCAGTAGCTAACCTGTACCCTAGATGGTATTAAGGGGTTTGCGACCTTTTGTGAGCTTACCTTGGATTGCTGACGATACTGCATAATTTCTTTTGCACCTGGGGGTGATTTTTTAAAAAATAATAATAATAGCGAAGTGTTGCCTCCTATACACCAAAGCCATTTCAGTGTTGTTGTTTGTTTTTGTTTTGTTTTTCAAGACATGGTTTCTCTGGGTAGCCCTGGCTGGCCTCAAACTCAGGGATCTGCCTGTCTCTCCCTTCCAAGTGCTAGATTAAAGGCACGTACCACTATACAAAACTGTTTTATGCATATCTGTGAGGCAAGAGGTAGTCTGGCTCACTGGTGTGTCTCATTGTTGCCCATGAATGAAGTTTGATCCTGAAGTTACCCTAACCCAGTGAGAGCAGTGGTGTCCAAGTCGATGGTGAAGTGTTTGTGCTCTGCTGGGCACCTGTTAGTGTTAGGCATGTGTGACGTCATAGCAATAATCGCCACACAGTGGCTCTCCTTGGACAGTGTGCTGTGCTGGTGTCCTCCCTCACTTCAGTGGGCCTTGTGTCTACAGCTGGGTGATGTGAGCCTGTTCATTCTTTGATCCTAGGACTATCCTAATCAGTTGAGAGGTGAAATTGAATAGGGAGATCTGCAGCACCTATGCTACTTGATAGGGGAGAAAAGACACCATTCAAACCTAAGATGGGAATCAGAAGTAATGAAAAAGCAACTCAGTTTAAAGGCTGTGGGCCAGGGGTGGAGCTCAGTGGTAGAGCTTTTGCTAACAAGTATAAGGCCCTGGATTCAATCCCTAGCAAAGCCAGACAGCAACAGTAAACACAGTATCAAGGCTATTCTCCCATCTTAAATGCATTTTGATGCCATCCATGAGAGCTTTTTTCTAGTTGTTCCTCGTGAGGGATTATACTTGTCTGTGATGGTGGCTAGGAGCAGGTTCCAGCCCATTGTAGAGAAGTTTCTTTCAGAGGTGCCAGCCTCCTGTAAGAAGTAGGCAGCTTGGGTGGCTGCATGCCTAGTCACTGAGTGTGTCCTTGTGAGCCAAGTAATTGCTTTAAACTGCTTTCATATTCCACCAGTGGCTCAAACGTCAAGTGTGTCTCCAATGAGGCCCTCTAAAATGAGGCGAAGTGTGAGATTTAGCTTTTGTCTACATCCCTCAAGGACAAGATGTTTGTCTTGGGTTCTCTGACACACATTGCATATGTAAAGAGAAGTGCTTCTCAAGGCAAAACTTAAGTGTCTTGGTATTTACTTAAATGGACAGAGAAAATAAATTCAGAGATGGAGAAAGTTACCTTTGGTTTCTTCTGCTACGAAAGAAGCAGTTAGATGCCATGTCTAACTGGCATCCTTACCCTACCTTGAAAAAGCCTTCCTTAAGCAGCCTTCACTGCTTAGGAGAAAGAAAGCAGATTTGTGAATCTACTCCTTCCCCAATATTTTCATAAATCAAGGTTTTCTCTCTTGGACTGCATCCATATAGAAGATGGTTTTTTACAGAGAGCCTTACAAAGGGGCTTCTAACCAAGAACCATTTGCCACAGCAGCTGGGAAGATAATTTCATAAATATTTTACAGCAGTAAATATTTTTGTATCCTTCTATACTTTCCAAGTCTTTTGCCTAGATTTTGCTACCTATAGCTCTGTAATGGAATTGCCATGTTGTGTGTAAAGAGAATGAGACAGAGCTCAGGGGGGTTGTTTAGTTCTGCTGGGTCACCAGTTTCAACTCAGCTCCATGTTTTCTCATTCCCAGG